>NC_080604.1:21033410-21337273 GCF_027887145.1 Ammospiza caudacuta | reverse complement strand
GGGGGTTACAGCCTATTTTTCCTTCCCAGTGCTTATAACAAGACCTCTATTCACAGTAATGCCACAAACTCTCTTACCCAGTCCCAAGCAAATGGCTGAGCACGTTGCTCAACCAGAGCACAGGCAAGAAAGCCATCGGCTGACAGTCCCAAACCCTCCAGCACAGCCTTTGGAGTGGGATAGGACAGGGCCAAACACCAGCCCATGGGCACACAAAGGCCTTGGCAGCTGCTCTGCCCCCCCTGTCTGGTTTGCCTGTACGGCTGGCACAGCCCAGGGACCCCTGTGCACAGGGAATCCCTTCACCCATGGGAGTGAATGCACCAGCACTGGTGACAGAGACCCCCCAGAGGGGCTGAAAGGCTCTGGTTCTGTGCTTGGTTGTTTGAAGGGGCCTCCTGCACTGTGCCCTGGTGTTCTGCAGCCAGGGGAGCTCCGTGCCCCACTGCTGCCCACACTCCCTGGCAGGAGGCTGCCCCACTGCTCGAGCAGCTGCTGGGGATTCACACTCTGAGGGTGCTACGTGCTGTCCCCACCCAACCACGTCCCTTTGGGTCACAGGTGAATGGCATTACAGAATCCAATGCATAATAAAGAAATGCAAGATATTTCCCTATATTTCCCTCCTCCTTTCCAGCCTTGCATCAGCTTTTTCCTCCTCTCCTGCATTAACTCCAAACTCCCTCCCTCACCCTGAGAAGAGCCCCGCAGCAATGCAAGGTCTCTGGGCTCTCCAGCTTGAGGAGTTTACTGCCCACACTGGATTTATGCTGTGTTTGTTTATTTAATGGCCCAGTTAGGAAACTCAGAGTGGGATCTGTGCTTGGGATATGCACAGATCTCAGGAAGACCTGCCACAAGTGCCTGGGCAAACTCTGGCCTCCAAACCAGTGCAGCATCAGGCCAGGCTGCATTGACAAGGAAAACATGAGAACAGCACTGCTCTTCTCTGTGAGAGAAATCACCCATTTCAGCAGGGCTGTGCACAGAGCTGGGCAACCAGCACCTGGCCCTGGGCCACTGGCAGCCAGTGGTTCCCAGCCCTGTGTTCTCCATGGGCTGGCATGCCATGGGCCTCAGCCCATAGGAACAGGCTTTGCTCCTCAATTCCTGCCTCACTGCTGTGAAAACTGTGCCACAGAACTGGGGAATCACAGAAGAGTTTAGGTTGGAAGGGACCCTGTCATGGGCAGGGACACCTTCCATTATCTCAGGTTGCTCCAAGACCCATCCAAGCTTCCCTTGGCCACTTCCAGGGATGGGCAGACCCAGCTGCTCTGGGCAAGCTGTGCCAGGGTCTTACCAGTCTCTGAGTAAAGAATTTCTTCCTAACACCCACTCTAAACCCTCAAGGATGCTGGTCTCACATCTCCAGCCTTTGTAACCAGTCCATAGTGTGTCACATCCAACTCACAGGCTTTGCCAGTGTTGACAGCCCTGCTCCTCCACTTTCTGTCCCTTATGTCACAACAAACTGTCTGGACAATGCAGGAAGCATTAAGGACACTTCTCTGAGTTTTATATAAACAGAAATTTCTGTTCTGGAACTCTCTGGATGGGTTAGCTTTGCCTTACACAACACAGAGCAGCACAACCAACACAGAAAATGACAGAACCTGGCCTGTAAGCATGAAAATTCAACATGGAACAAGCGCTCCATTAACCTTCCCTGCTCTGGATTCAGGTGGTGGCCAGGCAGGCACAAGAAGAAGTTTCTCCTCTGGCCAGGAGCCAGCACTGAAGAACTGAAGAATGCCAAACCTGAGCACTTGGCTCCTGCCACACTCACACCAGCTCTGCCCCCACCTCCAAGGCCCACAACTTACTTTGATGCTATTCCGAAATCTTCTCCTCCCAGCTCCAACCAAGACTTGAAATTATTCGAGGGAGTAATGCCTCTCAGGGCAGAATGCAAATTTAAAACACTTGCCCCAAATAACAGGAGGTAGTAATTAGGCTCGAGCACTCCAAAGCAGCATCCCTCAGCTACACCCTTTCCTGACTGCTCCACTGATGTAGGACATGTGCCATGTGATGCCATGAAAACCCTGGTTGCACAAGGCTGTTTTTCTTTATCTGTATATAAATCAGCTCCCTGCTTTTAATTTTCCTCCTTTACTCTGTGCTCTGGTCTATGAGCTTTGCTCCCTGCTTGTTAAAACACTTTGCTTCTTGTTGGTCTCCCTTACCCTGGTCCCACTGTTTTGGGTTTTTTTTTAATCTGCTCGAGGTGCCTGTTTCCTTAAATAGTTCTCTCTCTCTGTCTTATTCCTTCCTCCCTTTCCTTATCATCTTTTCTTTCTCACAGTTAACCTGAGCCTCCTTCCTCTTCCCCAGGCTTTCCTGTAAGGCCATTTGCATTCTTTCTCAATCACATCAAACAGGAGATTTCAATTTAGCAGCAATCAGGAAAACACCTCAGACATCCTCAGCATGGCATCAGAGCCTCCTGCCTGCTCCTTTCCCCAAATCCCACTGAACTCTGGCTCCGTGAAGGAGGAGCTCAGCTTCCCATGGCACCGAGGTGACAGTGTCTGAGGCACTGCCATGCCCCACTGCCACCCCCAGAGCCACCAGGGAACCGTGTCCTGGCTGACCAAACCACATCCTCCTGTGCATCTCTGCAGGCCAGCAAGGGCAGCTCTGAATGAAGTGAATGATGCTGACTGCCACAGGGTGAGGGCTGAGCTTGGAGTTCACAGGGATCGGATGCCCGAGGCAAAATAACCGGGACGCAGCTACCTTACCCCGCTACTGCCCGTGCCCTCGGGGAGGAGCAGAAAGCTAAAGACAAGTCTTTACGTGACCTTTAGGAATTAGATATGTTCATTATAATCTGATTAAAATTCCTTACAAAACATTTTAAAGTTAGCTGCAGAATCAGGGAATGGTCGTGGATCTCCTCAAGCAAAGGATTTGTGTTTTAGAAATTCTACTGTTATGGTAAATCCATGAAGAAAGTGTCCAGTTGGGTTAGCGCTGCCACAAGAACCTCTGGCTCACTGCTCATCCTGACTGCCTGGTTAAAGATGGGCTGAGACTGAAATTCCAGGGAAAATAAGGCAACCTAGAAATAAATGTTTTCCAAAGGCCAGTGGAAATAAAATGAGTACGGTTTTTTATTTTCACTCTCGAATTGTTTAAGGTAGAATTTGTAGGGGAAAACATCTCCAGCCCCTCTAAATGACTCTCAGCCAAAGATGCATGTGCTGAGAAAGCAGAGGGGAAGGGAAGCAGCCCGGTGCCAATTACACCAAGCCGAGACTCCAGGACTTTTTCTTCAGGGCAGCCAGAAAATTCATTGGAGTGATGTATCAATTGCCAGAATATTTCTGAAGTTTTCTAATTCATCTGGAAGTTTACTTGCTCTGAGTATTGGGATGCTTGTCTGCGCTTTGGCTCCTTCTGTAGCCACCAGGACAGCTCGAAAACAGCTTTGTTTTAAACTGGCAGCAGAGCTCTTGAGACATCCCCCAGCAGGAGTGCGGGCTGTGCACATGCCCCGAGCCTCGCAAAGCCGGGGCAGTGCTGCTACAGCAAAGGTGGGAACATCCCTGTGCCGAGGAGGGATGTTCTCCTCTCCCGGGAGAGATGAGCTGTGTCAGCCCTGTCCTGTGCTGGACCATTCCCAAAAGGAGATGGGAGGTGTGGGGAGAGAGCTGGCTGCACCCCGGAGCGAGGGGGGGGACATGGGGCAGCGCTCCGGTCTCAGCCGCAGCTGCAGAGAGAGTTCTGAGGGAGCCCGGTTCCCGCAGCCCCGGTGCATCCCGACTGCGGGAGCAGCAGCCTCCTCCCAGCCAGCCCAGGGCTGATTTCACATCCTCCAGCCCGGCGTCCCTTCCCAAAGCTGCGGTAACTGCTGGCACGCAGTTCCTACAGCGCTGCTCCCCGACGGGTGGCCGCCCCCCGCCCGTCCCTCCCGGTGGCTGTCGGTGTATGGAGCAGGGGAAGCCCCCGGACAGGAGGAAGGCGCTTGCCCATCCCTCCCGGTGGCTGTCGGTGTATGGAGCAGGTGTATGGAGCAGGGGAAGCCCCCGGACAGGAGGAAGGCGTTTGCCCATCCCTCCCGGTTCTCTCGCTGTAGGAAGCCGAGGGAAGCCCCCGGACAGGAGGAAGGCGTTTGCCCGCTCCCCGGAGCGGGGCGCGCAGCCCCGGCAGGAAACACAGCGCACGGCGCGCTCTATTTTAATCCCTCAAGGGTCTTCTCGGGAGCGAGGCAGAGCCCGGCTGTGCAGAGTTAAGAATGAATCCCTATTTTTAGCCTGTCCTGGGTGAGGTAAGTGCGCGTGAGTCAGACGCCGGCGTGGGATGTTGCATAAGCCGGGCCTGCGCCGCAGCTCCCGGCGCACGGGGGTGAGAGGAGGAGGATGGAGGGAGCCTTCCCTCGCCGCTTCCTGGCATTGTCATTTCAAGACAGACCCTTCACGGTATTTAAATGCAGGGTTCTTTCTTCCCTCCCCACCCTCCCCGAAAAATTTAATTAGAAACAGCAGTAGGCTGGTTATGTAATGTGATTAATTGCAGCATTAGAGTGAAAAAATATAGGGCATACAGGTCTTAAAGATTCACATGCAAAGTCATGTGTGGGAGTGAGAGAGGCAAGGGTGAAACGCAAGACTTATCTGTTTGATTAGGTGCTTTTCACGGGGCAGTGATTTATTCCCTGAGTAATTTCGTCGGAGGAATCTGCAGATAGCTAAAGCAAAAGGAAAAAAAAGGGGGGGGGGGGGGGGGAAATAAACAGCCAGGAGACAACGAGGCAAAAGTGCTTTCACAGCACCTCTAAAGGTTAGTGTTGTACCTGGGAGCGGGATGTTCCCTCAGCTGCAGACCTGCCCCTTAAAGCACTCACTCACTCACACCAATAAAAATGAGGTTTTCCCCTGACTCATGATGAAGGAGCTGCAGACACTGCAGCTAGACTTTCACTGTGATGGAACGTTATTCCGGGGAACATGTGAAGCTTCAGATGAATTCTTTTCCCCCTGCCTTTTGTGAGCCTATTGGCAGGGAAGCCCCGGATTCCAGGCCAGCATTCCCTCCCACCGCTGACCTCCAGGCACCCGGCGCTGAGGGCACAGCGCTGAAAATGCTGTGCTCGCCACGGCTGTTGATTAAATCCAGCCCAGGTCAATAATGGCAAGAAGTCACCAGCATTGCTCCAGCGTCCCACACGTCCATGGCACCGCTGCAGAACAGCAGCTGTCGGGGTCTCAGTGAGCTCCTCTCTACTAAGCTGGGCTCTGCCACAACTGAGGAGGCACCGCTGGCTGGATTTAACACTGCAGCTCTTCAGAGGGAAACAACTGCTGTTAATATTCATGCAAGGGGAGAAATGAAAAGGCACAGAAGAAGGGAGCTCGTGGCAGGGTACCAAGGATGTCTCAGCAGGTTTTATCCTGTGCTCTTGCTGGGAAGAGGAGGGTTCACAGCCTGAGTGCAGCTGTTCTCACACCACAGATATTCTCCAGCATTGCCTTTATGCCAGCTATGCCTCAGCTCAATTCTGAGGCTCCACTGAATCAAGTATTAATTTGAGGCAGCCTGAGCTCCCTCTGAAGTGAAGGCTCTTCCCTCTGTGAGCTCAGTCTAGTTCTAGAAAGCTTAATTCCTGGCAGCCTTAGCTGTAAAGCCATGGCTGGAAACACAAAAACCTCCAGTCTTGTTCTCTTCTGAATAAAAACTTCATTTGTTACAGCTGTGCAATGATTTCAGAGGCTTCGGATTTGTCAAGCAGCTAAATGTCAAGATTAATTTAAAAACAGCTTTACAATTACCTTGAGTTTGCATCTTCTTTCTTGCTTTACTAATAAGCAAAACACTAAATGATTCATATTAGAAAAGAGATTTCAACAGTCTTCCCAGGGAGGCCAGGAGCTCACTCCAAGTGATAAATGCAGAAATTCCCTCCCACAAGGCTTCCAGTCCGAACTGGAGCCATAATGTGAGGGAGAGTGAGTGGGCCAAGAAGTCCCAGGCCGTGAGCTGGGTTTGTGCAGCTACACAGCCTTGCAATATTCCTCAGCTGCTTTCCTGCCTTTCTAAAACCTTTCTCTCCCTGCACATGATAGCCAAGCATGAAACACATCCCTGGAGTCAGCATTTGACTTCACCTGTCCCAATGCATGTGTTCCATATCACTTGAGCACATTTCCTTTTGTAGAACCTATTTGGAGACAATTAGAGGGACAGATCCTGAAGATGCTGCTTCCCCTGGTGAAACCTTCCCTGGAATCATTTTCCAGTGGAAACTTTTTTCCTCTCTTAGAAACTGGACAAAGAAAATTTGTTCAGGTTTCTCAGTGCTAAGTGCACAGTAAAATATCTCTTGAAGAAATCAAGATCAAAGCTCGCACAATTAGAGACAAACCAAAATCAAGGGCACCTTTACTGAAGCTCATCAAAAATATCCTTTGTACTGCTCTCCTGTGTGGCACCAAAGTCTCTTGAATACTGTGGTCTAATGAGAATGCAGCAAGGCTTTTTTCCCTCCAGTATTTTCCTTTTCCATAGTTAGCAACTGTCATAGTTTAATTAAGGGATGTCAGAGGCACGGAGCGCTGCCCCGAGATAATCAGACCCTGCTGGTAGATAACTGCTGAGGTGAAGACAGGCAGGAACAGCCACCGTGCAAGTGCCAAATCATCGAGGGAGGGCAAAGTTCAAAAATGGAACTGACAATCCTTCATTTATAGAGGTGGGAGATGCTTTTGTCAGCCTTTATGAATGGGCCCCTCCACCCATGTCTGCCTCACAACCCCTTCTGAGCTCCTGACTCCTCTCCAGCCTGTTTTTGCTCCCATGTTGTGCCTTGCAGGAAGATTCACTGCGAAGTATCTGTCACAGATGTGCTGCTGGCACAGCCCTTTCCTTGGAGCAGCCACTGACATGCCCTAAGGAAGGATCCCAGCTCCCACCCGGGCACCCCTTGGCCATGAGCCCTGTGTAACCTCACTAAGAACTGACCCCCAGCCATTCAAATCCCTGCAAAGGCTCCCACTGCCTTTAATTTAGTCTTTCAAAGCATGTACGTCCTTATTTGTTAATATTTACCAAAGCCCTTCCAGTCTACGACTCTTTGATTTTGCAACCTTTTATGATTCTCACTAGACAAAGTTTTCTTTTCCTGAAAAATAACCCAGCCCCAGCCCAACCAGCTGCATGCTCCTCTCTCCTGCTGTTTGTGCTTGCTTTCATGGGAAGGTTGGCTCTCTCTCCTTTCCCCTTTCCACCCAGGTCACTATTGATCTGATCATTCCAGCAGCAGTTTTGTGCTAACAGCTGTCTCTGAGCTGTGCCGTCCCATGAATCCATGACCTGCTAACCATCCTGATTTCTTGCTTGTTGCCCTTGCCTGGGTTCATTCACAGATCACACAACAGTTTTTCCTAGGGGTGGTCTATGCTATATTTCACTAATTACTTCTATTTCTCAACTTCTGTAGCACAACATCTTACAGGTTCCCCATCTCTTCAGAATTATATTCCAATTAATGTACAGGTACTGTATTTCCAGCAAATATTTCCTTTTAATAGAAAATATGCCCTAAAAATGGCATGCTGGAGTCCCTGAATAAGTTCATCAACACAAAGTGCTCTGATGAAGATGGCTGGATGGGGCTCAGGTCTAGGTTCAATCCCTATTCCCGATGAAGAGCCCACCAGCCACACAGAAATAAAAGAAAACCTCTCTTTGGAATTATAACACCTTGTACAAATTTCCCTTGTACAAATGGCACTGGGGACAATGCCAGCATGGGGCTACAGCATTTTCAGACTCCAGGTGAAGCAAGATGGATAATTTTTCTTGGATCCTGGCTGATCCCTCACTGCATTATTAACAAACAGCTGTATTTTGACCATCTTTGATGTAAACCTTATCTGACCCAGTGGTGAGGTTCTTCAAGTGAGACCACCCCACAGAGGTCCCTGGGTGAGGGGTTCAGAAAATAATTGTGAGTAACAAAGAGGAGCCAAATTAATTCCTTCACTCTGAAGAATGGTGTGTGTCTTCTGAGCCAGGAAATAAAAGGATTTCCATGGCATTCCTGTACAAAAGTATTAATGATTTCATTTCCGTGAAACCAGCTGCATAAAAAATTCTGTGGCTTTCCCAATAAAGTGTGATAGAACCAAGCCCCCATACTGCTTAATTGCACTTATTAGCAAGCCAATTGTCTGTCACATTTATTTTGTTATGCGAGCCATGTTTTGTCAGAAAGAGCAAGAGATTTCTAATCAAAATTGTAATAATCACAAGACAGATTTTTGAAGGGCACAACTTCACCCAAACAAGCACATTTGTCATCACTGAGGACACAGAAGAGGTGGCTGTATCTTGGTACATGAAAACAGCTGGTTGTATAAAGATTTATTTTCCCCATCCTATTGTGACTCTAATGCATTTGCAGACCTGCTTGATGGACCTTGGGGTGAGCCTGGGGCTCAGGTCCCTGCCCACGTGAGGGGAGTCACAACGCACAGCACATAAATCATTGACAGACACACAGATTTATGTGCTCAAAGACTGTCACGTTGCTTCTTTTCCAGCTGGGACAGCTGCATGTCTCTCTCCCTGTCCCACCAAAGTTCAGCCCCACAGCCCTTCTCTGTCCGGAGAGCCTGGTCCAGCACGGACGTGCTCGGCAAGCCGCGGGCAGAGGTCACAGCAGTGCTGCCTCCCAGCAGACGTGCTGTTCCCAGTGGACTCTGGCCTCTCCTCACTGCCATACCACCCAGTCATTGCCCACAAGGTGCCTGGCACGAACATTTCCTAGGCTGCAGAAAGAACCGCGACTGAACTTTCCTTCCAGACGTTTATCTTAATAACCTACACACATCCTTAGTACACTGCCCTGCTCTTGTTTGTTGTATGAATATTCCAGATGATCACAAAGGTTGTCCAACACTCTCCACCATAAATCCTCTGTCTCAAGCTGATTACAACTTTGTAAAGGTTCACTGGCTCTCTCTGCCAAGGAAGCAAGGGGGCAGGGATATTTTATCCATGCTAAAATAATTCTAAAATAGTTTTTTGTGGAAAGGTTTGATGCCGACATGCCAACAAAACCTGGCAGCGGAGAGAAGGGTTAGTTCTGCCATCTTAACGAGGTCGTTGACCTGATAAGCTAATAACTGATAAGCTTCCGAGAAGCTGCAGTTGTTGCATTTCTCAGCAGAGGTTTGATAGATGCTCCCAGCTGAATTCCCCAAGAATCTCATCACTGTGAGGGCCAGTGGGCTCTCCTCTGCAACTGCAGATGCTCTGGGCTCAGCCTGGGCACTTGGGCTGAAGATGGGATATTCCTTGTTTTCCTAGGGATCTTTGGGGGTGGAAGCTGCCCCACTCAAGCACCAGGAGGACAACACCTGCACTTGTGTGCGAGAAACTGCAATTTGTTTTAGCTCAAACTAATTTTTTTTTTCAGAAACTGGTAGAGAGCAGTAGGGCTGGAAGGGAGATTGCGGGCCAGACAAGGATGTAAGCGCAAGCAGCCATGAGAGGGGAAGGCAGAGGAACAGGCTGAAAGATAAAGACCTGATGGGCTCAAGCCCAATGTCTGGCAGTTCCCTTTCAGAGCTTCAACCAGATCCTTAATCTTCTAACTCCCACTGCACTTCCACTAGCTGCAAGTGTCCATGAAACCTTCTGGCCCCATGCAAAAAGCTGCGAGAGCATGGCTGACTGCCCCACAGGTGGCTTGAGGCATGTGGGTCTCCCAGCCACAGGCAACACCCCGAGTTACAAAGGTAAAGCAGCACACTGAGTTCTTGCTCGTTAAGAAGCACCCTCCGCTCTGCTCACCGGCTAGACAGGGCTCCGTGCAAAAAGCAGGAGATGAATATCTAATAAGGCTTCTAATCCATGGCCAGAGATAAACCAAATTAATTTTGCACAGGCATCTCTTTTCAGTCCCGGACTTGGCAGCCACAGAATTGGCCTTTGAGGAATGTTTCATGTCTGTGCTTTAATCATTTGGGGCTTCACTGTGCCAGCTGTAGTACAAGTGGGGACAATAATGACCAAGGAGACATTTATGTGGGGCAAAATAGACCCAGCAGCCACTTTTGTGTAGTAAAAAAAAAAAAATCCAGGTGGGTACAAGAGGCAGGAGGACACTGAGGTACCACAGGTGGGTGAGGGATGGTCACTAATGACTCATGGAGGCAATTTAGAGATTACATGGAAACCCCAGAGCAGCCTTCCAGTATCTGAAGTGGGCTAGAGAGAAGCTGGAGAGGGACCCCACCATGACCTGTAGTGACAGGACAAGGAATAATGGGTACAAATCAAAACAGGGAAAATTTAGTTTAGATACTGCAAAGTACTTCTTCCCTGTGAGGGTCGGGAGGCACTGGCACAAGTTGCCCAGGGAAGCTGTGGCTGCGCCATCCCTGAAAGCATCCAAGGATGGATGCTTGGAGCAACCTGGGGCAGTGGGAGGTGCCGCTGCCCATGGCAGGCACGGACAGGATTTAAGGTCCCTTCCAACCCCTTAACATTCTATGATTCCATGAATTTGGAAAGGACAGTGAGCGTCCCTTGCGCGCAGCACACGCAGCGAGGCAGCGCTGAGGCCGCTCACACACACGCGTAGGTGTGAAGAAGGAAATGTCACATTCATTTTACACCGTTTCCCACGCTCTTCCATCAGCAGGATCGCTGCCCGGCCGGGACATCCACTGTGTCCCCGGGGAGCGGAATTCACACCATTTCTGAGGGGGGGTGAGGTGAGGGCTGAGCGGTGTGCGGCTGCCCGGGGCCGGGCCGGGCCGGCTGTGAGGGTGCTTTCCCCGCGGCATGGCCCGTGAGGGGCGGGCGCCGTGTGACTGCCCCGGGGCCGGGCCGCTGTGCAGACACGTTTGCCCCGGCGCGGTCCGTGAGGGGCGGACCGGGCCGGCTCTGAGGGCACGTTGGCCCCGGCGCGGTCCGTGAGGGGCGGACCGGGCCGGCTCTGAGGGCACGTTGGCCCCAGCGCGGTCCGTGAGGGGCGGGCGCTGCGCGGCCCCGAGCCGCCCCCGCGGCGGCCCCTGAGGGCGGGCCGGGCCGTGCGGGGCGTGCCGGGCCGTGCGGGGCGGGCTCGCCCGGGCCATGCGGAGCGGAACGTGACGGGGCCGCGCCGCCGGGGGAGCGGAGGAAGCGCCGCCTCTCGCCCGGCCAAGCCCCGGCTCCGCACGGGGACGGGCGGGCGGCCAAGGCGTGTCGCGGGCGTGCGGACAGCCGGCTCCCGTCCTGTTTCCCTCCCTCCCGTCAGCCCGGCCCCCGCGGGCACGGCCCGTGTCCGCCCGCCTTCCTGCCGCCCCCGCCGCCGCCTGGCAGCCGCCCCGCGGGGCTTTCCAGCGCCGCCGCCGCGCCCGGCACGGGGGGGCCAAAAGGCGAGAAAAGCCCCCAAACCACGAGCTGCGCCAGCCGCGGGGCCAGGAGCGCCTTCGGCCGAGCCCCGGTCGGGGCTGGGGACGGACGGGGTGCAGGTAGCGGCTGCTGCGCATCACCGTCCGTCCCCCGGAGCCCGCCACCAGCCCCGCTGTTCTCAGCCATTCTAAGATAAAATAAAAACACAGCACTGCTGGATTTTCGTTTCGGGGCTGCCTCATGGACAGGGATGTCACCCGCAGCCCCGAGAGTGATCCCGGGCTCCCGCTAGCTTTCGACGCGCCCGCTGTGCCGATCCCGCACAGCGCCGATGCCCGAAATCCCGAATTCCCCGCCCAGCGGAGCGGCTCTGTGCCTTCGGAAATGTTGAGCTCACCTTTTGCTAAGCACACTCCCCGGGGATTTCGGGAGGTGCAGCAGGCATTTAAAATAGAAGAACATATGAAATCTTGTTCTTTCCAAAAGGCCTAAGCGTGCACTTGCATAATATTCAAGTGTTATCCCTGTAATTACGTTAGATTTTACTTTTCACAATATTAAAAAAAAAGAAGTTCAGTCAGAACTTCACTCTGCAGAAACTAATATTTCTTATTTTTAACATTTTATAGATTTTATAGATAATATTTTACTTTAAAAATTTAAAACACTGCTTCTCAAGCTGTTACCTTGCAGTTTATTTATCAGTGCAGACCTGCACTTACTAGGGATCTGACTGATCCACTGAACTCGGGCTTGCAAGGACAATGTGATTTTCCAGATTTTATTATGTTGGGACTTATATATCTGGAACCCAGTGGGCAATTTATGGCTGCAACATCACGCCTGATGTGCCAGTGCCATTAGTGGCATTCTGGGCTGGTCTTAAATGCTTCATCTGTCCCAGTCAGTGCATTATAGTGGTTCAGCAGAAACTGGTAATTTAGCACAATCGATGCCTTGCTTCCTTGAAGAAAGAAACCTTTCAGAGTTTTTAATTCAATGTCTCTTAATCTGCTGGAGGTATTGTATTTCCCCAATATAATCCTGAAAAAACCAGTTGTTCTTAAATAAAATATGCTTAATATATAAGCAATACCTTAAGTAAAAGTTGAGCCCTGACAGGGCACAGAGAGATACGATCTCTCTTTAAAACAATTTGAAATGCAGTCCAAATGTGTTCATGTTTGTTCCAGTAATGAGGGAAAGGTGGTGGTGGTTAACAAGAACCAAGAGAAAAACCCCCGGCACAGTCATTTTTAAAGTCAAACCGAGGTCGTGCCAAGCCGAGAGGGAAAATGTTTTCTGCTGTATTTTCACATGACATCGAGGGGGTTGGAGAGGATGCTGCTGCCTCGCCCCGGCACCAGGAGCATCCGTGGGTTAAACCCGAGTGTTCTGTGATGGGTGGCCTTGGCCAGCTGGATGCAAGGAGGGGTCTGGGTACATACATATATAAATATATATATATATATATATACACACACCATTAAAAAGTGAGTTAACTACAACATAGGGATTCTTACATTAAATAAAATTTTTAAGTGCATCAACAAATGGTTACTGCAAGTCCCAGTGACTTTCCCAAAAACCTTTTCATTTCATTGTACCAATTCTTCTATTCCCACTTTTTATAGCACGTGTATCTTCAGAATGAGCAGGAAGCTTTTTCCATAGTGCAAGAGATGGCGAATCCAAATCCCAGTGGGGCTGGTGCAGAGAGGTGATAGTAATGTGAAGAAACCTGGAACAATCTCTAGCATCCCATGCCAGGAGTCACCCTTCCCATCAAACGTGTGGAAGAGATATTGATAGTACAGGAATGGAGAAGGTCAAATAAGGTCTATGAAATATTTGACCATTTTGTATTTAAATCACTTCTCTGTAGCTTGTATGCAAAGTGCCAGCCCGATGCAAATCAGCACTGCTGAGTCATGGCCAGAGTGGGGGAAAAAAAGGTAATTTAAAGTGTGACCCGAGAACATCGTGAGAGAAAGAAAAATCTTTTGAGTTTGGAATGTGAACCACTCCTTCATGACAGTCACAGCACACAGTTAGGGGACAGTAATATCGGGATAAGAAATGCTTAGAACAACTTTAATCAAACATTTATAAAGCCCCAATTATTGTAAATATCAGGTAAGGAACTGCAAAAATGTTTTTCATCTCAGCATTTTTCAACAGCTTAAAAAAGAAGCCCTCAACTTCTTAAAATTAAAGGTACAGCAGAGTAGATGGGTAAAATTCTGAATAGCAGCATAACCAGCTATCAGCTCTGGGGGTATTTTATAATAAATAAAAATGTATCAATGAAAAGGACATGATTTTCTTAGTCATTCTGGGTTCATGTCTCCAAATATTTTAGGGTTCATTCTGCAGAAGTTCTGGTGTAAGGCTGCAGGGTTTATCTTAGCCCTGGTTTTGCCAGCTGAGGATGCAGGGTGGTGCTGGAGGGAGTTTGTGGGGACACGGGGGAGAAAAGCTGCTTTGCTACTGCAGCAAAACAACTTCAGCATTCCGTGCCATTCCCCCTGCCCGTGGCTTTCCGAGCAGGGAGGCCGGGGCTGGCTCAGCACAGGGGATGGATTTGGAGTGAGGGTTATCACTGCGCTGTGTCCCGCTGGTGCTCGCAGGAGGGGGCCAAAGTCCTCCTCGTCACTCTGCCGTCACTCGGGCATTTATCTCCAAAGGGCCCGTCGTTAGGGAGCTGTACCGGGGCAGAGGGAGAGAGGTGGGAACGAGGACTTTGGGCTGAACCGTGCCGGCACCGGCAGGACTGCAGCCCGCAGCGTTGAACTCGGGGTGTTCAGGGGGCTTTGCCAGCTCCCTTGAACTGGGTGAGGGTGCTGGCTCTCGGGCACGGCTCTTCACTTGAATTCCCATCCCAGTTGTTCTGGTGGCTGAGGTTTAGATAATCTGTTAGGAGACAGTTTTATCCCTGTTGTTTCCTACCAATCACATCCTTCCACTCTGGCATTTTCCTACCTTTCCCTCTCAGTTCGGGTGAGGCCACCTGAGAAGATCCCCGGCTGGAGTTTGGGCAGGAGCTCTGCCTCTGAGTGGGTGTTACGAGAAAAACCCCCGAGCATTCAAATGAAGGACAAGAGCAGCAGCTGAAGTAGAGTTTATATTCCAGTGATCATGGGACTTTGGGCCGTTTCCTATCTGTTTTTCAGTAACGTGTCTGGTGGTTATAAAATGAGCAGTATTTATCTGACCCGGGAGGCAGAGACATTACCTCATTGTCACGGGGTCAGTGGCAATTAGACTGCAAAGCCCAGCCAAGCAGTGCCGCTGGGTACAATAGTCTGTGGCAGGCTTAACCTTTACGGTCACCGTCACCGCTGCTGCGGGGGACAGCATCGGAATGGCCAGAGCACAAACGCCCTTTCCTCCCCAAACCCCTCCCAGGCAGCTCACACACGCTCCTCCCTGGATATGTTAAAAGACTGCAATATATTCATTTAGGCAGGATGGATGGCTTAATGATTTATATCAGTCTCAATTTGGAGTTAAAAATTAAGTTCGTCCTCAAAAAGGTGTAGTAAGGACTGAGTGTAACACAACAGCAATAATTTTTAGACATCAGCCAGCTCGTGCTTACTGTAAACACGGTGAACAAAGGTGAGCAGCCAGGTCAGCAGCCGTGCCCAGCGTCACCAGCCCAATTTAACCTGCACCTGGAGACAGTGACAACGGCACCGGGGAGAAGCAAAGGGCCCTACCCACTGCTGCCCACCAGCAGCTGAGCCTGTGCTCAAGGGCATCCAGAACTGAAACCAGGTGCTTTTCATCTCTGGAGGTGGCACCCTGATATTTCTGGTCTATTCACACACAGTTGTACGTCACACACAGCTCCTGTCTGTGGGTGACAGGCTCGAATCACAAGGCATACCCCAGCTGTGAATGTAAGGGCCATTCACTTTCAGAGAGCACCTGGAAGAGTCACCCCAGAGGAGCCACTGACTGAGGGTGCTGCTCACAGCTGCCCAGTGTTACTCACTGTGCCTGCAGGGGTTTGTCGGGGTGGGCAGGATGCTGCGGGAATGCGCCGCAGGAGCTGTGCCTCAGCCTGGCCACCTGCCACCAGGGCTTTCCTGCTCCCTGGAGTCACCCAGACCTCTGATTCACGCTGTCTGCCCGGCCCACTCCTGCTCCACTTCATGCACCACCTCTGGGCTCTTGGTTCAGGAAAACTGAATGCTCTCCCTATTCATTTTGTCACTGTATAAAATGTGGGGTTTGGCACAGGCTGAGGTAACCCCGGTGTCCCAGAGGGACAAGCTGGGAGAGAGGGGACGGGGCAGCACTGCAGGTGCTGTATAAACATGTAATCTTCCCTCTTCCTTTACAGTTCAAATTACTCAGATTTAGGGTGAGGGTGTGGGTAAGGACCAAGATTTTCTCCTATAGCCATGTCAGATTGAGGGCTAGACCCACAGCAAGACCAGGAACTAAGCTTAGAAAATATCTGAAAAGCAAAAATCTGAGAGTTTATGTTCTTACCTTGTAGGCATCAGCTCAGGCCCCAAATTTGGGGTCTTGTTTCTTATGGCAATGGGGAGAGAAGGGTGGGTGGTGTATATGGGAGGTAGGGAGCCTCTGGCACAGGGATGTGGCCTCTGGTCAGCACTGAACACGCTTCCAGCTGCTTTTCTCCATGCTGGAATCACAGCTGGGAGCTCTGCCCAGGGCAAGGTGGAAGCAAAGCACAGAATGCACTGGGCAGCAGCCTGGAAGAGCCAGGTAAAATCTTTAACCAGCAAGATGTCCCTGAGATAGGAGCTGCTTCATTCCTCCCTGGGTACTTACTCCTTCCAACCCCTCCCAGGTGAGGGGATCCTGCAGCCCACAGCCTTGCTATCCATGCCTGCTCCAGGCAACAGCCAAGGATTTTTGTTCACTCCACCCCTGCCCTGTGCATCTGTGCCAGTGTTGAGGAGCAGTTGTTGGTGGAGCATTCCCTTAATAAATGGATTGCTCTGTTTGGGGTGGTACAAGGTGGCTCCTTCAGGGCCATCCACTCATCCCAGACATCCTTTGCACTGATGCCCTTGGCTCTGTGCAGGAAATTTTCACAGGGCCAGGAAGAAACTTAGGAGCGGCTGTGATGGCACTGACATCAAAGGGCTCAGAGGAACCTGCCTTTCCATCTCTTCCCAGCATTTACATTGAGCTGGTTTCGGAGGCCACTGTTTCCTTCTATCCCTCCCACTTCCTAATTTTAGGGAAAAAGGGGAACGAGCTCTGGTTGCCAACCACAAACACACACCTTTGGGAGAGAGGCTCCTGACGCAGCAGAGCAGGATGTCTGGAGCACATTCAGGAGCCCATCAGCAGCATTTCCCTGTGGGTGACTCACCCTGCCCGGCCAGCCCTGCCTGTTTGAGGTTTTCCATAGCCCTAGTCCTGGCTTCTTCCAGACTTGGAGCAGCTGTAGGTTTGGGGGTGTCTCCAGGCTGAGTCTGGATTTCCATGCGTTTTGGTTTAAATAGCTTAATTCTCTCATCAGCTCTAGATCTAAGCGGACACAATCCAGGTTGCTCTCCACAGAAGTCTGCTGTCTGTTGAGGTGACCTTTTGTGCCAGAATGAGATTCACTGGCAGCAAAAATTCAAATTAGAGGCAATAAGTACATTTATCAGTAAAGGCAGTCAGTCACAGGGCCACATTGCAAAGGTCTACACCAAATTTAGCATCACATGGAGATCTTCTAGCAGATGTCGGGCAGTTTTCCCACCACTTTGGGACTGGACATGGGGAGATACTCTTTGATTTGAGTCCTGCAGGTAGTTGTGCTACTGCACAACCACAAGTTGCACCAGGGAAGGTTTAAATTAGATGTTAGGGAAATTTTTTCACAGAAAGGGCTGTAAAGCATTAGAACATGCTGCCCAAGGAAGTGGAGGAGTCACCATCCCTGCAAGTGTCCCAGAAAACCTGTGTAAATGGCATTGAGGACATGGTTTAGTGGTGAACATGGTGGCAGGGCTGGGCTGACCATTGACCTCATGATCTTAAAGGTCTTTTCCAACCTTAACAATTCTATGATTCTGCTTGATTATAACGTTCTTTGGTTTGTGAATAATGAATGATCCTGTGATTAAACTGATGTGAAAACTCCCATGGTATGTAAATAGAGACAAGCTGCAGTTTTTAGCTCCTTTTGGGGTTGCTAACATCAAGGGGATAGAATTTTCTTCTTGGAATGTGATTGTACATGATGTTTGCACCCATCATTCATAAGGAAAAGTTTCTTACAGACTTAACAGATTGTGTTTCCATCTCTGCTGCGTAAAAACAGTGTTATGGACACAAGCGAAATGGAAATCATAACACAGCATCTCCACTATTTTAAGAGTCATATTGGAACACATGGAACAGAGATGGAATTCCACTCTTCACTGCCTTCAGATTTGGTGTTCTGTGTATTTACTTAGCGCTAGAAAAGGAAAGTGAAAACAAACCCGTTGTCTCAATAAAGCCCAGGAATGGGCTCTGCCCCTGCCCATTCCCTTGGGACCAGGCACCATTTCCAGGCAGTGCAAGGCCTCTGGGCAAGCAGGAGCTGCAAAGTCATTCCTGAGATGAGACAAGAAAGGGGAAAAAAGGGCTGAGAGTCAGGGTGAGAAGAGCCATCTGAGGAGAGCTAATGGGTGAGAAAGCCGAGAGACAGGTCTGAGGGATGATAGTGCTTCTGGAGGGAAGGGCTGCCTGGAAATGGGTCTGGCTGTTCCTGCTCCGTGGGGCTCCTGGGGAAGCACCTGCCTCGAGGCAATTTATTCAGCTGTCAGCATGTTCTCACAGAGACTCTGGATGCATCCCAGCACCGGGAGCCGGGCTGCGCACAGGGTGCTTTTCCCATCTCCTGGTTATCGTTGAATTTCAGGCTTTTTTTCCTGTGTTGCACTGGCTCAAACTGCTCCTCTTTCTCCCATGGAGACCTGAAAATAGGGAGAAGATTGGGCACTTCCACACCAGCAGTCAAGCTCTAAATAAATCAGATTTTCTGGGGGGATTGTTGTTATTTTGCCTTTTTTTTCCCCTGTGAACTTCTCCATGGAATTCCAGCTGCACTTCCTGAGTTACCCTGATTCGGTCCAGAGTCACTCTTTAATTTTTTTTCCTTGCACAATTTCAGTTCCAAGTGTCCCCCTCACACACGTAACTGCAGCACAGCAGCCAGGATTGGGCAGGCTGCCCTGATCCAAGTGTCCGGCGTGGCACCCCCTGTGTGCACGTCACAATTTCGGGGTGACTAAGCACATTGGCAGTGGCTTTCAGTGGCATCTCTGGAGCACTGCTCTATATTTGTCTTTCCTTCCTCTGTTTGTGGCGGTTTAAAAGAAATAAAGCGTCTCCAAGCTATGTGCTGACAAGATTTGGCGATTCTGGATGGCAGGAGGGGTACGAGGCTCAGCGCAGCGAGTACTGGAAAGATATTTGTCACTGCAGATTCTGCTTGTCATATGCAGAGATGACATGCAGATCTCCCTCTGACAGATTGATAGTCATTCCGAGATGCATCCACCCACAAAAACCACAGACATGCTGCTTGACTCAAATCTTGACTTTAACCACAACTTTGTGATGCAAAACTGGTGGAGTTTTTGGTACTTTTTGTTAAAAATGAAATCTTTATAGGGGTTTTCCAGCATCCTTGCTAGTTACTAAAAACAAACCAACATCAGCCTACTGGATGGGACAGCTCAGTTTACTCGTGGGTGGTTTTGACATTCAGCTCATTAACATGTTTAGTCTGAAAGAATGTTGGAAAGGTAGTAAATAAAAAATTGGATGGAGAAATACAGCATCTCTCCAGAAGTTACTCCTTATGTCGCAGTGACAATGCCAGTTTCACTTAGAAGGAATATTTGTCCTGATTTTACTCCAAATACCCACAGCTCATCCTGAGCGAGCTCAAAGCCTGGTCAGTGTGTTTGTAGAGGTAAATGCACCGTGCTGGGTGTAAAGGTTACACTCTGTGCTGGCCGGGCCAGGGAGTTCACACCTTGGCACGAAACTTCCAGCGCGGCGTGGGAGAACCTGGGCACGCTGGCCCACAGCCAGGGAGTCTCCCAGGGAAACAGGGAGCCACCCAGTGTGTCAGCAGGAGCTTTGTGTCCCCAGGTGGGAAGGCACTTGACGTGGAACTGGATTTTCTGGCACGGGATGGCTCCACAGGCACCCCTGGGAACTCCTGTGCACTCCTGACAAGCTCTGGGATGGCCCTGATGGAGAAGGGATGTTGGACCAGGTGATCCCTTCCCACCTGACCCATTCTGAGATGGGATGTGTGCCTGGAATTGCAGCCAGGGGGTCTGCAGAGCACAGAGAACACACATGGCAGCGTCTTCAGCTGCTTATGTTGGAAACGGGAAAGTACTCCAAATAAGTTTCTCTTGTTCGGAAACACAATGGGCAATTTAAAACCCCTATTAGGCTTGTGTGTAGGAGCATTTCCCATCCAGGGGGACCAGAGGGATTGCTATGGAGCTGTATTATGACTTCCCTGATATCAATCAAGCCCCCATTATGTAACGAGGTCTCCATCACGCGCGCCCCAGCGCGAGGCCCCGCCGTGAGCACCGAGGCTGCAATCCCGGCTCCTTTGTCCTGCCCTCTGCCAATTTGCAGCAAAATTGAGGATGAGGCTTGAATTTGCCATTGTGGCGGGGCTGGGGCCGTGGCTGTGCTTTCAGAGCAGTTATTTGCATTGCCTTGATTAGCATGTCACCTGCTTCATTAGCGGAGAAAAGGCTGCTCCACACACTCAGCCAGTCATGCAAATTGAGGAATGCACGGAGATCCTTCCCCTCTAGGACTTGCCATTATTAGCAAAATTGGCATATTCAGTTTGTTTCTTCCTCTTCAGAAGGTCACTTTTGATTTCCACCTCCAAATGGAAGGTCTTATTTAAGAGACAAAGTAATCCCAAAGTGGTCCCAAACTTTTAACATCCAGCAGTCCTGCTTAATGAAACCGGATGCCAAAGGAAAACCCAGGTGTGTGTAGGGCAGGTGGAACCTCCCTGGTTTCAATCTAATCCTTAAACCAACAGCCATTTCTCTGTCACCCAATCATTAATTTTACTGGATGTCAGCGATGTGTTTTTAGAGCCAGAAAGCTCCCTCCTGTGCAGGACCAAAATTAAACTTAATTTGCAGATGACTTTCTCAGGTTTTGGAGGATTTTTTTTTCACTTGAGAGTCCAATAATGGTGAATAAAGCTTTCTGTGATGTCAGAGATACTCAGCTTTTGTGGAAAAGGGTACCCAAATGGGGAAATTAAACAGATCCCTCACACAGCTTTTCTCTGAGATCAGGAAGTTGCCATGGGGGCACCAGATCTCAGTCCAGAATGGGAAAGTCCTAACACAGATTTGACCTTGGAAGCTGCAGGGACAGAACCACCACCAGCCCCAGCAGGGTTTTCACCATTGCCTGTCTCTGCTGGCACAGCCATCATGGGCAGAGGAGTTCAGCCAGAAAGAAAAGTTTAAAAAAGCTTAGATTGAACCAAGAGTGAAAGAAGAAAAAGGAAAAATTTGATGGTCATGCATGAAATGTCACTGCAGAAATGAATCTGCAGTCGGGAATGACCTGTTCGTGGGCTGAGGGGAGGAACAGTCACTTTCCTCTGCTGACCAGATGACACAGCCCCTGCTCAGGCTGGGGACACAGTGTGACCTCCTGAGCCATCCGTGCCATCCCTGGATCCACCCACCTGCCCTGCATCCCCACTGCCGGGGTGGTGGCCGTGCTCTGCTCCTCTTGCTGCAGCTGCACCCGAGGGACAGAATCTCCCTTTTTGCATCTCCCCGCAGCTCCTGGGAGGGCAGAGCCGCAGTGAGAGCCCCGGGTTCCACCCTGCTGCTTTCACACGGATCACAGAGCAGAGCAGGCTGTGCCAGTGCCCAGCACTCGCTGCTTCTGCCTTTTTAAGGTAAAGATGAAGCAACAGCGCCCATCCTCAGGGGTGCCCTCCCAGGCTGTGCTCAGCCGCCTCCCTCTCACCTGACTGGCAGAGGCTCCGGGAAGCCTGACAAATTTGTGTGTCTGCTTATCCCTGGATGGCAGGAGGGGAAGGAGTGAGTCAGGTACGTGTCTCTGCTGCTCAGGGAAGATGAAATCCTGCTCCTCCACCACGCCGGCGGCAGCCCAGCGCCGCGCTCCCTCTGCACACACCTTGCTGCAGAGGGGAAGGCAGATTTGCCAGGAGATACATATGGAAATACATGTGATTAAGGAGTCACAATCTCACCGATAAATCTGGCTGGGAGACTGCTGGTCAGGCTGCCCTCCTTCCTCCCTCCCCTCGGGTGCCCTCCTGAAAGCTGAGCTCTCCTGATGACCTGAGCTGGGGACATGCACCCACCTCAGACAGTGTGTGCACTTACCAGATTAAAGATGATTAATTGTACCAGGTAGTTCCTGCTACATCTTAATCAAATACACATAATCAGCAACGCTCCTGTGCACACAATACTTGGAGCTGGAGGGGTTTTTAACTCTCTCCAATGACAGCCACAAACCTGAACTATCAGTGGGGAGAGTGTGAAGTATCCCAGCCCGGAGTGACCGCAGGTGAAGTTCCCTGGGTGCCAGTGCCTCTCACTGCTGGAGGAGGGACATGCTCTGGTTATAAAAAAATCAACCTCTGCTCCTCTGGGCTCTGGGAAAAGCCCCATCCTTACCTGCCAGGCCCCTGTGACACCACATCCCAGGACACCTGTGTGTGACAGAATTGCACACACCACCTTGGAGGGGACACAAACCACCAGCAGCCTCTGACTGTAGAGTATTTTGCATCATTTATTTAAATACCTATATTTATGCATTTACAAATTTTCATAGCTCTTTCTTTAGCTTTTTTTCATTTTTTTTCTTTTGTAGACAGTATTGCAGAGAAGTCAGCTTCTGTAAAATGAGGTCCATGTATAAAACTATGCAGCGGATTGGAGGAAAAAAAAACAGCCAAACAACAACCCAACAAGTTTCCTTTCACACTCTGGAGAATCAGAAACCAAAGAAAGTGACCAAATGAAAGGGGGCAGGGAGAGGAAGGGGTGGGACAGAGCAGCCTCAAACCAGTGGCTCTCACACAAGCATTACACACATCAGTGCTCAGCTACAGGACACGTTTCAGTCGGTGCAGTGCCTGTTTGCTAAAGCTTTAACAGGCACGTAGGTCTCTAATGAAAAAATAGAAGGAGAGGATCCTACACACTGAGAATGCAAAGCCTGGACAGCCTCGGCTCGGTCCTGGGAGACTGCACCAACTCGCCAGCAGCGCATCCTCATTCCAAACTCCATTTTGCATAAAAAGTTCCCTTTAAGAAATCTTAGCATTTAAAAAACCCGGTGTCTGAGCTCTTCTAGCTTCAGTACTCTAAAGAAATCTCTTGAAAAATACCTCCTGCTTTCCTCACTCGGAAGCTTCAAAATAATGTTTTGCTTTAATCGATACCAATCGAACAGCTCACAGAGTCCCAGCATCATCCCTGGGAGGAAGAGGCAACAAATATGGCATTGCAAGATATTTACACACATGGTACAAAAATGTCCAAGGGTATGAAAAAATCACCAGTTACACAATTTTGCAGCAGCCTCATTTACACCTGTAATTTTATACCATTTATTACATTGTACTAACACACCAGATCCAAAGATGTGCACTCCCTTAGGACATTCAGGAGTTCCAAATATATTGTGATTGCATAATTCATATTGCACAATTGTATAAAAACATAAATACTAGCTATTCTATTCTTTTTTTTTTTAAATACAAAATACATGTCACATAGTCAAATAATCTTTTCAAGTGCAATTCAGGTGCTCTCTTAAGTCCTTCCAAGGAAAAGGCAATTTTGATAGTTTTGGCACAAAGTTTAACCTCTGTCCCGTGCCAACAGTTCTAATCACAATCCACGCGCCCCCAGCTTGGTAAGAGTAGCAGTCATATACATCTACGTATAAAACCAGGGTATTTACAGGATGCACAGAAGGTTCAGGAGCAGCCTCCGGGCCGGGGGTGTTGGGGGTGACCCTCCCAGCTCAGGCTGGTTGCTGCTGCAGGTTCACATTCATGGGCGGGGGGTGTCCAAGGAGACCGATGCGCTGCTTCTGCTTCCTCTGCTCTGTCATCTGGAAAATTAACAAGTTTGCTCATTAGGCCCCGGCGCTTCCTGTGCGTCAGCTCGCCCGCCCGAGGGCCTGCTGTGCTTGGCGTTGGCTGCAGAGCCCTGGCTACAGCCAGAGCCTGCTCCTGGGGCAGGGGGGACTCCAGACTCAGCATGGCCACGAGTGTCTGTGTGCCCAAACACTGCCAGGGACAGCCCGGCAGAGCCTGGGCACTGCCAGGGACGGCTCATCTGTGTGCCCGGGCACTGCTGTGCCAGGGACAGCCCAGGAGAGCCTGGGCACTGCCAGGGACGGCTCATCTGTGTGCCCGGGCACTGCTGTGCCAGGGACAGCCCAGAAGAACCTGGACACTGCTGTGCCAGGGACAGCTCATCTGTGTGCCTGGGCACTGTTGTGCCAGGGGAAGCCCGGCAGAGCCCAGACACTGCCAGGGACAGCTCTGCAGAGCCCGGACACTGCTGTGCCAGGGATAGCCCAGGAGAACCTGGGCACTGCTTTGCCAGGGACAGCCCTGCAGACCCCAGACACTGCCAGGGACAGCTCTGCAGAGCCCGGACACTGCTGTGCCAGGGACAGCCTGTCTGTGTGCCCGGACACTGCTGTGCCAGGGACGGCTCATCTCTGTGCCCAGACACTGCTGTGCCAGGGACAGCCCGTCTGTGTGCCTGGGCATTGCTGTGCCAGAGACAGCCCGGCAGAGCCCAGACACTGCCAGAGACAGCCCGGCAGAGCCCAGCAGACAGCAGGAACCGGAGCGGGGAGCAGCCTGCAGAAACCTCCCCTGTCAGGAATTCTCGCTAACCCGTCCAGCAGAGGGGGCGGAAAAGGGGCGAGCCCTGCAGTCAGGCTGGGAATACCCTTGCCTTTGCTGGAAAACACTGAGCACTCCCTGCTCTCATCCCGAGTGAGCCAACAGCCCTCCCCATCTGCCAGGCAGGGCTTAACCCCCTCACTGCCACACAGCCCAAACTTTGTTATTTAATGAGTGGGAAGCAGATGGGGAATGCTGCTCTCCCGATCGGTGAACTATGAATGGGAAATGGATCACTGGTATTGCTGATATTGAGAAATGGACACAATCCAATGGCTCCACTCTGCTTTTTTAAAACTTTGGGAGGCTTTTGACAAGTTACATAAGCCATGTAAGGAATGGCTCTGGCTGGGCAGGGTCTCAGGAGCGAACAGCTGGGTCCCACAGCTGGATCCCACAGCTCCTGCCACGCTGCGGCTGCAGAGGAGCCACAACATGGGATGGCTCACAGGGAATGCCAGGACAGCCTCACCCCTGCTCCACCGAGGGCACCTGAGCTCCCCCAAGTGCCCCCACCCCCTCAGGGCTCAGCACATGATCCACACTCCCATCCTGCTCCTGCTGCTCCTTACAGCTACAGCCACCATTTAACTTCTCCAGTTTTTGCTGTTTAATGACAAATGCCAGCCAGTGTCACTGCTTGTGGCAGCAACCCCAGCAGAAGGGAGGTGGTGTGTACCTGTTTGGTTCATTTGTAACACATTTGGGATCACAGAATTGGTAAAGTTGGAAAAGACGTCCAGGATCAAATCCAACAGTCAACCCGGCCCCAGCACCCTGGTCACCGTAAACCACCTGAGTGTGTCTGTTTAAATCCCCAGTTTCAGAGCTGATGGAGTTTCCCAGCTGGGGCAGGGTATCCTGGGGGCTGGCCAGTGCCTGACCTGGGGCTCTCTGTGGGGATGGGATTGCTCCAAAGGGGCAGTGCTGGGCAGCCTCTGCAAGGCTGCTCTGCTGCACACCCACAGCTCACCCTGTGCCCACTGGCACTCCCTTAACCAGCAGGAAAGGGACTGAAACACCAGCATTCCTCTTGAAACCATAATTAACCCTGACCTTGCTCACTGCCTGGCCCAAGAGAGGCAGAGCTGCAGCCTCCTGAGAACAGGGCACACTTCTGGAATTCTCTCCACAAAAAGCTTCTGACACTTCACAGGGAATGGGAGCAGGAGGAGAGGGGTCTTCCCAGAGCTCCCTGAGCACACACACAACCCACGCCCTGCTGAACCCACATGTTAAACTGCTGCTAGGATAACCCACAAGTTATGGAAATGCAGAGAGGCCACGAGGACTTGGCTTAAAAATGCCTCTTTACATTAATTATCTTCACTGAGCAAACTGAGAGCACAATTTCACACTGCCAATAAACTGATTCAGAGGGTGCACAGAATGAAAAGGAAAGAAAGAAGAATAAAGAAAAGGGACTGTAGGAGATATTTTTCATGCTGTGTAGAAAAGGGATTGTGCACCCTGGTGCAGGTGTTTGTAGAAGATGTGGCTTTAAAAAAGGGAAGAATAAAGCAACCAACCATAAATAAGAGGGAGAAATGCAATTTTGGTGTCAATGCAGAACATTATTAATCCTGCACTACACTTAATGCTGTGTGGAGGGCACAGGGCTGCAGGAGGGAGCAACTTATTGCCATCACATTTACTGGAGAGTGAATCTCCTGCAAAAGCTTTCCAGTGACAGCACACCTGAGCTAACAGGCCATAAAAGCCAGGCACAGCAAATCCCCAGGGAGCTGCCAGGACCCAAACACTGCCCAGGGGTTCAGCTGAGCCAGGCTGGGCTCCCCAATAATGCCTGGGCCTGACAGAGGCAGCCTGGCTCCAAAGGTTGTCACCCTGAGTCTCACCTGGAGCCCAGGGCGCTGTCCCCAAACAGGGGCTGGCCCCAGGAGTCCCACCTCTGCCTGTCACCCTGAGCCTCACCTGGAGCCCAGGGGGCTGTCCCCAGCCAGGCCCAGCCCCAGGAGGGATGCTGGAACTCTGGGAAGGATTTCTGGGTGATTACATCTAATCCCCTGCTGCTGCAGACAATTATGGTGCAATCTTTTCACACAGAATTAAAGTGATCAGGATTTTAATGGCTCTTGGTGCACTTTGGGGAAGCAGGCAGGCTGGAACTTGGCTTCTAATAATTAGAGTCTCCAGAAACCTAACAAGCTTGAAGAGCAAATGAATGAGAGGTTTTCCCTTTATTTAATTACAAGAAAATAAATACAAATAAGAATTCCCTGAGTTAGTTCCTTTTCTGGAGACAGTGCCGGATCAGGAGGAGGGATATACTGGCTTTGTCACATAATTGGAGCATCCTGCATCTTCAGCAGGCCTCTCAATAATGGTACTTAGGGGAATTCCTAAAAGCTATCACCACACTAATGAAGCTGGTTTCCTCTCTTGCTTTTACAGTCAAATAGCCCTCTAAAAGCTAAACCCTTCATTCTTGTTGTCACAAAGAGCAAGGAGAGGTTTTAGTGCTTGGTCAGCCAAGAGGGCTGCGAGCTTCAGAAGGAAGAAAAGGAAGAAATGTGTCAGTGAGGCTGTGGCCATGGGGAGCTCCTGTGCCTGCACCTGGAGTCAGAGCCTTCAGCAGGGACACCCAGGACACACGGCAGGGCCATTGTCCCCAGGCTAAACAGCCAAACCACTGCCCAGCACGAATTAAAGCCCAGACAAAAGAGCAACTGCCTCTGCCCTCCATCCTCAGACCAAGAGGAGCAAGGGGCTCTGTGGCACCGTGCCTGAGCACTAATTACAGCCCTGGGCAGCAAGGCTGTCAGCTCCCAGGCCCCCAATTAATCCCTTCCTTGCCTCCACAGGGTGCTGGGGACAGGGCCCAGCTGCAGAGGGTGACTGGGAGGCAGGAGCTGATCTCAGTGCTGGCTGCCAGGGCTCCTGACACAGCAGAGCTGCACGGACACACCCAGGCAGGCCAGCAGAGCTGGGCAGCAGGGATGGCACTGGTGCTGGGACAGGAACTGCTCCACCCACCACCCAGGTGCAAGTCAGCAATTCATCTCAGCCAGTGCCAGTACCTGCATCAATTCACTAATTGAACCATCTGGCTCAGGTTATTAATGCACAGAGATAAGCAGGCACCACAAACAGCTCCTGGCAGCACAGGCAGCAGTGCTTTCCTTGCCTGCTCCCTGCAGTCAGGCCGGGATCCCTGGGGACAGCACCAGCTGAAGCCCTGCTGCCTCTGTCCTTCACAAAACCATTGCTGGGCTGGGCACCAGCCCACGACAACCTCGAGCCCAGCCAGGGCAGAAGCCACCCAGCTCTTGCTGCAGAGAAGCTGCTGCAGCAGAAGAACCCTGCGAGGTCTGCGGAGCACTCGCTGGCTCACAGCAGCAGCAGCAGCGTGTGGTGCAGAGCAAACCCTCCTGGGATGTGTGAGCTGCAGGCTGGGGGTGGCAGCAGCCAAATCTCATCTGCTCAGCAGCACAGCCGCAGCACAGAGAGACCAGCACCACCAGCAACCACTCGAGGCTCCTCCAGTGTTCTCGGTGGGTTTTGAGGTGCACAGGGTGACACAGCCCTGGTGTCAGCGTCACACCCTCTGGCTGACAGGATCACACTCAGCTCTTGGGGTTAAAACCCCAAACAACAACAACAACAACACCCGCAGGCTCCCTGCCCCAGCCAGGACTGATTGAAGTTAACTCTGGTGATGTTTTTAACACGAGTTTTCCCTTTCTGATGTGGCCACTCTGGAACTCACCAGCTGGGCCAGCACCAGGCAGGTCAGCTGGAGCATGGGGCTCTGGAGGGACTCTAGTTTGTCACTGCTTTCCTACCCACGAGCCACTCTGGGAAGCTCTCCCTGGGGTCTGGAGAAGCTGTGGAGCTGCAGGAGGGGCTGGCAGGAGCCTGTGCTGCCCCATCATGGTGTGTGCCTGCTCCTTACCTGATCCTTCAGCTCTGACAGCTGCCCAGAGAGGTTGGTCACGAGCTTCATGGTGGACTCCAACTTCTCCTGCAGGTTCCTCAGCTCGTTCTGCTCTCCCTCCGAGTCGCTGCTGACCAGTGACATGGCCCTCATGCGGGGGAACCAGTCCAGGTTTCTCTCCTGAGGGGCACACAGCAGGGCACAATTAGCGTTTGCCACCTGAAAACCTGCCCCCAGAGCACAGCTCTGCAGCCACGGGACATTCCTCGATGCAGCAGCTCTGTTCTTATCTGTAGCTATCTGCACTTATCTGCATTTGCATCTCACTGGAAAGTTTGCAAAGTGCCAGCCCGAGGCACTGCTGGGAATTGGGGCTGCTCACTTTGGGCTTCCTCTCCAGCCACTCGCTGTCCCCAGCCCTTGCTCCCTCACACACACCTCAGCATAAATGCACAACCACTGGACATTAAACCAGCCCACATTTCACATCTGGACAAGCACTTCCCAGTGCTAGAAACCTGCTGCCATCTCACTGTCTTTTAAATTTTATTTGAGGAAGATTTTCTGCTTTTTTGGTCAAGCAAAGCTTGGCTGTGCTCTCTGACAAAAGAAACCAAGTTCTGGAAATTCTTCCATAGCTGAGATACTTCCTTTTTAACGAAAAAGAAAACCCTATTTTGACTGTCTGGTTCAGGCTAAAATGAGGGGCAGATACATTGCAAAGCACTGCCTGTAGAGCTTTTCCCTCAGCCATACAAAGTCTCTCATGGTCCATGTTTAAGTTGCAGTCAGGAATGCCACCGGACACAGCAATGCCACCGGACACAGCAATGCCACTGGATGCAGCAATGCCACCAGACACAGCAATGCCACCGGACACAGCAATGCCACTGGACGCAGCAATGCCACTGGACACAGCAATGCCACTGGACACAGCAATGCCACCGGACGCAGCAATGCCACTGGACACAGCAATGCCACTGGACACAGCAATGCCACCGGACACAGCAATGCCACCAGACACAGCAATGCCACTGGACACAGCAATGCCACTGGACGCAGCAATGCCACCGGACACAGCAATGCCACGGGACACAACAATGCCACCGGACACAGCAATGCCACCGGACACAGCAATGCCACTGGACACAGCAATGCCACTGGACGCAGCAATGCCACCGGACACAGCAATGCCACCAGACACAGCAATGCCACCGGACACAGCAATGCCACTGGACGCAGCAATGCCACCGGACGCAGCAATGCCACCGGACACAGCAATGCCACTGGACACAGCAATGCCACGGGACACAACAATGCCACCGGACACAGCAATGCCACTGGACACACACTCAGCCTGAGAAGCCTGTACAGACTCACACAGGCACTCGGGTACTCGCCAGAGATGTTAAAAATAAAGGCAGGAGCGGAACAGAAAGCCACAAAAGAGGAGGAGGGGTGCACTCCACGTCCTGACACCTTACACTTCAACATCAAACTGGTTTCCCATCCAGTCTGGTTCTCCTCCCACGCTGGAGATATGCTCTGAAATGGAAGCTGAACTCGGGCTGGCTGAGGTGAGGTGTGTGTGCTCTCACAGGTGACACAGCTGGGGAGCTCTGAACACACCAGCCATGCTGAAGGGAGACTGCACTGACACCAAGGGATGCTCTTAATCAAAAACCAATCAGCACTGCTGATTAACAGCGACCAAAGCTCACCCCACTGGCTGGCAGGCTCTTCTCTGGGCTCCCAGCTCGTTTTTAAAGCAGCACTGCAAACTCCTGCCTTTTTGTCATTCCCTGCCTGAATCTCCAGCTCCAAGCCTTCCCTCCATGCTCCCCCTCGTTCCCAGGAGCATCCATCCTGCTTAATCAGGGCTGTGCACCTCTACAGAGAGCTCCAGTCACATCCTCTCTGCAATTCAGATGTGATGCCAAGACTCATCAGCTTAAATTAGCTGTCTCTGATGTGCCTGGAGTTTCCTTTTACCAGGATGAGAAGGCAGAAAGCAGAAAGCAGAAAGCAGGCCCTTTCCCATGCAGGCACCACAGCATTCCCACGTGATGCAGAACTGCCAGGAAGGCTGTTTGCTCCTGATCTCTGTTTACAGGGCAGATGGTTTCTGCTAATAAAAGGGAAAAAAAAAAATCTATGTACAAAAAAAATATGCCTTTACCAAGACAAGTGCCAAAATATTTTGGACTTTAGGGAACGGCAGCCCCACAATTAAGGTTTAATAGCAGGAACAGGCAGCACTGCACTGTGTTCTTCCAGCTGTAGTAAAAGGCTCATTAGGGAGGAGGGGGCAGCTCAGCATTTGTGCTCAGGTCCAGCATCTCCCACCCAGGGAAAACCAACAACACCAACTGCACTTCCCCCTGCTCCTCCAGGGAAGAAACAAGGGCAGACGATGAGGAAAATTGGACTAAAATGCAATTTATATTTGCAGGATTGCCTGGAGCCCCAGGTCCATGTCCTGAGGTTTCCAGGCAGACACAGGAGCCCTGAAGCTCCTGCCTGCCCCTTTCTTGCTCCAGAAACATTCTCCTTATTCCCAAAAACGTTTCTAAGGCCATCCCCAGAGTGTTCCCAGGCCCCATCCTTGAGAAGGATGAAAGGGATGAGGGAAGCACCAACTTTCCCTACCTGCAGTGTTTCATAACAAATACCCCAAGCACTTTCCAACATCACTCTGCAATTGCAGCCAGCACTGCAGCTGCTGCAGAGGCTGTGACTTGATCCTTCCAGGCCCAGAAGGTGAAATCAAACAGCACCCACAGCTTCTGCAGCCTGCTCAGAGCCTGCAAACTCGCTGCGTTTCTGAAAGCCCCAGCCCTCAAAGTCAGGAAATCTTGGCTTTGATTTGAACAAAACCAACAAAGCACCTCTAGTTCTCATGTCAGGTTGAAAGATGAAAACCAAGCTGTGAACTCCAGAGGCTGAGGCAGGGGAAGGCTGAGGACAAGGAGACACAGCCCTGGGGGTGTCTGAGCTCACACTTCAGAACTGGCACTGACCCCCCTGGAAAGGGTTAATGGGCACTGGAAATTCCCTGTGCAGGGACAGCTCAGGAAGGACCTGGGCATCGCTGCCCACCCTGACTGGGCTGCACTGCTGTGCCTCCCCCCTCCACAGCTGTCAGCACCACGCTAACCCAGCACTGATCTGGGCACGTCCAGCTGGCACCCGGCAGGAAACAGGGGGTGCCCACCCAAACAGGCTGGGAAAGCACAGGAGAGGTGCAGATACATCCCTGTGGAGGCACCAGGCAGTGCTGCTGGCCAGGCTGGGCTGGCACTCACAGAGAGGACAGAGGGGAGCTGCCAGCACGGCAGGACTCCGCTCTGCCTTCTGCATACACTCTGGATTTCCCTGGAAACCTTGAGGCTGCTCTTGAGCCCCCCCAGCCCCGCAGAGAGGAGCTGGATGTGACCGGGCTGCTGACACACAGCCTGGCCTGTCCCTGCTGGGAGCGTGGGGGTGTTTGCTTTCAAATAAATAAATATTTAAGCAGAGCCAGCACCAACGGCACGGAGCAGGAATGCTGAAAGGTCAGGGCATGGTGATCCTGCTGGGCCAGCCTGGCTCCCAGCACTGCCACGCAGGGGTCAATAAAAGATTTATATCTCCACGATCCAGTTTCTGCTGAACTTCAGCTCAGCCCTGGGGTGCCTTTAAAGGCACAGCTTCATGTCCATCCTGGGGCTTTGGAGGTGTTGCAGAGGCACGGAGTGAGCCTGGACGGGGGAGGCTGCCCGAGCTCCTGTGCAGCTGCTGGCACCCACACACCAATGATGCCCTCCGCACCCTCTGCCCTGGGATCCTGGGGTACACTCAGCTCCTCTTCCCAGCATCCTGGGGTGCACTCTGCTCTTCTTCCCTTCCCAGGATCCAGGGTTCACTGTGCTCCCCATTCCCAGTATCCAGGGTACCCCAGTTCCCCATTCCCAGTATCCAGGGTACCCCAGTTCCCCATTCCCAGTATCCAGGGTACCCTCAGCTCCCCATTCCCAGTATCCCCTCAGCTCCCCATTCCCAGTATCCAGGGTACCCCAGCTCCCCATTCCCAGTATTCCAGTACCCCCTCAGCTCTCCATTCCCAGTATCCAGGGTACCCTCAGCTCTCCATTCCCAGTATCCAGGGTACCCTCAGCTCTCCATTCCCAGTATCCAGGGTACCCCAGCTCCCCATTCCCAGTATCCAGGGTACCCCAGCTCCCCATTCCCAGTATCCAGGGTACCCTCAGCTCCCCATTCCCAGCATCCAGGGTACCCCAGCTCCCCATCCCAGTATCCCAGTACCCCTCAGCTCCCCGCGCCCAGCCCAGGCCCATCCCGTGCTGCAGCAGCCGGAGCCAGCACAGCGCTGCCGGAAGCGGGCTGACCACAAGCGCTGGGTTTCTGGGTTTCGGGCTGCAGCTCTTTTCTAGGTAAAGTTGGAAAAGTCCCTGCTGTAAGGGCAGCAGCAGGGGCGCTGCCATGCCCTGGGAAGGCAGAGGAAGCGCTGCTGCCATTCATTCTGAGAAGCGCCGGCTCCTCCTGCCTTTCTGATGAAGAGTGCTTCTGAGAAAGGCTGGGAGGCGACCTCAGCACGGGCTGTGCCAGCAGGGGCACCATCCTGCCCCTCCTGGGCAAGGAATGCCAGCTCATGGCAGGGAGGGAGGCTCTGCTCGCCCCAAGGACTCCCCACTCCTCTCCAGCGTCCCCGTGTACCCTGTGCCTCAGAGTTATGGGTGCTGAAGGGCTGATTCAGCCCTCTCCAAAATAAATCCCCACAGCTGCCACCAAAGGGCTGCCCAGCAGCATCGCTTACAAATCACGGAATTATTTTGCTTGGAAAAAACCTCCAAAAACCTCCAAAACCCTCACGAAGTCCAAGCTGTGCCCCATCCCCACCCAGCCCAGAGCACTGAGTGCCAAGTCCAGTTGTTTCTTGAACACAAGCAGGGAAAGGCAGCAGCAGCAAATTTCAGTTTCTGTCATGGGAAGTTAAAAATCAGACCCACACAGCTACAAAAGAGCTCTGTGAAGCACTCTGAAAATGCATCTGTTTGTTTGTGGTGACATGGGACTCCTCTTTCTTGAGCTTCCTGGAAAAATCCCCACATCAGGTTCTGTCTCTGCACCATCACTTCTTCCACACCAAGCTGCACTGCTCCCCTCCATGAAAACCAGCACTTGATGGTGTCTCTCCCCTCCACACTCAGAGCACTCTCAATCCTCACAAGGCCCGTGTTGTCCCACAGGAGGCCGACAACACAAGGTTCAGGGTGCAATAACTAATTATTTCCTTTTCTCTGTTCAATACCCAGGTGGCACTCGGGCTGGCACAGAGCAGCGAGCCTGGAACACAGACACCATTCCCAAAGGTGCAGGATGACCACGGCCCCACCCCGGGACAGCTCTGCTGTGGGTGAGTGCCTGGAGCCCAGCTGAGCACCCCCAGCCCGATGGACCGCGGGGACAGGGCTCCTGAGGGCCATGTCCTGCCTGCCGAGAGGACGAGGCCACCTCTCCACACCAGCCTCCTGTTGGGCTGCTAGATCCCACTGAAGTGGGGCCCGCTAGGCCCCACAGCTGGGCAGGAGCAGCAATTCCCCAGAGGGGCTGAGCCGCACGCTGCTGGCAGGGGCTGCTGTCACCCACATCCTCTTGCACAAGGGCCAGCGGGGTCAGGGGATGACTCAGGGCCGGCCTCACCCAGCCCGGGGCCACCTCAGCACGCTCGGCCCCAGGGGCTTTCTGGTGCCAGGGTTTGTGCCCCCTGCTGGATGTGTCCCCAGTGCTGGTTTGTGTTGTGCTCCCCGTGCTGGTTTGTGTTCCCCGTGTGTCACCCCAGGGTTTGTGCTCCCGGTGCTGGTTTGTTCTCTCAGTGCTGGTCTGTGCTCCCCGTGTGTCACCCCAGGGTTTATGCTCCCGGTGCTGGTTTGTGTTGTGTTCCCAGTGCTGGTTTGTTCTCTCAGTGCTGGTCTGTGCTCCCCGTGTGTCACCCCAGGGTTTCCAGGCAGGAGCCTTCCCCCTCCTCTCCACACGCACCCACCCTGGCAGCTGTCTGGGATCCACCCAAAGCCAGCACGTTATGCAAACATCCATTCCTCAGAACTGCCCCCAAGCCTTTCCTTCTGCTTTCATCCACCCAGGCCTTGCTCACACACACGCTCAGCCCAAGGGGAACCTTTGCCTGGTCAGCTGGGATGCCAACCCAGCATTCCCAGCATGGATATATATATATATTTCCAGGTGGTTTACCCGGGAAAATCAAGCACTGGGTTGGAAGGGATCTTAAAGCTCATCTTGTTCCACCCCCTGCCATGGGCAGGGACACCTTCCACAGTCCCAGGTGGCTCCAAGCACTGCCCAAGCTGCCCTTGGGCCCTGCCAGGGATGGGGAAGCCACAGCTGCTCTGGGCAGCCTGTGCCGGAGCCGGGGAAGGTGAGGCTGACCATTCCTTTCTCCCAGCGCAGCTCCTGGGCTGCACCAAGGGCGGAACACGTTCCTCCCCTGCGAGCACAAAGCTCGGCCGTGCCTATGACACAGTGTTTCCAGCAGCCCAGGGCCTGCTGCCAAGCACTCCGGGCTCTCCCAAGCCTCTGCCACGATTTCTTCATTAACCCTGCAATTATATTGGCTAACTCTGGCCAGCTATCTCAAGATGCAGCTTGTTGGGAAGTTACCACCAAACAAAGCACTGTCAGCTCCAGGTCACATCCTGACCTCCTCGGTCTTCCTCCTCCTCCTCCTCTCCCAGCCTGCACCGGTAGCACGGTGACTGGTAGCCCCAAAACCCCAATTTCCTCATCTGTAACCCAGTCATTTGCACGGGCTGCTCACCCCTGTGTCTGCAGCTGCTTTGCTCAATATTGATATGACAAATCTCTCCTATTTGACTCTGCCTGAAGTACAGGATTTCCAGGCACGAGTGACAGATGAACATAACTACGTTTCCAACACTTTCTCAGACTGCAATTTCGTGTCCATATGTCTTTCACGAGTGCTGCAATCATTAAGGGCCTTTTGGAATGCTTTGGGTTGGAAGTATCCTGGTGTGCCCTCATCATTCCTGGGGTGCTGCAGTGCCAAGCCAGTCCTGGCCATCTGCAGCTGAACTGGGTTTCGTGGAGAGCCTGGGACACTCCTCAAAGCCACCACCACTGCTGAACGCCACCTTCCTGCTGGGGTTCAGAGCACAGTGAGTGTCCCTGCTGGATAACTCCCTGGGAAAGGCTCCAAGTCACACCTGCACTTCTGAAAGGAGGCGATTTAAAAGCCTGACACTGATGGAATCTCGTCTTTGCTTACCAGGAGGCTGTGCCTTGGCAGCAGTCACTCAAACCCAGAATCAGAAACACTTTCCTTCACAGGACAGAGCTCAGGACACCAAGGAAAAAGCCCAATAATATACTTAAATCCCCAGCTTTGTACACAGATGTTAGCTAAGGCACAAAGGGAAATCTGTAACCTTCATTCCTATTCCAAATTCCTTTAAGGCTACCTGTGCCACCACTCCTATTTGTAAATGGTTCCTTTTCAATGACAACACAACCCAGATTTGGAACTCAGTGCCCTCGATCATGGAGCTTGGGCAATTGTGCCACCTCTGCCTCATTTCTGCAATAAAGGCTGCTAATGACACAGATCCTGCCTGGATTGAAAACAAAGGGGAACTGCAGGGGCTACTCACGAAGATCCAGGCTAACTGTTCCAAAGCAGCCTTTACTTTTTAATGAGCACATCTGCATGCACAGCCCCCGCCAGCCCAGGCTGCTCGAGGTGCAGAGCAGGGGATGCAGAGTCGGGCATGCAAATATTTGTCTGCGCTGTGACAGCCCATGCAGCTGCCTGCAGACAGCTCAGGAATGCACACAGCCCCCGGTGCCTGTGTGGTTTTCTCCTTAGCGAGCTGCAGAGTGAGAGATGTGACATATTCTAAATGCCTGCACACAGCCGGCTGTGGCACAGCCCTGCCAGGGCCCCGGTGACAGCTGGGCTGGCAGGGCCGCCCAGGCTGCCACAGCAATGCAGGCAGAGGCCAGACCTCCAGGAGGAATTCTCGAGCCAGGATGGGAAGATAAGACATTTAAATGAACTAATCTGCAGGGAGTTGCACGGAGTTCACATGAGTCATCTGGGTGTGGATGTCAATGTCTGGCCAAGGCGATAAGTGGATCCCCCCACCTCCCACACACAGGGTGTTATTCAGACATCACCTGATCTTCCTAGTGACTGCAGAGCCTCCAGAACCGGGGCCTTTGTTCCTGGGAATCACGGGAGGCACCCTCAGCATCCTTCCCCATGCTCCAAGCACGGAGCCAGCCCCTGTCTCTGCAGGATGGAGCACACACATAATGCTAACCCTAACATCCTGCTCTGGCCAGCAGAGCTGCACAAACACCAGGAGCTGAACATCATCTCTGCCACTAAGAGATGCTTCCCACATCCACAGCACTGTCTGTGCCATTAAACTGATATTAGGGGGTGGCTCAGGGCAGGGGCAGCAGGGCAGGGGATGCAGGGCAGGGGATGCAGGGTGGCTTAGGGCAGGGATGCAGGGCAGAGGATGCAGGGCAGCTCAGGCCAGGGGATGCAGGGCAGGGGCAGCAGGGTGGCTCAGGGCAGCAGGGCAGGGGATGCAGGGCAGGGGATGCAGGGCAGGGCATGCAGGGCAGGGCATGCAGGGTGGCTCAGGGCAGGGGATGCAGGGCAGGGGCAGCAGGGTGGCTCAGGGCAGCAGGGCAGGGGATGCAGGGCAGGGGATGCAGGGTGGCTCAGGGCAGGGGCAGCAGGGCAGGGGATGCAGGGTGGCTCAGGGCAGGGGATGCAGGGCAGGGGCAGCTCAGGGCAGCAGTGGGGTGTGCACAGCCTCAGCTCCCCCCACCCCAGCCCTGCAGCCCCATTCGTTCCCTGAGCATCCCCAGCCATTCCCAGCACAGATTCCTGAGATAGCCCGAGTTTGACATCATCTGTGGCAGCAGGCACAGCTGCCCTCCTGATGAAAGGGAATATCATCCCTGTTTACAGCAGCAGGAATTCCAGCCTCCATCAGCAGCCTGGACCTGCAGCTACAAGCCCAGGGCAGCCTGGCCCTGCATGGGACTGAACCAAACCAGTCCAGATCCAGAGCCACCACCAGCCCCAAACTGGTGCCAGAACAGGGCTATGGCAGGGAGAGTGACAGAGGCACAGCAGCACTGCCAGAACAGTTAACAGATTTCATTTTACAGAATCCCAGACTGGTTTGGGTCAGAAGGGACCTTAGAGCTCATCTCACTGGGCAGGGACACCTCCCACCAGCCCAGGCTGCTCAGGTCAGATCACTGACAGGTTTTTTAATTTTGATTTTTTGATCAGTCTTCAGTGCCCTAAACTCAACTCTATTTCCCAGTGCACCTGTTGACTTCTTTCCTCGTGATGTGTTTGAACTTAATGAGCTTCTGTCTGTGAAGAAATATAAAATTCACTAAGGAATTGTAGTTAATAATTGATTTTCAAGGCTACAATTTCTTTTAATGTGGGGCCAGGATCGTGAAGGGTGCAGGATGAACGCTATGGGCCAGATCCAGCTCTGCCATCCCCAGTACAGTGGGAATGCCTTTCCACACACATTATTTTCAGACAAGAAAGCAACAAAATTCAAGATCACTCTTAAAGGTGCCTGAATATTCACTAACTGCATAAATGAAATTGTCCAGAATTCTTTTGATACCACAATGCTTCAAATATCCTTAAAGCACTGTACAAGCAGCACTGGAAGCAGCTCACAAACTGACAGTGGATATAATTTAAGTGTCCTAAATTATTTAATTTTTTTCTTTACTGGTCTGTAGCGTCAGAACAGCCCACAAACACTAAATAACAAAGGCAAATTTTAAAACTGTATTTTCTTAATTTTTTTCTTTCATTTACCGAGGGGCAGAAACCCAAGAGCATTCTGCAGGCATTTTGCTGGGAGTCAGAGCACGGGTGAAACGTTTGAGGTGTGTTCTGCCATCTCCAGGGGGACTTGAAGCACATGCTGCCTCCTATCCCAGCTCCTGAAATGGGGTCCAGCAGCAGCCGAGCGCTGGTCCCACGCACTGCCAGCCCGGCAGGACATGCCCCATCTCTGCCACCATCCAAGATGTTACAGTGCCACCTTCAGTCGGAAACACGGGAGGAAAATCCCCTCCAAAGCCAGCCGTGCCCCAAGGAGGCTGCCCAGAGAGGCTGGGGGCTCCCAAGGCAGCGCCTCCACCGTGAATCTCTGCCTTGGCACTCATGGAATTGACTGAATTTAAAGCTTTCCTCGGTCCGTCACTCTGCATTCGCGGGATTTTGCCCAAGAGGTTGGAGGGTCCCCATCCCTGGCAGTGCCCAAGGGCAGCCTGGAGCACCTGGGGCAGTGAAGGTGTCCCTGCCATGGCAGGAGTGGCACTGGATGGGCTTTGAGGTCCCTCCAACCCAAACCAATCTGGGATTCTGTGAGCACAGAAAGCTTGAGGAACACATGAAGCAGGCCCCACCCAAATTATCCCTAAAACCACCTTAAATGGGAAAAAACCCACTTCTGGCTCCTCCAGCAGCATCTAAAACAGGTCCGGTATAAAAACAGATTCCCCATGTTTTACACCCAGATTTCAGGGCAGAAAAGGAAGCTCTAATGTTAAAGGACACCGGGAAGAAATTGATTTTCAGAGTGAGCTTTGCCAAATGGCTGCTCAGGAATCCATGGACTGCAGAGGACTCCAGAGCCAGGGCACAGCAGCCTGAGCCTGGGGCAGGATGGTGCCAGGCACTGAGGTGAAATCCACATTTCCTGCCTGTTCCACACTCCCACAGGTACACCCCACATTCACCAGCCCTCACTGAGCCCTGCTCTCAGATCTTCATTTAAAACTGGCTCATGAAATGCAAACCCCAACTACAGACACATCCAAAGCTCTACCTATGGTTACATAAAATTGCATCTGCATGAGACACTCTGGCTATGCATAATTTATCCCTACTCCCATGCACACACAGTAATTAGCCCTTGCTGACACTTAATGAATGGGAATTCTCATAAAAGTTCTCCAGTTTTTGTGCTTCATGCAAACATATTCAGTGACAAATTTTTGCTTCTTATCTAATCCAAGCCGTTCATCTGAAATAACGAATCGGTTGCCAACTGAAACTTTCTTTAAACTGGTTTTAAAAACAACACAAACACAGCACAAATTCATCTTTGAGAAGCAAAGGCACAACACAAAATTGTCTTTAAGAAGCAAAAGCCCTTCAGAAGTTGAGAGTTCCCCCCTGAAGTCATGCGTGCTGCGGGGGGATAAAGGAAGGGAGCAAAATAATCAGGCAGGCTGGAAAGCAGCAGTGATGCACTTGGTTATCTCACTGTGCTAATCCCCCATCAGGTGACTGCTCACAAGATTGCTTTAAGCCCTCATTACTGAGGGAGAAGCAGGACGGGCGCTTTGGTGACCCCAGAATAACACGTCTGACCTGGGAGAGGGCTCGGGGCATTGCAGAGCCACCCCAGGGAGCTGGAACCCCCAGCGGCTCAGGGAGGGGAGGCACAAAGTGCTCTGCTCTAAAGAAATCACACTGAAATACTGTAAATCAAACAGCTTTTGCTCCCCGGCCAGAAGACACAAATTAGTGACTGGGCTTCGGATGTAATTCCAGGAGCTCTGAACCTGCAGCTTGGCAGAGAGGAGCCTTTTAATTCTCTCATTAAAAGCCCTTCCAATTGAGGAGACATTAATTGTAGATTTTCACAATAATAAGCTCAAATCATATGACAACAAATCCTACAAGTCAGTTGGAGATATTTATAGCAGGACAGGTTATAACCTGTTGGTTGTGCTTCAGATACTTCCACCAGCTTGAAAATACTCCCCCTAAATGTGAATTTAAGGCAGAACAGCTTCTCTTCCCCTGATCCAAGCCATGGGGAGTACCTGGCTGTCACCACTCACTGTCACCTACTCCAGCACACACACAGAGTGCTCTGGAGGCTGGGAAGTCACAGGTACATTTACAAAATAAATTAAATACAATACAGAGCACTGAAGCCAATATTCCACTGGATTGGTCTAATCTAGGGAAATAAAAAAGCAAAACTCCAAACTCACCTTGATCATTTCTGCCACATAGCTCTCTGGTCCTGTGTATTCTGTGGAATCTTTGACTTTCACCAAGACAATAAAGCACAAATAGTGCCACATGTTGTGCTCCTCCTTAATGTGCTCTTCAAAGGTCACTGTCTTGTTGTCAAACTTATCTCTCTCCAAACCTGTGAGAGGACACAGGGAGAACCATGAGTGTTTGCCAGCTGGGGACCAGGAAAATCAGCTCTAGGACAAAACTGGCTTCTAAAGTCTGCTGCACTTCTGCAAGTCACAGTCATTCTGGAATGGACACTGAATATCAGCATAAAATGTGACAAACACCCAGGGAGAGAAGGAAGGAGGGAGGGAAGGAGAGAAGGAAGGAGGGGAGGGAGGAAGAGAAAGGAGAAAGGAGAAAGGAGAAAGGAGAAAGGAGAAAGGAGAAAGGAGAAAGGAGAAAGGAGAAAGGAGAAAGGAGAAAGGAGAAGAGAAAGGAGAAAGGAGAAGAGAAAGGAGAGGAAAAAAGGTCAGACAAGAAAGAGAAGAAGAGGAGGAAGAGAAGGAAGAGAGAGTAAAGTGTAACAAGTACTGCTTATATTTATCATACATAACAGAAAAAATACTGGTTAAAAAAGGCAACAACCCCGTAGCAAGCAGTTAGTTGGATTTCATAACACATCTCCTATTTTTGGGCAAACTGATAGCAAAAGCGACGTTTGCTTTGCAGCAAATTTCCAAAGGTTCCCCCGTCAGGCTGCGTGTTATGCAACATGGCAGGACTGTGTCAGTCAGCCCAGCACCTCCACTCCCAACCTGCTGGTGGGAAAAGCTCCACAGCACGCTTGGAAGAAATGACTGCTCACAAAAACCCCTCCTGCTCCCAGAGGAAGCTGCTCTTGGGGGCAGAGGGGAAGCTAGAGCTGGAGTCTGGAGGGAAAATGGCATCCAGAGCATTGCCCATCTGCTCCTGCTGCCAAGCTGCAGTGCACGTGGTGCCCAGGAACATGAACTGAGCAATGCCAGCAGGAACAGCAGCAATTCAGGGCTTTTTCCTCTGAGCTTGCAGCTCTCCCTGCCTTACCCAGAGTAACCCCTTCTTGTTAAGGGTGTCTCCACACTTACCACAAATAAAGCAAGTTGTTTTTAAAATTTCTTCTTTCTTCTGTTTTTCACTCCTTAGATCAGCAAAGGTGTCAATGATCACCCCAAAAATCAGGTTCAGGACGATGATGATGACCATGAAGAAGAACAACAGATCATAGATCACTCTAGCAGCAAAGAGAGGTTCCTGCAAGGTACATTTTGGAATTATTAACAGCCCAATTAGGTACACCTCACCCTTATTACCACCCTGCCCCACACCCCTTTGCCTGAGGTTCTCCCCTGTGATGCTCTCCAAGGGGAACTCACAACTCAAAACATTAAATGAAACTAAAATGCAAAAATCACTGAAAGAAAAGCCAAATCAGTCAGCTCCAGTGTGGGATCTCTGCAGAGCTGCTCTTCCTGTGTCCAAGATTTTGGACTTCTCTCACTTTCACAAGAGAAAAACTCTTCTGTCACTCACTGAAGATTGTTCTCAGCCCTCCCTGAAGCCCTTCCAAATTACATCCTTATATTAATCTACAGTGTATCAACAGAGGAGCAGTGGGGACCATTAACTTTTTAACTGGAATTTAATATCATTAATTGCATTTAATAGCCATGTAAGCTGGACCTTTCAGTGCACATTCCACATTTATTGCAGGCCTGAATATCCAAAATATCCAGCCCCCATTTTCACAATCAGGCTGCCAGTCAAGTGCCAAACTTATTATTAAGAATTAAGTAACTTTGAAGGCTAAGTTTAAGAAAAAATCTTTGAAACGTCAGGTAAAACAAAAAAATGCTGCCCCCAGTGTGGCTTTGGGAGTGACAGCCTGAGCCTCAGATCACAGAACCAGCACAGAATGGTAGAATGGGTGGGATGGGACCCTAAATCCCATCCAGGGACCCCTCCCACTGTCCCAGGTGCTCCAGCCCCAATGTCCAGCCTGGCCTTGGGCACTGCCAGGGATCCAGGGGCAGCCACAGCTGCTCTGGGCACCTCTGCCAGGGCTGCCCACCCTGACAGAATAGGATTTCTTCCTAACTGATGGACACAAAAGCTGAAACAGCAGTCAGAGGGGGAGCCAGAGGGGTGTTATGGAAAATTCCTGCGGCTTATCCTGGTCCTCACTCCGATGACAGCTCCAAACCTCATCATCCTTCCTCCCCCACACTCCCACCAGCCCAGCCTGGTCCCTGTCCTCTCCTCCCTCCCATCTCACACACTGCCTCTCCCCAGGGATGCTGCCCCTGGCACCCAGCAGCCAGCACAGCATCCCCTGAGCTCCTCAGGCTCCTCCCTCACTGCTCTGTGCCCATCTCCTTCCTGCAGCTCCTCAGCTCCAGCTCACACTGCTGCTCCCCCATGCTGCTCTCTGGACAGCCCAGAAGTGATGAGAGCCTGGGAGGGGTGCCTGGAGCTCAGTGGGACCCCAGGGATGTCACCCCAGGGATGTCACCCCCAGGGATGTCACCCCAGGGATGTCACCCGAGGGATGTCACCCCCAGGGATGTCACCCCCAGAGATGTCACCCCCAGGGATGTCACCCCAGGGATGTGACCCCCAGGGATGTCACCCCAGGGATGTCACCCGAGGGATGTCACCCCCAGGGATGTCACCCCCAGAGATGTCACCCCCAGGGATGTCACCCCAGGGATGTGACCCCCAGGGATGTCACCCCAGGGATGTCACCCCCAGAGATGTCACCCCCAGAGATGTCACCCCCAGAGATGTCACCCCCAGAGATGTCACCCCAGGGATGTCACCCCCTCTGATGTCACCCCCTCTGATGTCACCCCCAGGGATGTCTCAGCCCCTCTGACGTCCCCCCAAGGGATGTCACCCCCAGAGATGTCACCCCCAGAGATGTCCCCCTGTGCATTCAGAGCAGAGCACACCCGCTCTCCCAGCAGAGCTCGGCAGCACTCTCCACCCCCAGCCCTGGTGATTTACCTCTTTGGAAGGTTTCCTGAGCACATCACCTACTCCACCCCCGCTCCTGAGCCCGTGACTCAGAACAGTAACAATGCACATCAGCAGCGTCTCGCACGTATGCTCCTTGTTCTCTTCCTCCAGCTCCTCGGTGAGCAGCTCTGGGAACACAGCAAGCAGAGACACGTTTAGAGCCAAGATTAGCTCTAGATCCTCCTCTCCATTCTTTGCTGGCTGTGCTCTCTCCCCCCTCACACTGCCAGCCTGTGCTGCAGGTCCCTGTGGCTCATTTCCCAAATAATCAATCACAAACAGTGTGGGTTGGGGGGAACCTCACTCATCCAGCCCCTGCCCAGCAGGGTCACCTGGAGCAGTGACACAGAACATCCAGGTGGGGTTGGGATGTCCCCAGAGAGGGAAACGCCACAACTCCCTGGGCAGCTGCTCCAGGGCTCTGCCCCCTCCATGGAGAGAAGCTCTTCCTCATGCTGAGGCAGAACCTGTTTTGGTTTATGGCCACTGCTCCCTGTCCCGTCACTGGGAAGGGTCTGAAGCCATTCTCTGACAGCCCCTGGGGATATTGTGAGGATTGATGGGATCCCCTCCCAGTCTTCCCTGGACTAAACAGGCCCTGAACAGTCTCTGCCCATAGGGGAGATGCTCCAGACCCCTCCTCACCCCAAAACCTCCCTGGACCCATTCCAGAGCCCCCTGGGAGCAGATCTCCTCCCTGCCCTCCTCTCCCCACCACCATTTTCCCTTGTGCCTGGGCTGCTGCCTGTGACTGGGTGCAATCTCTCTGCATGCCTGCTCTCATGCACAGCTCAGCTCAGCAGATGCCTGTTTATACAGAACCCGAGCTTTCTGACAGCTCCGAGGACAAAGTGTTGCCTCTTCCACTCTCCCCTGGTGCCTGACAGATTGCACAGCCTTTGGGCTGCACTCAAAATGGCAACTTCCACTCGGAGCTTTCAAATGGCTAAAAGATCACTGCTTGTGGAAACAGCGTCGTGCCAGAAAAGCAGCACACCTCTCCTGACCTTCTCTTCGCTCAGCTCCAGGCTCCAACTTCACTGCTTCACTTGCAGAGCTGCTAAAATCCACTCCCTAATGTCACACACTCCCCTGTACCCATTAAACATCTCCCAGAAACGCTCCTGAGCAGATCCCACCCTCCCACAGGCCGCCCTGTGCAGCCCTGAATACCCAAAACCCGAGAGCAGTGGCCAAATATGGGCACCAGGAACACCCCTGAGCACACAGGACCCTGGAATTATTCTGATTATTTGTGATACAAAAACATCCCTGAGCTTTCCTTCCTGCAGCCAGAGAGGAGCTGAGAGAAGCAGCTTTTCCTGCAGCAAGGCTGAATTTTACTGCCCCAGAGAGGACCCCTGAGCCAAGCAGAGCCTCTGCTCCTGTGAGCAGGGCTGGTGGCCATCATTGACCATGCAAGAGCTTTCCTTCCCAGAGAAACTGGGATGTTCTGTCTGCCCCTCCCAGCCAGCACCATAAATCTCCCACATGGAAATTACATTTTCTAGAAATAAAACTGAAATATTTCAATACCCAGGTAATATCTCACTTTCTTGATCTCCAAAGCTCCCCAACCTATCCCTGTCTACTTAATCCATCGAGCACTTCCTGCCATGATATTAAAAGTTTCCTTAGTTTGAGACAGAACAATGCTGCCAATAAACCATATTTCACAGGGCATTATCTTCTGAGATCACATTTAATAGCCTCATGTTTTAAAATAATAAACTTTGCAAAGAGGCAAACTGCATCTCTTCCTTCTGCAATTGATGCAGAAAATTAAAGAGTATGGCAGTGTTTTATGAAGTCTGGTTTAGTTGTAAGTTTCTCTGCTTTAGTCACTTCATCTAACAGATGTTAGTTATGCTGCTGGCCTAAATTAATCCTATCTCAAGTTAATCTCGTGATAGCTTTGTTCTCAAATTTATTGCATAGGATTTTCTAAAGAAGTCATTTTAATTGAAGGTGATTAAGTAAAGAAAGAGTGCAAGCTCAGGGTGAGTTAGGAATCCCAGGGAGGTACTCACGGTCCGAGGGGATGATGGAGGAGCAGTTCTCACTGCTGCCTGCCTTGCACACATCTGAGTAGAGGAACTCCCCAGTCATGGTCTCACCGGGCTCTGTGCGATCTGAAACCACAAAATGCTGCATCAAAGGATGCTCCAACACCCTGCAAGGTGACTCCTCAGGTACTGGGGCTCCCCATCACACTCAGTGTGCAACTACAAGGCATTTAGAGCAGTACCTTACCCTAGAGTTTAGAAGGGCACACTTACTTCCTGATTTACACATTCCATGGTTTTAAATTCAACACAAAACCTTTATTTCCCAGAATCCCAGATTCACTGAGGTTGGAAAAGAACTCCAAGATTCTTCATTTAGTGGCTGGTGCCCCAGCCCAGAGCACTGAATGCCACATCCAGGTCTTATTTGGGTACCTCCAGGGATGGGCACTCCAAACCTGCCTGGGCAGCCCCTTCCAAGGCCTGAGCACCCTTTCCATGGAGAAATTCCTGCTGCTGTCCCACCTGGAGCTCATTCCCCTCGTCCCGTCCATGCCCTGGGGAACAAGAACCCATTAACACAACCCAGGGGAAGGAGCAGCTGGCACCGACCTGGCAGCAGGGTCTCGTTGGGCAGCTTGTCCACTTCCAGGATGAAGTCGTCCTTGAAGAAGAGGTAGCCCACGATGGAGAAGAGGTAGACCAGGATGAGGGCGAGCACGGCCGTCAGGATGATGGAGCGCCCGTTGCGCGTCACGCTCTTGATGACGTTGAGCAGCGTCTCCTCCCGGTACACCAGGTCAAAGAGCTGGGGACAGCCACGGCAGCACGTGGGGCACCAGCAGCACTGCTGGCACCTGTCGTGGCCCCAGCACCCTGAGGCAGCTGTGCCCTCCCTGCAGCAGCCTGGCCAGCAGCCCAGGTGTTCCTGCTTTGGTGCTAGGCATGCACCAGGCTGCCAGCACAGGCTGCTGCCTGGCTTTAATTTATAGTATTATCTGCCCCCTCACAGCCTCCAAACAGCTCACTGCAAAAATTGCAATTTGCTGTTTTCTTGAAATCTTCATTTACTGAGCATTTAATTAAATAAGTGATATTTTTCCCCCCAAAATCTGTGTTTAGATTTCTCTGCTGTTTCCTTCATTTTTCACTGAGTCTGGGACAAGCCACAGCAGAGCCCAGGTTGTGGCTGTGATCCTGGTGGATCACAGACAGGTATTTGTTAAACTGGACCTCCATGAACACAGCAAATAACCAGCTCAGGTACCAGAGGATGTGGCAAACACCAACCAAAGCCACAAAACCAGCCTCTTCTGAATGGGATTCAGCTTTGCTTCAACACTGACACATCACCACCACCACCACCAGATCCCCTCCTTCAGTGCTATTCTAGAAGCACTGTGCTGTGCAAGGTGAATCCCACCCCAGAGAGAGGGAATGTGTGCCAGGATGTGTGTCCATCTGTGAGGGCTGGAGCCTGGCTCAGCCACGGAGACACTCCAGAGTCATCCAGCTCTCAGAAAGCACAGACACTGTGCCACATTATTGGTAACAACACAGCAAAGCATCACAGCACATCTCATTCTGCCCCATGGCAGGGACACCTCCACTGTCCCAGGTGCTGCCAGCCCCAATGTCCAGCCTGGCCTTGGGCACTGCCAGGGATCCAGGGGCAGCCACAGCTGCTCTGGGCACCTGTGCCAGGGCTGCCCACCCTCCCAGGGAAGGATTTCTTCCTCATATCTCATCTAAATCTCTCATCTTTGGTTTAAATCCATCCCCCCATGTCCTCTCCCTATCTGTGCAAGAAGTCACACATCAGCAGAGGGATGTGGCAGGAGTCCTGCTGTCTCCCTAGGTAACTTCTCCTAAAGAAAACCTCCAGTCTGTGGCTCTTCCCAGTGTCTGTGCAACAGCTTCCCACAGAAAAGCAGAAATGTTCCTGCATATGCCCAAGATGGGACTTCACCAACAGAGCAGAAGATGTTCTGAGGGCCAAGCAAGCACCCACCAAGAGGCTGTAGAAGAACTCGTGCACGAAGAGCCCCAGGGCACAGATGAGCAGGTACAGCAGGTGGTAGAGGAACTCCACGTCCATGATCATGGCCTTGTACCCTCGCGTGAAGGTTCCGCAGTTACCCACAAAACTCATCAGGAAAATGATTTTATTACAAACCTAAGGGAAGATCAACCATAAATTAGGTACAGTATCAGAGAAAACAGATTGGTTTTTTTCAAGCTGGAGGCAACTAGGCACTTTGTTGGGCAATCCTTTCCAATGTTTGACCATTAAGAAATTCCTGCTGCTGTCCCCCCTGTGCCTCCCCAGCCCACCCTGAGGCCGCTCCCTCTCCTCCTGTCCCTGTTCCCTGAGAGCAGATCCCAAATCCCCCAGCTCCTGTCAGGAGCTGTGTGTCCCTCCTGACCCTCCTTTTGTCCAGGCTGAGCCCCTTCCCAGCTCCCCCCATCAGACTCACAGTGCATCGTTTTGTGAGCCTCACACAACCCCATAGACACTGAGGCACTGTGGGTGAATAACCTCGTGCTTTAGGTCACAGACTCCTCCCCATGCCTGTGTGAAGCTGGAGCTGTTCCTACACTGAGCAAAACCTCAGAGCTCTGTCTGCAGCCTGGGGAGCCAGGATTAAACGAGCAACTCAGAGCCCTTGTGTGAGGAGCAGCCCAAGGAGGGAATTACTCCTCTCACCACCGTGTCCCAGGCTATTTCTGTTCCATGCCTTCACACAGAGGTAAGGAACCCTGCCATCAGGGGCAGAGGGGTTCAGAGAGGCCCCCTGGGTGCTTACATTGAAGGCTCCCAGCAGGAAGAGGGTGGGCTGCAGCCCCACGGAGAAGATGAGGCGCAGGATGGTGGAGGCGATGAGGGCGCGGATGCCGTGGGGCTTGGGCAGCGCGATGACAATGGCCAGGGAGATGAGCATGGCTGTCCACAGCAGCCCCGACAGGTGGGGCTCCAGCGTGCCTGGGCAGAGGCAGAACACACCATTGCTGCACCTCCAAACCCACCAGAGCACTGCCCTGGGTCCTGCCTGCGTGGGCATCACCCACCCACTGCCCTGGGTCCTGCCTGCGTGGGCATCACCCACCCACTGCCCTGGGTCCTGCCTGCGTGGGGCATCACCCACCCACTGCCCTGGGTCCTGCCTTGGTGGGGCATCATCCATCATTGCCCTGGGTCCTGCCTGCGTGGGGCATCACCCACCCACTGCCCTGGGTCCTGCCTGCGTGGGCATCACCCACCCACTGCCCTGGGTCCTGCCTGCGTGGGGCATCACCCACCCACTGCCCTGGGTCCTGCCTGCGTGGGCATCACCCACCCACTGCCCTGGGTCCTGCCTGCGTGGGGCATCACCCACCCACTGCCCTGTGTCCTGCCTGGGTGGGCATCACCCACCCACTGCCCTGGGTCCTGCCTGGGTGGGCATCACCCACCCACTGCCCTGTGTCCTGCCTGGGTGGGCATCACCCACCCGCTGCCCTGGGTCCTGCCTTGGTGGGGCATCATCCATCATTGCCCTGGGTCCTGCCTGCGTGGGCATCACCCACCCGTGTTCAGCCAGCCCTGGTGGCACAGCAGCACCTTTAATTACAAACTCGTTACTAAATCCTTATGCAGGTGATAAGTGCTACAGCATCTCCACTGTGGTGCTCACACCTGAGTGCTGAGGGCCTCTGCAGCCCCTGTGCTGTGCAGAGGCAGTGCCTGGGCAGGTGAGGACACTCCCTGGCACTGCCCCTGATGTGCTTTTGGTCAGACCCTCACACTCACTTTTGGCATCTTTTGCTATTTCTGGGTCTATTCAGACTGTCCCCTGAGGCTGGCTGCTTACACAACACCGAGCCTTGCAGCTAAAAATACACTTCCCTGAAAGAGCCATAAAAAATATCCAGTCCCAAACACCATTTACCCAGGTTGATGCAGAATGGCAGACACCTCTTCCTCAAAGCTGACTTAAAAAAATTTTGCCTTCAAGCAACTGGTTCCTCAACAGACAAAACAGCAAGATCCCCCAAATTTCACAGCACTCTGCAGCTCTTCTGCAAGCACATCCTCTCAGAACTTGTGTCTGACTGGCAAGATCCTCACCCAGGGCTTTTCTCCCTGCTCCCAAATTCAGGCAGCTTAGGAAATATTACTCTCATCTGACTACCACGAGCAGCCATTTAATCTTGTTCCAAATCACTGCAGATTAATAAAGACAGCAGAGGATGGATGGAAATTAAAAGTTAATAAGCGTAAAGTTGAACAGCTGTTTTGGCTGCCTGGGGGAGTCTGGGCTCCTGAGCTGTCACACAGCACGAGGTGCAGAGCTGGCAGCGGAGTCACTGGGTGGGAACAAGCCCCAGCACGGGGAGGGACACAGGAAATGTGCAGCAGCTTATTTAGGACCGACTTATCTAGAGAATCTAAACAAGATTTATTGGGAATTCATTTGCTTTCAGGAGCTGCAGCAGCTTGCAGCAGGCGTGAGGAACACCTGGAGTGAGTGAGGCTCCCAGGGGCTCCCCGAACACCCAGGCTGGGAGCAGCATCCTCGTCCTGGCACGCGGAGCTAAGGGTGGTCACTGCTCACCTGCTGCACCCACCCTGACCCCAGGGCCTTGCTGGGACTCCCTGCACAGCCACAGGGAACGTGCAGCCAGCAGGGACTTCTGCCTGTCTGGAATTCTCACCATTCCAGCACCAAATTCCAGGCATCCAGTTTTGTTTCTGCTCCTCAAGTCAGAAGTTTTACAGCTTCTGCTACTGTCAGATGCTCATCAGCTGCTCAGTTCACCGTGTCTGAGCAATTCAAGACACTGACAACTTCCCCCAAACAGTCTGTTTGGAAGAGTCTTTTTTTTTTTTAAGCTAAATATAAGATATACATGTATTTATTTACTTTACTTTTTGGATTCTAACTAGGAGAGGAAGAGGTTTTATCAAAATGCTGGGAATGGGCTCCTCTTCCCCATCCTCCTGTGGCCACTGCTCCCCTGGCAAGGCAGGACAATGTCACCCACCCCCAGCACTCACAGCCCTCCTGGAGCACCAGGAAAAGTTTGTGGAAAATGCCATTAATAAACTGCAAGCTCAAGGAAAACAACACATTCAACATTTCACCTATTTTTAGCTCAATCCTTAATTACAGGACTTTAGACTGAAGCAGAACAGTCAAGCAATTAGAGGAGGATGTTTGTCTCAGGTAATTTTTTCCCCTAGGAAAAAGCATGGCTCTACATTTTCCTTAAAAAATGTCTCAAGAAAGAGTAAGAGAACGGCAGAGCTTAAAACAAGGCAATGTCAAAAGCCAAATTCTGTTCTCCTTCTCCCACTGATGTAGTGCACAGACACGAGTGGGGAGAGCAGAATGTGGCTCACTACACCTTATTTGTTCACATGTTTTTTAGGTTAAATATCAGTACCTCCTCGAATTCCCTTGAATGGGTAGAAAAATGCCACGAGCAGGTTCATGAGGACAGCCAGGTTGAAGGAAATGCTGCTCCAGAAGGACATGTTCCGAGCACACCAGTACAGGAAAGGCTGAGCTGAAAGAGAGAAAATGATTCCTTTTTAATGGAGGGTTTAGTAAAAATAAGAGGTCTCTATATAAAAAAAAATGTATCACCACCAAAACAAGTTTGTTTTCAGTTTGCCCAAAAGCACAGCATCAAAAGTAATAATATTAATGGCTAATTTGGAAGTTTTTTAAATTATTCTTCATCCTGGGGGCCCTTCAAGTTTCCTAGATGGTGTTTTAAGGCAAAGGATCCCTGTTTCCAACATGGTTTAGCAGCAGCAAGAGAACAAGCTGAGGAACTGCAGAGATCAAGCACTTGAGGCCTCCCCTAATAACACACTTTGTACTCAGAGTCACACAGGAACAATTTGGGGGAGGAAAATGAGCTCCAGCCCCATCCCTGCCAGCAGCTCACCTGCACCAGGCAGTGCCACCTGCAAATTCATTTTCTGCTGAGAACAGCCCCAAACAGCCCCAGAATAAGCAGGGGGTGAAGCTCCCTGGCCTTCCCTCTGCTCCGGGGGCAAAGGACTCAGCACATCTCAGTGTACAACCAACAGCACATTTAAATCCTTAATGTTCCCAGAAATACTTCTCAAAAAGACTCCTAATTTTAATAATCCCTCAGCCAGAACCAAGAGGCAGAAAGCAGAAAGATTCCTTTGCTGAAGTGGTCATGAACCCAGCAAAGCTGCCTTGCAGTAATTTCCTCTGCATCCAGGCAAAATCCCCTGATTTTGGCTCCTGCAGGCTTACTGCACAGCAAACTGAGTCCTCCTGAAATCTAGAGTGGTGAAAAAGCTCCATTAAAAATGCTCTCAAAGGGAAAGGACTGTTTTGCCCTGGTGGAAGGAGGCAGCTGGTTTAGATACCAGAGAGCAAAGAAAAAGCTCTCAGTAAAATTTAGGAACAAGCTGAAAATGCAGACTTTGGGGGGAATGATAATTTATAACATGCAGCAGTTCTGAGCCTTGCAGGAGCCACCAGTTCTCTCCAGAAAATCCCCTCCTCTAACACCCCCAGCTAACAGAGGGGTAAAGAATTCCACAATATCTCAATGTTCTCAATTTCCTTCTAACTGGAAGAATGTGTAACCAGGTTTAATTAATTTAAATGGGATTATATAAGGGTGATTATAAAGGTCCAGGTTTAACTTTAAACCTTCCCTTGGTGATGGACACTGACTCTCTGTGCTGTGCTTCTGCCTGGCTTTGGCTGCTCATTTCCATTCTTAATTAACAATTATGAGACTTCTGGAGCTCAGATTATGGGCCAGCACCATGAGCTGAAGGGAGAAGTACATGGATCTTTATTTTAGAAGTCTTTTTGAGGGTTGAACTCTAACTGGCATCATGTGAGCACACACAGTGCTGCCAGAGGTCACAGCTCCAATATAAACTACTGAAAATGTGAGAAACAACCCCACAAATGCAAAAAATCAGAGGACAGGCAAGGCCTGGATATTAGAGACAGAATAAATGATCCAAGTTTTTTAAAGGAAAAATAAAAAAAGAAATATTCTCCAGTTCTGCAGGTGGATCTTGGCTAATTTGTGGCCTGTTGTTAATGATGGATGCCTTCACAGCTTGCTGGGAGACAGCCTCAAAGACAAAGTGACTCAAACAACAAAATCCAACAGAATATATGGATGCTGCTGAAGCTGCAATTTGTTTGGGATGTCACACTCCCAGATTTCTTGGTTTGGGATGTCACACTCCCAGATTTCTTGCAGAGCTCACAGATTTCTGGAAGCAGTCCCACACGTGCCCCACGAGGGGGTTCCAGAGCAGTCCTGGAGCTGGAGGGGAGCTGCTGCAGGGCAGGGAGCAGCTCTCAGTGCTCCCAGATGGAGGCCCTGAGCCCAGCAGGAAGGATCCAGGGCAGGAGCAGCTCTCAGTGCTCCCAGATGGAGGCCCTGAGCCCAGCAGGAAGGATCCAGGGCAGGAGCAGCTCTCAGTGCTCCCCGATGGAGGCCCTGAGCCCAGCAGGAAGGATCTGCCTCATCTCACATCTCACAGGGTCCCTGCTGGTCATTCCCAGCACTGCCCACTGAGCATTCTGCAGCATGCAGCCTTCAGCTGAACAACAACAAAAATATTCAACAAATGAACTAAAAGGTTTACTGGGGGACGTGGTGGCACTCTATGAATGAAAATATAATTCTGAGGGATTTCCCAGCTGAGGGAAAATCAGTGCTTGAGAGCACCTGTGTTCAGACATTTTAGCATCACAGGGATGGAAGGGACTTGTCAACCTGTCAGCCAGTCTACTTGCCAAAAAAGGATGAATTCTACTTTACAATTATTCAGAAATCCATCTTTAACTTGTTCTTGAACATCTGCATCCCCACAGATGCCATAACTCCACAGAATCTTTACGGTTGGAAAAGACCTTTACAATCCAACCTTCACAATGTCCAACCTTGCTGCATTCCCCAGCCTTACCCCCCCCTGCTCTCCTCAGCTGAGTCCTCCCTGAATCCTGAACTTGTTTTAACAAACAAGTTGTGCATTTGCTGGTAGATAAAACTAGTACCAGGAGACAAAAGAAGTAATGGGAAGTATTTTAGCGATTGATGAATGGAAAAAGAGATTTGCTTTGACAAACTTTTGGTTTGCTGATAAACAAAATTAGACATTGAAAGTTGAAAGAAACAATGGGGAAGAGTAATTCTCACAGAATTTAAGAGTTTAAAATTAAAAGGGAGGGTTATATTACACATTAGAGGGACATTTTCAGTATCAGGTGTATTGAGGAGTTTGTATTTTTTAAGTCTTTTAGTTAATGGGGAAAGAGAGAAGGGAAATGCAGCCAGGACATTGGGATAAGAAGGAGGCTGCATCTTCCAAAAACCGGAAAGATTTCAGGGGATGTTTTATGGCTTCTCTCTTTACTGGAAGCAAACCTCAGCGCTCCGCCCCACGTGGAGCAGCACTGACCCACCTCGCAGTTTCTTCTGCCAGTTCATCTCGTTGAAGAGGTCCTCAGACTTGAGGAAGAAGTCGTTGATCTTGCTGCCCTGCTCGTCCCTCTCGGTGGTGTAGTAGATGCGCAGCTTGGACTCCTTGGTGAGGAACTCGCAGATGCTGGGCACGGGGAACACGATCTGCTCCATGGTGCGGTCCGACCTGACAATCTGCACAGCAGCCTCGTCAGTCCTTCTAAACGCTCTTATCTCTTGGTTTTCTGCTTGTTTTGCTCCCCCTTTCAAACCAGCTACGGACACATTGCCAAGGAACAGCAGCTTGACACAGATTGCATTTAATTTACCTTTCAGAGCAGGTCTACGTTTAGCTCCAGAACTGTAATTTTTATGCTGTGGTCTTATCCTGGCAGTACTGGTCTTAGCTGGGATTTCCAAGGAGCCCAGAGAATCCCACATCAAAGCTGGGATGGAGTTCAGAGCAATATGGTGGCCCAATTCAAGAATGTTGGCAAATTTGAGCCAAATTTGGGCAAGTACAAGGAATAACAGTTATATGTGTATTGCTTACTACAGAATTTTGGGAAGTCACAGAACCCCATGGACTGGTTTGGGTTGGAAGGACGTTAAAGCCCATCCAGTGCCACCCCTGCCATGGGCAAGGACACCTTCCAGCATCCCAGGCTGCTCCAAGCCCTGTCCAACCTGGCCTGGGACACTTCCAGGGATAGGGCAGCCCCAGCTCCTCCAGGAAATCTCTGTATCTGTGAACATTTTACTTTTATAGAGCTCTTAGATGGCACACGAGGCCAAACTGTCATTTGAATCCAGGAAGAGTGGCAAAAAGCTATCACAAACTTTCTGGATTCAGCAACAGCACCGGCCAAAATGTAACAGAAGCGAAGCCACACTTGCTGCTGCCAAGAGAGCTGTGCTCAGCTCCATCCCCGAGCCCACACATGACAGCTCAGGAATAGCTGCCACTGCCAGGGAATTAAATAAATAACTCTCCCTGCATGCTCTCTAGCACAGACAACAGTCCACACACACACAGGCAGGCAGAGCACATGAACAGTGTCCTGGGGCTGCCCTCCCTGTGGCTCAGCCCTGGGGTTCCCTACCTCGATCTGTGCCGTGTGCTTGGCGTAGAACTCCAGCGCCTCGTCCCCCTCGATCTGACCCCCCGGCTTCAGCATGTTCTGCAGCTCTTTGTTGTGACGAGCCAACTAAAATAAAGGAATGCACAGGGAGTGGGAGACACCAGATGTCTCTCTGTGATATTAAATTCCTGATTTTTTGGCATAAAAAAAGAAATAGTACGCAGTCAGCTGCTAGGAAAGGGCAAAGTTGACAGAAGGCTTGTTCTGTTCCAACCAGACACCCTGCAGCTCTATTTTGGGAGCAAGTCAGAATGATTCAAATATGTATTTCTTTAATGCCAGTGTTGTACTCCTCTTTTCCCCATCCTCTCCCACCCTTTGCCTGGAATCTTCCTGATCACACAGAAATTCACATTCACTCTGTCCTTCTACATCACCCCAACTCAAAGGTGTGCTCATCACCCAAAGATGCAGGCAGGGACAAAGAAAATCTGCATCAACTAAGCAGCAGATGTACAGAGCACTGCTCCAAAATGCTGCTGGATGCTCCAAATTCATCCTGCAGCACAGTGAGGGTCTGTCTGCTCAGATGCTGGAGGAACAAGAAGTCTCTAATGCAGTGACATGTAGCACCAATACATTAAGTAGATACAGTTTTCTCCCCTTTGGTTTTTTGCCTTTCAAACACATTGTATCAATACAATGGCTCTGCTTGGCTCCAGCAGAGACAGAATGTGGCAAGGACCGAGATTTCTGATTACACTTTAATTGATCTGTGAGTAGAATTTCTTTGGGAGTATAAAGTAACCTTTGATCCAGCTGAAAAATAATACACTGCTGCTCAGTGCTGCCAAGAATTGAGCCATGTGTCCTCAGGAGCTCAGTCCAGAGCCTGTCTGCTTCCCACGATAAAAGAAAATTCCCAACATTTTCTTGTATTACACTATTTTTGTTTCTAATTAAAATTAGGGTTTGCTGTGATAACAGGGGAATGCGCAGTGAGTCTGCCTCAGTGATGAGCCATGAAAACAGTTGCAGGGAAAAGCAGAGTGGCTTTTCCCAGTTTGGGGTTTGTGACGGAACTCTACCTGATGGGCCAGGATGTAAATGTTGTGTCCCACGTTCCTCGGGGATGCAGCCACATCCTCCCCGTTCTCTCCATCCTCAAACTCCACCTCTCCCTGCAGATAGGCCTTCTTGATCACTTCCACCTGGAAAGGGAGACAGGCAAGGAGAGGAGGCTCGGGCAAAGGGTGGAAGCTGCTGAGGGCAGCACTCCCACACAAGGGAATGGAGCAGAGCAGGGACACCCAAAGGGAGCTCAGTGGACAGGGCAGGATAAACTGAACTCAGCCTCAGCCCAGCTCACTGGCTTAGGAACTGAACCTCACATTTCCCTGAAGGTGACACGTTCCAGGCCATCCTCTCTGCACCTGCATCATGTTCTGAGCCCCAACACAGCCCTGAGCACTGGGATGAGTCAATGGTGCTTGGGCTGTGCTTTGGATCTCCTGCTTGTGTTTCACCAGCCCCAGAACCCTGCCAGGCTCACTGGACAGCTCTGGGGCCACAAGGGACTGTCACTTCTCTGTCTCCCGTGCAAATGAAGAGCCAGGAGCTGGGGAGGGGTCCCGGGACTCACCAGCTCCTTGGGCCTCATGTTGTAGAGGATCCTCTCTGCATTCTCACTGTCGTGCCTGCTCTCCATGATGGCCAGGAGCAGCTTGGAAGCGTTGTTCTGAGGGCAGGGAAAAGCAATGCAATCACTGCCAGGAGCCACAACATGAGGGTACCCAGCCTGAGTGGCACCACTGCGATGCCAGAGGGCTGCAGGGTCCCACAGGAGCAGCCACTGCAGGCACAGTGTGCCAGGGCTCTCACAGCCTCGCCTCACCATCCCTCTCCTCTCATTATTGACCTACACAACTTAACAGGTAATTTTAGCAGCTTATTCCCCCAATCCTACTCACTGAAAGACATCAAATTAACCCCGGCCAAGGTTTAAATTTCTAAAAATGCTGCTGTTTTCATGCTCGTGTTGTTTTGTTTTGATTTAAGGATGCTGCAGCATCACCACAAGCTCTGAGCTCCCAAATGGTGCAGCTCAGCTGGGCTGAAGATGCTGCTGATTAAATCAAGGGACAGCCAGGGCTGAAGACACAGATGTGCTTTGCTGCTTTTAACTGAAATCACTCTGCAGTCTGCTCACGCCAAGGAACACAGGGAGGAAATGGGAAACTACCACAAGGCACCAGACTACTTTAATATGAACAATTAAGATTAAAATCCATCATGCCTGACAATAAAACCCAATAAAAGTATTTAATTTTGAAGTATAACGCTAATCGAGTCTAAAAGCATTTTTTATTTACAATAATAAAAAACCCACATTACCCATAATAATGGTGTGAGTCGGCAACGGAAAACAAGGAGACACTGCAGTGTCAGGCAGGGCAATAAGTCAGAAAGGAAATATTTCTCAAGCACAGGCTGAAGCAAGAGTGCTCTGGGACTGCTGTTGCTAGAGGGGAACCTGCCCCTGTGTTTTTGTGTTTTGAAACCAGCAGCAGGGCTAATTATTTCAGCATTAATATGGACAGCCATAAAGAATAGTTGATTTAATGTCAACCTATTAAACAACACCAATAAAGTGTTGGGAAAGTGGTTGCAACGTGAGAAATTTCACTTCCACTGTCCACATAAAAGCTCAGCAGCAACAGAAGAGTTTTCATCAGCTTTAGATTTTTTACAGGAAGTGATTTTAGGATTCCTCAGCATATTCCGACTGCCTGCATCCCCCATCTGAGAACTGGTGGCTCCACGTCATCATTTAAAAGATGAAATACCTGTGACAAACAATCTTTGGGCACTGCCTGCAGCTCACTGATGTGTATCATTTTTGTGCACTTGTGAATATTGGTATATAACAAACACCCACATCATTTTAACAGTGAAATCACATTTTATCCCACTGTTAATGTGCCTCACACAGAGCATTCACTTGCCTTCAGCTCCAACACGAGGTCCATCCTCTTCTTTCCCAGAGGGTTGATGTCATTGAGAATTAATGCTGTGATGATGTCAATGCCGTTGGACTCGTGGGTAGCAATGCAGTTCTGTCCAAAGAAAAGTCATCAGCCTTCACTAATTGCCTGCACTACACACACACCCGGGCTGGTGACCCTCAGAGCAGCACAGTCCCCTCTGCCATCACCTCGTGGGCTGGAAAGCTGCACACAGAGCTCCGGCAGGGCAACAACAAAAGATTGAGGGCATTTTGTTCCAAGCTTTTCCTCTCCTCAGCCACGGTCCTGCTGGAGCCCCCGGGCTCAGGAAGCAGGAGGACCACGGCCGATAAATGAAGCATTTCCATGCCAAAGCTGCAGGCTGGAGGAACAGTGCTTGACTGAGATTAGGGAGAGTTTTCTTTATTATAAACGTGCCAATCAACACCTACTTCAGAGCTGTCTACACAAAGAAAGGGAATTTCCATAACCTCCTGCCTACCCTTCAGCCCTGCTCTCAGAATGGTCTGTACCTAAAATGTATAAACAGCAGCTTGCTGGCTTCAAAATCCAGAGAGACATTCCTGTTCTGTCCTCAGAACACCTGAAGGGTTTTATTCCACCGGGTGGAGAGCAGAGGGACACTGACCATTCTCCCTGGCATGCACAGCCTCACACATGAGGAGAGACAAAGGCAGAAAAGCCACAGCCCAGTCTTTCAGGACAATATTATGGTTCAATTAATAAGGAAATGGAGAGAATAATCAGAAACTGCCACAGGTGCCCAGAGCAGCTGTGGTGCCCCTGGATCCCTGGCAGTGCCCAAGGCCAGGCTGGACACTGGGGCTGGAGCACCTGGGACAGTGGGAGGGGTCCCTGCCATGGCTGGGGTGGCACTGGGGGGGATTTAAGGTCCTCCCAATCCAACCCATTCTGGGATTATATGAAGTACAGCAATTGCCCACTCTCCCTGTCCAGTCTAATGAAACAGATCTTAGCAAAGCAGAAATAATTCTACTGCTCTGAGTGCTTCAACGCCTCAGAGGGGGCCCTGAGAAAGACAAGTTGATTATGAAGAGTTTATAAACAAAAAAAATCCTCCAGCCTGGGGGGGGGAAATAAAGTGGTCAGTGTTGTGAGACAGCAGCAGGCCAGCAGAGCTGGGCCCCAGGGAGAAGGGGGATGCATTTCCCAGCTCTGGGTTCATTACCTGGTTCTCGTGGCAGGGCCCCTGGCAGTACTCAGTCAGACTTTCCAGCGTCTGGTTGATCAGTGCCACGTTTTTCTCATTGATATACAGACCCAGCAGCCCAAGCCCCCCAGTTGTGCTCCCACAGATGCAGTCCAGGAACTGCAGTGTCTCACACACCAGGTTGTAGTTGGTCTTGTTGTTCTGGCAGCGTAGGAAATTCTGTGGGGAGAGAGTCAAAGCCATGAGGGAGGGGAAAAACCATGCAAAGTGCTGTTTAGCTGATAGTATTTATTAGGTTCATCCATCCCCAGTTCCACTGCATGGTGGGTTGCTCTGGCTCATTGTACAAGCAGTTTTAGCCTCTTTCCAGGGCTTATTTGCAACGTGCTGCTCTCCTGAGCAGCTTGCTGGGCTCATGCTGTGCAGCAGAGAACAGAGTGCATCCCCTAAACAGAGAGATGCATTAGAGCCTGACACACCCAGCACAGAACAGGCACTCTGGGAAGCTCTCTGCAGCCTGGAAGCCTCACCCCACCTGCTGCACTTCCCTGAGCATCACTGCAGGCTCCCTCCTTCCCCCAGAGCTCTCTGGAGTCCCTGGCTGGGGCCTCACAGCAGCTCCACCTGCACAGAGGGACCCGAGTGCACACCTTGAAGGAAGGTGCCTTAAGATGGAATTCTCTCCACTGCATTTCTTTCCATGTAATTATTGTGATTCCTGCTTGAAGCTGCTGACTGGGAGCAGCTCCTCTAATGAAAAGCCAGATTTGCCACTGTGGATTTAACAGCTTTCTGCTGTTATTTCTCCTGTATTCCAAATGAAGAAAAGCACCAAACCCACCCCAAACTGAAGGACAACTAATGAAAACCAATCTCCCAGTGATTCAGATGCTGTTTGCCACTGCATTCCCAGCAGTGCTGCAAAGATTAGCAGCCACTACCACTTGCTTTTCCCTCAAGTTTCAGCAGGAAAACTCTTATTTAGCTTAATTCTAGCAGGTAACAACAACTCCAGGGTGAAAAAGCCCTCAGAGGAACAGGAGCCATGGAGTATGGAAGCAGCAGGGTCTTTCCTGCCAGCCCAGAGAGCAGCACTGTCCCTGGCTGTCTCTGCCTGAGTCAGACTAATGAGTCTTTTAAGGCAAACAGAGAGAGAAATTGCAGATTCAATGGAAGGCGAAGCTAAAAAAGGAAAACGCTGTCTATGAATGCAGACTAAAGGTGACAGTGATTCAGCACATTTCAGCTGATTGCTCATTTAGTATCCTGACTTCTGATTAACTTGTCAGAATGTAAAAAAGGTTGATCCTACAGAAATTGGAGCTCGTGCCTTCCCTCCAGGAAAAAAGGGAAAATGAAAAGATAACACCCAAAGTGAGGAGGTAAAAATCAGCTCCCTGGCTGCAGCACGGCATTTATTCTGATTGCAGCTAAGCCTGTACCTGAGCTGCTTGACCCACAGTCAGCAAGGAGAGAAGAGGAATGAGGCACGAGATGTTGCTAGGCTGAAACAAGGGGAAGGAAAAAATTGTAGAAAATAAACTCCTGGTGCACTGTGAGAAACAGCCCCAGGGAGTGCCTGCTGCTGTCTCAGCCAGGACAGAGTGAACTCCTCATTTTCAGTCCCCCAGAGCACCTCAGGGTGGGAACACAGCTCTGCAGTGCTGAGTGTGCCAGCCCACCGCTCCCTGTGGGAATGACCCGGGGTGTGCAGTCCCTGCCCCAGGAGCAGCAGCCACGGCAGAGCCAGCCAGAACACCTGGGAAGCACCCACTGCTCACCCCAGCGCTTGCATTCATTGGGGAGGGCACTGCAGCTCCTCCAGCTCCTCCTGGATCCAGAGGATCCAGCCAGAACACCTGGGAAGCACCCACTGCTCACCCCAGCCCTTGCGTTCATTGGGGAGGGCACTGCAGCTCCTCCAGCCCCGTGGAACAGCATCCACATGGAGCAAACTGGGTCTACACTGGGAAGGGAAGGGGAAGGGCTGCCTGATGCAGAGGGCACAGCACTGCAGCTGCCCAAGCACCCAGAGACCTCATCCTCCTCCTCCTCCTCAGCACAGCAGCTCCTCCAGCAGGACTGGCACTGCCTTGCGTTTGCCCATCGGCCTGGAAAGGCTGGGGGTGCCCAGCACACACCTGCACCAGGCAGCTGATCCCAACTCTCTCATTCAAATGTAATGTGCAATTCCTGGAGAGCCCTTCCCTGGGACCTTTAGGCAGCGAGTCCTCTGGCACGACTGCAGGGAGCTCAGTTACACGCACCAGCTGCAGACACCAAGATTCCGGAGGATCAGACACTTGTGCCTTCCCTTTGGGGCCGAGGGAGAAGGACAAACCTCGAGGCAGGCAGGCAGAAAGAGGATTACACTGGAAAAGCCGCTCTACCTTTTTTTCTTTGTTGCTGCTACAAAAAGAAATCCCTTTTTCTCTCAGAGCTGACTACAGCTACCTGCTGTTTGGGAAATGGGATTGCTCAGGCCAAGTTTCTGCCCTGGCTGGGATCCAAGAGCGCTCCTATAGCTGCGGGTGCTGGCCAAAGGCAGCAGCGGATCCTGCGCGTGTGGTTTGGAACCGCGCCACAGAGCGGCACGAGCATCCTCTGACAAAACGCACAAAGGGCTCCTCTCCTTCAGAACCAGAAAAGGCTGACGGATGGAGGTAACCTGGGCGCTCAGAGATGCTCCCAGAAGGGTTCCGTGCAGCTGGGATCCCACTGCTGCCCTGCCGGGGCAGTCCCGCTCAGAGGAAGCGACTTGGCAGCGCTGCAAAGCGCTCACAGGGTCCCACGCTCCTGCCGGCCACGGAACAATGGGCAATCAAGGCAATTATTGCTCTTTCTCAGGGCATTTAGCACATTGTACAGAGCCTCACCGGCTCCTCCATCCCAGCCCGGCAGCACCGAACAAAAATCATCTGAATTAGAGCCCCTTTGTGAGGGGGAACCTGCTCTGGGCTCCCCGAATTCTACAAAAACGTCTCAGGGCAGCACAGGACACCGAGGCTGCCAGGACCTTTGGACACTGCCAGCTCCAACCCCTGTCACGAGGCAGCTGGAGCAGAGCCTGGCCCGTCCTCTCCACATCCCCCATCAGATGTTTGCACACATGGGGAGAGGATCCTGAGCTCCTCTGCAGCCTGACCTCTCCCAGCTCCCCCTGCCTCTCCTTGCCCATCAGATGCTCCAGTCCCGTGGTCACCTCTGAGACTCCCTGCTGGACTCAGAACCCAGGACTGGAGCCAGAATTCCACACGGAGCCAGGGGCATCCAGCTTGTTCAGGTGCACATCCAGCTTGTTTAGATGTTTCCCATCCCAATTTTCCACCAAGGGTAAGACTCCCTTGCTCCAGGCCTCACCAGGGTCTCAGGGACGTAGGGTTGGTGAAGGCCAGTCCTACCAGTAAGGGGCAAACTGAAGATGGCACTGAGCTCCCTGACCTTCTCCATGTCCCCTGTCACCAGGGTCTGTCCCCATCCCACAGCAAACCCATCTCTACCTATCTCCTCCTGTGTGGATACAACCCAGAAATCCTACTCATTGCCCTTCATGTCCCTCAGCAGATTCACTTCCAGCTGAGGCTTTCCTGACATCTTCGCCATGTGTTCAACTCTAGCAAGGCACAAGAACAGATCCAAGAAAATCCAGGAGAACCTGCTTACCGGACAGTTAATCTTGAAGGCTGCTGGAACCAAAGTCCCAATGTCCTCTTCATTTTCCTACATGATTTTTCTTTCTCTCCCCTCTCAAAAGCAAATCAGTAACTTCACAGTACAACACCTGCCTGATTTCAACATATACTTTTTAAAACCCTTTAATGTATGTACCTTTCAAAGACCGCTGGATAACTGGATTTGCTCGTATCAGCCCAGCAAGTTACAAGTACGTTTCTTTGGATTAGTATCAAGACCAAAGAGAATAATTGGTCACATAATCCATTTAAAAAGGCCTGGGGTTAGGGATAATGCTGTGGCAGCAGCAAGTGCACCCTGAGCACAGGTGCCCAGAGCCGGGCGGTACCTGCAGGTCCCGGTTGTGGTTCTCACAGAGCAGCTGCAGGAAGCGCAGGATGGGCTGCATGATGGAGATGACAGCGCTCATCTCCAGCTCATCTTTGCTCTTGTCTGCTGCAGCCTGGGCCCCCTCCCCGGCCGAGTAGTGCTCCTCGGGGTCGGCCTCTCTCCGGTAGGTGTTGTACGCCTTGCGCGTGGCCGCCGACGCCTCCAGCAGCTGGTCCCGCACCTCCTCGGTGATCTGGGTCATGGGCTCCCTCACTGCAACACACCAGCCAGCACACATCCTCCTCAGGGAAGCTGTGTGGAAACCTGTCCCCTGGCAGCTTCACCCGCAGGCCCAGCTGATGAGCAGCAGCTCCTGGTGAGTACGTTTAGTGTAGGTGAGGGGCTCGTGCCACACTCTGCACCTCGTACACCAACCACAGCAGGGTTACACATCTGGGGATTAATTGGTTAGGGCACACACATCTAGCACGAGCAGGAGTTATGGTAAAAGGACCTGCTTCAGAACAAAATTAGGATTTCTTCACTTATTGTTAGAGAAGGCACTGACCACAACCCACAGCCCGGGGTTGTTCCTACAGATCACATTCGGGTAACTTGTCACAAGACAAGGCAGCAGAGTCTCAGCTCAGCTTTCCTCATTCAATAGCACAACCTCACAAATGGATGAAGAGGGGATGAAGCTCTTGAAATCCTGAGCCAAGGCACCACTGATCTCTGAACTTTGTTCTGTGGGATCAGAGATCAGAGCATTATTGCGTCAACTGAAATGACTTCAAAACACACTCGCTGTCAGTTCAGAAGGGGAATGACTGGGGATTACCTCTTTTCCTGTTGGGGACATCTCTGTCCGAGTCTTCATCTTTCTTTTTGTTTCCTAAGTCACTGGTGTTGACTGTGACAGTTGCCTTGATTTCTTGCTGTGCCACTTTCATGCGGTCATAAAAGACCTTGAAGAACTTCTCAGATTTCTTATCTTCTGTCAGTCGGCAGAAGAAGGAATGCTACAAGAGAAAAGGAACAGTATATGTAGCTCCACACACAGTCTGAATCCAGACAATTCCACCTTTCTGCACTGTGTGCTATCCTGCAGGACTGGGAGCTCCATTAGCTGTCAGGAAGCTGCAACTCACAGCAATGGAAACTTGGAGTTTATTGTGAGGCAGCTCCAGTGTCTCAGCTTTCTTAAGTAAGTCCCTCATTAACAACTTCAAATGCAGGTTTAAACAGAAGTGAGGACAATAAATAACACCAGCCTGATACAACTGGGCAGCACACCTCACTCTCAACAAGGGAGATAAGGTAAGTACCAGGAATTAAGGTAAGGAGAAGGGAATTCCCTATAATTTGATTATCAGTGGAGAAACAAAAGGGTATGGGCAAAATATAGAAGAACTGTCTTGCCCTCCCACCCTCAAATCCAAGGGACTGTGACTCACAACAGGCAAAAGCCAATGTTAGTCACAGACCAAAAATGTACAAACAGGACAATGCTGTGAGGGACATCTCGTGCTGAGCTTCCCCTGCCCTGCCTGCAGCAGGCTCCTTAAAACTCCTTGTAGTTCCCACTCCAATATATCTTTAAGTGACAGAAAAACTCAAAGCACTGACTACTTTTAAGAAGGTTTATTACTCTTCTTCTGCACATATGTGCACAGAGACAGAAAGTTCTCCCTAAAATCGAGAAGAATACAAATCATGCACAGGTCAAGAAGGAGCCAACACAGTGAGTGATCAGACAACTCTTGATGAAACCAATATGCTGTTACATAAATCAGGACCAGAGCTTAAACACGACTGAAGGATGAACTTGTAAGTGGGTCACCTTATGCAGAGCATTATGAAATTAGTTAGCATTCTGCAGCGGCTCGCCATCCAACAGCTTTACATGATGAATAGGAATGAAGGCTGATTTATTGAAAAAACAAATTAAAATGGGAACAGCAATATATCCTGCCCGCTCTGCTGTGGAGCACACGGGGCCGTGGCTGCTGCTGCCTTTGATCACTGCAGCAGCTGCACGGAGAACACACGGAGTGACTTTGAACACTCCCAGAGCTGTGCCTTTGATTACAGCCTGAGCAGCAGCGTGGCTATTTAAAGAACGTGGTCAATATTCAGGAGATACCCCTCCCACCACTGCAATACCTCCCACCTGCCCTTAGCACCTCAGGTAAACTCTGAAGATTGTGTTTATTTCTGGTGATGAACAGAGAGGAGCGCAAGGAGAATAACCCAGGAGAGACATCCCAAACCCAGTCACAGCAGTACCCCCTCCTGACACCCACCAGAGAGCCCTGCAGGACTCTGTGCCCTCAGCCCAAACACTGCTGGGCCTGTGATGGGCCCAGGGTGATCTGGGTGCCCAGTTCATTTATTAGCATCGGTACAGTAAAAATAAAACATCCAATCCAAGAGTTTGTATCAACAATTTGAATGTTTTCTCACAGTGTTTTCCCATAGCTTTAAACTGAATGAGGGCTGACTTAGATTAGGTATATTCAAGAAATCCTTCCCTGTGAAGGGGGCGAGGCTGACCAACAACCCCTCAAAAACTGGGGGTTGAGGCAGCCAAGCCTGAACTAACTCCGTGACTTGGTGCCTGCAAGGACAGAGAGAGGAAGAGTTCGTCTCCAAGGAGCATCTTGGAAATTTCACTCTACAAAGATTACAATAATAACAACAACAATAATTTACAGATAGACCAGCAGAAACCACAGGCTCTCAAAAGCCCAAACACTCTGAAAAATTTGGCTGTCAGGAAGTGATGGCCATGACCTGACTGTCACATCTGCAGAGCCCAGACAGGAGGAATTTCCCTGTGATGAAGCTGTGCTGAAGGAAAGCCTTTTTCTAATGAACCACACCAAAGAAATACCTTTTATGAGAGTAATTATTTCTTGCTGACAGACTTGATTTTTGTCGTCTTTTCAAGCTTTTTAACTGAGTTTCCACTGCACTTCAGAGAAAAAACCCCAAATGAAAGGAGCATTTCCAGTAAAGCTTTTTGTGCATGCTGTGCATACACTGAAGGGGTGTCACCAAATGATTGTTTCAGTTTAGGTCAGGATGCCTAACACCTTCACACATATGAATCAACCACATGCCAGCTCCCAAAGATACTGTATTTTAAGAGGTGTGATCTTGCAAGTTGCGCTCGAGCAGGTAACGGGTGGTGATAATTATGACAGAAATCCTAAAATCTTATTTACAGATATAGCCTCCAAGCAGAAAGCGGAGAAATCTCCCTTTTTAAAACGGAAATCGAGTGGCCATTTTAGAGCACCGTCTGCTGGGGTCCTGGCTTGTGTACAGACACCATGGAACCACGGGCTGCTGAAAGAGCAAGCGTGGAGGAACAGCCAACCTCCACACTCCTGCGGGATTTTGAGGAACAGAGCTTTAAACATAGCCCTGGCACTGCAGCATCTGACACCAGCCATCCCTGAGGGCCCACTCACCATCACACTGGGGTCTGGGAGCTCCTAAAACCCGCTGCAGGAGGGAACTGTGTCCCATAAGGAGCCAGCAGGGGCTGTGTCTGGCTGTCCCAGTAGGGAAAAGCTGTCTGAGGGGTGGTGGAGACACAACTCCATGTGGTACTGGAGACATGGGCAGCGGAGGCCAGAGAGGGATTTGTGACAAGGACACAGGGACGCAAGGACAGAGTTAGATGGCATTTTGGGAAGAAATTCTTCCCTGTGAGGGTGGGGAGGCCCTGGCCCAGGGTGCCCAGAGAAGCTGTGGCTGCCCCTGGATCCCTGGAAGTGTCCAAGGCCAGGCTGCAGCACTCTGGGCTAGGGGAAGGTGTCCCTGCCCTTGGCAGGGAATTGGAAGTAGATGATATTTAAGGTCCCTTCCAACCCAAAGCATTCTGGCATTCGCACATTGTGAAACTGCATTTTAATTCAACCTTGCATTGCTAATGTCTGTTAAGCCATCGGCCCTGCACAGGAGCCATGGCAGGGCCACAGCAGCCCAGGAGATTTGCCCCATGGACTCAGGCTCAGCAAAGAGCTTTGCAAGTGCTCCCAACCCAGGGAAGCCCAGCTGATCCCCAGAGCACAGGAACCTCCCAAGCACAGGAGCCACGGCTGGATAATGGGACGGTGATGAATTACACAGCCTCAGGAGGAAACACAGACCCTCCCCACATGAGCAGCATGAGTGTCTGACAGGACAGATACTCACTGTGAGCAAGGACATCACCACAGAGCTCTCCATCCTTTCTAAGGAGGGAGCAACCAACCACCTCCTGCACAGATGCAGTGATGTACAGCACCACAGAGATGCCTGAGCTGGGTTCTCCTTCCCTCCCCTTGAAACACTCACTGATGTTCACTGTTCCAAGGGGATGGAAGGAGAACCCATCAACAAAGCAGCCACACCACTGCTCCTGCTGACATCCAGACTAAAGCACCACAGAGCAGATCAACTGAAAACACCAGCTACCAGGAAACCCGTGAGTAACTTCCTCTCCCCTCCATCACCCAACTCTGTTCCCAAGGGATTCCAGAAGCCTCACGCCCAGCAGGACATCCCCCTTGCACCTCTGCCCCTCCAGTGCATCCCCCTGGGCCAGAGGAGGGCAGTAAGTAAATCCCACCATCACCTATGACTTTATCTCCTGGTGCACAGCACAAGAGGCAAAAGAAGAGCAGCAAATCCAGAGACGGATTTCTCTGGAAAAGAAAAACCAAAGGCCAAGTTCCAATTGCAGGACCTTGACCTGCTACAGCCCTGCCCAACCTGGAGCACCAGGAGCCCCTCAAGCTCCCCCACTGACTCTGTGTTTCATGTGTTTTTTGAGAAAACAATCCTGTCTTTCTTGAGCAAGTGTCAGAGATGATGAACTACATCTCTCTATGGTCTGCTCCAGTGGTTAACAACTGTTAGAAACATGTGGTTAAGCTCTTCTTTATGCCCCTAACTTCCAGTCACTGATGTTTTTTTAAGCCTGTGTCTCTTCTGTAGTTATTCCCAGGAACTTGGTCTCCTCTTCCCTTCTGACTATTTACATACTCTGTGAAATGTTTACCTAACGTTTCGTGCTAAACTGAAAATACCATTTTTGCTTGCTGACTTTTTATTCAGCATTAATATAATTTTCTGTGGTGGGTATTTTTTGGCATGTTCTTAAATATTGCAAATCATTAACAAGCTGGATTGTAGAACCACATTAAAAAAAAATAAATCACTGAAGAATGGGCACATTTCCTGGCATTAACATTTAATTCTAAGACCTTTGACATATATAATATACAAAATTTCTAATGATGAGTGGAAAAGAAGCTCAGCTAACTCCCCAGCAGTTCAGGGGGGTGGGATTATGGAGGCAGGACAACCACAGGGCAGGGACAAATGCTCCTTAACGTGTCTCTCATACCGGCAGTGGGTAACAAATTGGATTTTAGCCAGCAGAACTGACATCTGTCCTGTGGAGAGTGAAACCACACAGCACAGCAGCCTGGCACCTTTGTGTAAGGTGTACAGAGGACACACCCAGGTAACTAATCCACTCTAAATGTAACTAATCCACAGTAAATTTAATGATGAGTGAACTTGTGCCCAGTGCAGGATTGTTAAATGGGAAAAAAACCAAACCAGGCAGCAGCTGAAGGCAGCTGATTTCTAGCTCGTGCCTCTGAAAGCCTTGCCAGTTTGGGCTGTGTGTGCTGCCCCTGTACTGGGAACATCTTTCCCTGCCCTGTCACCTGGCTCTGCCCCCAAGCCAGGACAGTTCTGCCAGCCAAGGACAGGAACAACACTGGTGTTGTTCCTCATGGAACACCGGGGCTGTTCCTCATGGAACACCGGGATTGTTTCTCATGGAACACCGGGGCTGTTCCTCGTGGAACACCGGGGCTGTTCCTCGTGGAACACCGGCATTGTTCCTCGTGGAACACCGGGGCTGTTCCTCGTGGAACACTGGGGCTGTTTCTCATGGAACACCGGGGCTGTTCCTCGTGGAACACCGGGGCTGTTCCTCGTGGAACACCGGGGCTGTTCCTCGTGGAACACTGGTGTTGTTCCTCATGGAACACCGGGGCTGTTCCTCGTGGAACACCAGGGCTGTTCCTCGTGGAACACTGGGATTGTTTCTCGTGGAACACCAGGGCTGTTCCTCCTGGAACACCGGGGCTGTTCCTCCTGGAACACTGGGGCTGTTCCTCGTGGAACACTGGGGCTGTTCCTCATGGAACACCGGGGCTGTTCCTCGTGGAACAGCTTGACGTTCCACCCCAGCCTCGCTCCAGCCTGGGCTGTCTGACTGCTCCTGGGAGAAGCAGCAGTTTAAGCAAAGCCTGGGTTTAGGCAGGCTCTGCTGAGCTGTGCTCCTCCCCAGGAGGGGTGGCCTGGCCTGAGGCAGCCTTGGCTGCAGGAGCCACCCCGAGGTTGCCGTCAGCCCACGGAGCTCTGAGCGTTCCCGGGGCCGCACCCTGCCCTGGATGTTTCATCAGCCACCGAGCCCTGCCAGACCATCCCAACGCATCCCAAAGAATTCCCCAGCAAAACAGGCTTCTGATTACCGAGAAACCAGGGGAAGCGGAGCCCCAGCAAGCACCTCAGCAATTACAGCAAACTGCTTTAGCTGTTGTCTCGTTCCCCGTTTCCCTAACGCCAGTGAGCAGAAAATACCCCGGGAACTTGGAGAGCCAGGGCGATTGCAGAGAGGAAAGTCCCTCCAGAAGGAGGAGAAAGCTCAGTGATCTGGCTTCCACTCAGGACATTTTATTCCAACACTAGAGAGAAATCCTTGCAGGGACCTCAGCTTGCTCGGGTTATCCAGCCAGGCTGCCAGCACCAACTAATGCAAAACTTGTGTGCTACTTCATCTCTGCAGGAAGTTTGCCACCCCCAGACGACTTCTTAGAGCTGGACTACTTCAAACAAGCCACATTTTAAGGGGAACTGCAGTAACACAAGCACTGAATTAAGCACAAGTGCCAACCCTCTACATTCTGCCTAAACATATTGCGAGGGCTTCCACTGCAGAGAATTCCAACCTAACTCTGCTTTTGGTCCCTCCTCATTTATTTATTTTAAATATCACTAATCTCTCTCTCTCTCAATCTCTCGTACGTCCTGGCTCGCTGGAGATCCATCAATTTGGGCATGAGTGATGGATATCATTAGTCTTGCATAGCTTAAGGAAATGGCAGCTGAAATATTTCACACTGAACATACTTCACAGTTTGAAATAAACCCATAAGGAAAATCTGCCAGAACACCTCAATTGCCTGTTTTTTTTGCAAACTGTAAAATAAACTTTGTCCTGAAAGCAGAAGGAGGACTTCCCAGCTCTGTTTTCCACAAATAAGACAAACTCTCCCTGCCACGGGCATCCACTCTCCACCCTGCACAGCTCTGCTCTTTGCTGGGGATTCTGCCCACTTATGGGAGAATGTTTTTTGGGGGTGATGAGTGTACAGAGCCTGACCCGTGGAAATGCTTGCTAGTCCCAGCCAGCTTAAAATGAGACCAGCAGCACAACTACATCGGGAAGAGCCCTTGTATCCTGCACATTCTCCTACTGCAACACCCAAAATCTTGATGCAACTTAAAGTCGTCTCACAGAAGAAAGCAAGAACAAACCTCACACAGAGACAGTTCCCTCACACCCTTCCAGAGCCAGTACGAGCCCTTGGAAGGATGAGGTGACACTGGAGGAGGCACAGTGGGGAACAACAGCACAAACAGCACTGTGGGGTCTGGGCTCACAGATGGCCTTGGGAGCTTGGGAGACTCGGGACCTGCCCTGCTGATCTGAGTTCCTCCTGCATCCCTGTGGGAACACACAGGGCTGGGTCACTCAGCTCAGCCATGGCAGGAGCATGGATCCCATGGCAGAATAATGGATCCCATATCCCATGGTAGAATCATGGATCCCATATCCCACAGCAAGAAGATGGATCCCATATCCCACGGCAGGAGCATGGAGTCCGTATCCCACAGCAGAATCATGGATCCCATATCCCATGGCACAATCACGGGTCCCATATCCCATGGCAGGATCATGGAGCCCATTCCCCACCGAACCAGCAAGTGCTGCGTAGGTGTGAGAAACAAGGAAGTCTGCAGACTCCCCAAAAGAAAAAAAAAAAAGTGTAAGATCTCCTTGAGAGACAGGGGAATTAAAGAAAACCATAGCAACAAGTCAGTCCACCTACCCAAACCACCCACCCACCACCAGTTTCATTTGCTGACGCACTTCAAAAACAAGCTGGCTCCTACCCGCTCTGGAAGGTGAGCAAGCCCTGAGAGCTCATTAAATTCCCTTCTCAGCTACTCTTGTGTGCCTGCAGCTAGTGAGCAAGTGGGATATAAATAGAAGTTATATAACAGCGCTTTGTTGATTCCTGTGCTTACCAAAAAAAAGGCAGCATGACCTTGTTTTGCTGAATAGCTTTGCCTCTGCCTGCTCCGGGAGGACTTTAATCCTGCTAGGGATCATCTTGAAAGTTTATGTTGGACCTGGATCCCATGGAGAGGAATTGGGAGAATTCCTGATTTACCTCCCTGCTCGCTCCCTGCAGGACCAGGATGCCAGTGGAATGCTGAGAGGAGTGCCACAGAGGAGGTGGCACCCAGCCATGAACACCACGAGGCCACCAAGGCACAGCTGAACCCTGAGCTAGAGCCTCTTCTCCTTTTTTTCCACCTACGCTGCTCAACCACACAGATGGGCACCTCAGAATCCAGCAGGAAACTTCTCTTTGGGAAAAAAGACTGGAGGATGCTCTGCTCCAGGAATACTGACGGCCCAGCCGCACCTCAGGAAGCAGCAGGAGCTGCAGCTCAGGAGCAAAGATGAGGTGCTATTGTCACCATCTCACCTCATCCAGCCTCAGTGTCACCTGGGCACACCAGTGCCCTGAATGAAAACAGAACCTCCCCTGCAGGAAGGATTCCTCACACTGCATTATCAGGAGGGCTGGGCTGTTTTGAACATGGTGGTACCCAACAGCTGAGGGACACTGAGACTTCACCGTGCTAAAAACATCAAAATATACAAGGAGAAGATGGGTGTGCTCCCACAGGCTTGGCAGCCCCGTCTCCTTATGTGCTGTGGAGCTGCAGAGCATCAGGACAGAGGTTCCTCATGGCCTGTGCCTCCTCTGGAAGGGAACTCCACTGTCAAGGAGGTCAGGATTTGCACAAGGTTTCCTTCTGGAGAGGGCTCTTTCAGAAAAGGACAAGATCTCTGCCCATAGTTGATGATGCAGGTCCTTATCAACAGGATTTTAATGTCATGTTCATGACATAATCAGATTTTTTTTTAAAATGTTGTATTTTATCTCAAGTAAAAACACATTAAAACAGTGAAAGACACAGGCAGGTGATTGTTTAACATGTGCCAAGAGATTGCTGGGTGTGCACTGGTTTCCTAAACAGGTACCATTAAAACAATGTAAAAAAAGATACCACATCCTCTATCACAGAAATCTGTCTGTTAGAAGCAAACAGACAATTTAAGACTTGTTTTATCAATGATCAAAAGTTTTCAAGTGGTATTTACAGAAGTTTAGTGACCCAAAGACATTTTTGCCTCTGCAGCCTTTGCCATTGCATACAACTGCCTGTGCTCACTGCTATCTATAACTGCTGCAAATCTTGCAATAAATAAATCTGATTTTAGAAGTCCAAACCACAAATTAAAGCACTATTGTGTCACTAAGCCAACATCTTACCCCACGAGTACTCCTGCAATGTTTTGCAGAGTTTTCCCCCCATTTTGCAGGGCAGTCACAGCCACATAAAAAAAGAAACAAAGTGTTCCTGCAACCAAATAGGACATTTTGGTCACAGTACTTCACAGCCAGTGCTACAATGAGCTCAAGGACATAAATTTGTCTGGAAGTCCCTGCTCTCTCAACCCCAAGGGCTGTGGCTGACCAGCACCAGTGGCTGGTACCCCAGCTCTGGGATTCCCTGTGTCCCCCAAGTGCCAGAAACACAAAGAACTGCATAGCTCTGGATTCAATTCCTTTTGTGCATCAATCCTGCAATTACATAATAACTATCAATCATCTCTGGACAGCTGGAGGCACAGAAAAGGAGACCACAATTCATTCTGGTGGAGTTTCCTCGCTGGTGGCAAGGCATGAGGAGAAATGTTGAGAAATATCAGCTGAGTCCAAGTATGGAGCAAGACCAGGCTGGATGGGAGAGCTGTGTGAGTCTAGAACTCCCTACCAAACCTGACTGATGAGGAGCTGGCTGCTGAGATTTCTGTGCCCATGGCAGCTGCTCCAGGGACAGCACAGCCCCAGCCCCAGCAGGCACGCAAGGGAGGGCACACAGATCCTCTCAACCAAAGAGCTCTGGAAGTTCAAACAGCTCAAAGCCTGAAGCTTTTTGCACTGTCACATCTCCAAGGAGCCTCACACACCCCAGTGAGCTCCAAGCCACCACTGCACACAGCACTGATTCACTGCTGCCATGCTGGGATGGAGGCACAACTCTCATCAGTGCAGCCTCGAGCCAAGGTGGCCCCTGGTCCTCATCCCATCCTCAGCTCTGGGGGACAGAGCTGTGCAGCACATGCCACCATCATCCTCTGCAAAGAGCAGCAACTCTGCTCACATGCCTTAAAGCCAGGAGAAAATCTCACTTCCTGAAAAAAATCACCTTTTCCTTGTGGGCCAACTCTCACCCTCCGTGACTGCAGCCCACCTTGGGGACAGCAGTGGACAAAGAGAACTGAGGCACCGCCACTCTCAAGTGGCAGAGGTGCATTGTGTCACCTTGGGGCAGCACTTTAAACACTGCCTGCAACAACCAGTGTCATCAACCTCATTTTACCTTCCCCTGCTGAAAGCACCAACATGTGCGTGTGGGTAATTTGTCACGCAGGCTGACTTTTGAGAAGATCCCTAATTAAGGGAGCAGAGTCTCCATGGAGAGGTGTTATGTAAGGGGCTTTACTTGCCATTAACTTCCACCGACCCAGGGAAGCCGAAACTCTTGGAGGTGAGGCAGAGCAACAGCACATGGGATTTTTATTTAGCAGATGAGACAGGAGCGTTGCAGGACGAGTCCTCAGCAATTTCCTGCACTGTCACTCACTGGCTGTACCACAGGAGAGCCTGGCCCTGCTGCCATGCATGTGGGGAGGGACTGAGTGCTCATCCCTTCCCAAGGAGATGCACTCTGAGTGCCCAGGAGAACCAGCATCCAGCAGAGCACTCCCTGCTCTGGAGAAGGGAGCCCAAGGCAGCACCAGCACGGCCTGGTGAGCCCAAGGCAGCACCAGCACAGCAGCCAGGCACTGGCACCTGGGCAGGCTCAGCCCTCACCCTCTGGAGCAGAGCATGGGGCACCCCCAGGGCTGCTCAGAAGCGCTGAGCCAGCGCTCCCCAGGGGGATGCTCAGGGTTATATAAATTAATAGAGGGGTTGATGTAATTTGCAGCTCAGTGAGTCGCAGCATTTGTCAAGTTAATTTGTTGTCTGGTGCTGACCCCGTGGTTCCACCTCTGCTTCTGTCTCTGTGCAAACGAGGGCAGGCTTCACACTGAAACCCAGGGCTCCTGCTGAGCCGGAGTGACAGCCACCGCAAGGTCACCACCATCCTGCTCCCAAAGAACCTGACGGTGTTTCTGAGTGAATTCCAGAAGCTAAAGCCCAGAAAGTTTCCACCCAGAGAGCTGGAAGCGGGCAAAGCCCTTCCCAGAAGAGCTAATTTGCCACATTCACATTCACCCCTGCAGCAAAACACGGAGCAGCGTGGGATCCAGGGTGCCACACACCACCAGCCCAGCCGCCTTCCTCAGGTGAACCAGGGGCCTTTTCTCTTGTCCTGCTTCTCCCCCACATTCATTTTCTTAACAATACAATAAAAATCCCTCCTCCAATTACAATAAGGAACGTTTCGAGATTTGCTTTTCTGCTGGAGTTGGCAACCACCTACTTTGCCTGCCCTTAATGCTGGCCCTGCCTGCACCTAATGAAACAGCAACACCTATTGCAGTTATCCCTTCCCAGCATCATGGGGATGTGCTCTCCCACTGAAGCTCATGGGAGTTACCTGGGAACTCCCATTATTAACCATATTACAATCATCATGTGCCAGTTCCTGTGCGTTGGTACAAACCTTCTGCTGCACTCCGGGCGGAATCAATTTCCCGTGTGAAAACCTGGAGTTAAGAAAATGCCATGCAGGGGTGACACATTTCTGGCTTTGCTGCCAAAGAGCCTTTTTTACATAACCTGTCCCTACCCCACCACTTTCCTATCCTCAAAGGCCTGTAGATAGAGGCAATTGAAGTTCAGTAGAAATTATTCAAACTGAGCACAGAACAAACTGGTTTGGAACACTATCAATCAAAAGCTGCTAATAATAAAAAAAAAATTTTGTTAAGTGAAGATAAAGACGAAGCTGGCTGGTTTGGCTAGGTCAACTTTCCCAATGACAAGTGCATCTGATGCAAAATGAACACAGTTATTAGTCCAGAGACTGGGGATGACTCTTCCACTGGCACTTACTGGAAACGGCAGAAGAACTGCAGAAAATTCACTCTGCAGGTTGCAGAGGTTGCCAAGCCCTACCTACCCACTCTGCAAAACTTATCAAAGAACATTAGAGAGAGACTGATTTCCACAAGCAGCCAAATCTTGCAGCGTGTTTTGTAAAAATGAATTCCCGCTAAGGGGAGACCATCACTTCGCTGCACTCAGTAAATCTTCCCTGTGTCACAGCCAAAGGCTGCTGTACAAAACCAATCAGCTTTGCAGATTAGCAAGTACCCACACAGCTCTCCTGAGCAGCTGGGCTGCACCAGGGCCCTCTGCATTGTGAGCCATTCTTCCTACGTGGGGACAGCAAAGCTTGGTGACATGAGTTCCCTGTCTCAGGATACCAGTTTAACCTGGCCATCCCATCCCATCCCTCAGCAATTACCCGGGGAGATACAGCCCTGAACTCATGATTTTACTAAAGAGCAAGCCTCCACCTTTGCTTTCATTCCCAGTGTGGAGGCAGCTGTTCTCCAGAAGTCAAGCTTTGTGGTTGGTGTTTTCCCCACTGGAGCTCTCCTGAGAGCTCACAGTGCCGAGGACATGCTGTTCCCAACTGTCACTGCCAGCATCCCACGGGCCCCCATGTGCTGGAGCCACTGCAAGGCACCAGAAAACTCTCTCCCCACCACCAGGAGTTTAACCAGCGTGGAGGAAAGCCACAGAACACGTCTGTGCACTGACCATGCCCCTTGTTTGCTGTGAAGTCCATGGAGTGTTGCAGCACGGAACACGCACATCCCAACGGCTCCACGGGGTTTTTCAATAACATCCCCTTCGTGCTTTGCATGCATGAGTAAGAGCTGCTGGGTGTGTCCGAGCCCTCAGAGCTCCCAGCATTAACTGTAGGCATCACAAGTCATTTGGTTCCTAAAATATTCTGTACTTGAAAGCAGCCCACACTGCAGCAGAGCCCCCTCCCAGCCCATCCCGCAGGAGCACGCACCCAGGGACTGCTGGCTGCACTTATCCCTGCCTGGGAAGGATGGAAAATAGCCACTCTGGGCTCTGGAAGCATGTTTGGAGAGGCTGGAGTGCAGCAGGGCCTGGCAGCAGGGCACACTGTGGGGTGGAAGTGCCCCTGCCCTGAGAGCCATCCATCACTCCTGACCACAGGGCTATTCCACAGCCTGCCAGCTCCTGCTCACAGACAGCAAAGCAAACTGAACTGCCTCCCTTTTGGGCAAAAGGGTGTCTTTGGAGAGGGACTGCAGATTTTCCTGTTGGTTTGCAGTGGGTGAGCTAAGGAATCTGCTCCCAACATGGATTTGTGCACTGTGGGAGTGACTCTGCCCAATCCTTTAGCACTGAGGTCCAGCACAAGCCAAGGATCTCCATGTCAGGCTGGTGCAGTTTGTTTTTCCTTCCAGCATGACAGTGAGAGGTTACCTGAGGCTCCCTGAGAGCTGCAAGGATGAAAGCTCAGCTTCCTTTACATTAGGGAAGAGCAGGAAACTTAAAGGAGTGACTGTCCCCCAGGAATGTTAATCCTGTCATTGCAGTTTAAGGTGACACAGGATTTTCAACACTCAATTCCTATTTTATCCATTGCAAAGAACTTTCATTCCAGAGCTTATACACAGGGGATTAATGAGGGCACTGATTACAGAGACAGAGTGAAGGAGCCCAGAGACATTCCCTGTTTTCTCAGGGGAAGTTTGCATGGACACAGGAGGTGCTGCTGTAGGGATCTAGTGTGTGTTTGAAGCACAACAATCAGTTACAACTGCTCAGGACTCAGCCCCACAGACAGACTGCAAACACAGCATGTGCAGAGCTAAACAAATAAGGTATCACAGATTCAATCATCTTTGTAAGCAAGTTCTGCTGTAATAAGGTTTTACTTTCCATTTGGAAGAGTGTAAGAGCTCGCTGGTGTGTGTTCATTAACCCACACCAGGGTCAATTTTCTTATAGGGGAACCTAATCCTTATTGAAAACACACAAAGGAAGAACAGTGAGATTGCTGGAGAATGGTGGTGGTCTAGAGTTTACCAAACACTTATGTCAAATTCCAGTCTGAAATGGAACAGCTCATTGTAAAAGTCTCTGAGCACGTTACAGCTACTTAAGTTATTTGTAAGAGCAGTCAATAACTTATCTACAAAGCTGTTTTATTACACATTCCTCTACACTGCCCTGGAAAAACACCTCACGTACCCAGTGCCCGTGCAAACATCCAATAAGTTCACTTCTGCACGGCAGACATTAATATTTCCCTTAATTACAGGCCAAAGATCATTCAGATAATTTCCCCTCCCGGCTCCTTAACCCTCTCAAATTTCCTGGATTTCATAAAAACATTTCCCTTCCCGACAGGGCTCAGTCACAAGATGGAGTTTTCCATTTCCGTACCTGTATCGTGGTGTTCCCACCTTCCAGCAGGGCAATGGCCAGCAGGATGCTCTCGTGGAACACTCTGTCACTGGTGGCATTCATGATGAGATCTATGACCAGGTTGGAAGCACCTTCTTTATCCAGGTGGCACTGCACATCTGCCAGGCTCATCTCCCCTCGGCTCATGGAGCTCGAGCCAGAGCTTCCTCCTGCAAAGGTGACCAGGACAAACAGGATGGCACCGACCCCATGGGGATGGCAGGGCCAGGGGGACAGGGCTTGGAGCAACCTGAGATAGTGGAAGGGCTCCCTGCTCATGGCAGGATGAGTTTTAAAGTCCCTTTCAACCCCATCCATTCTGTGATGCCATTAGTGAGGAACCTCAGATAGTGGAAGGGTCCCCGCTCACGGCATGGTATTGGGAAGTTATGGTAAATATTGCACATTTAGTTTTTAGTGTAAAAAGAGAACACTGCCCAGGGGCAGGCAGAGTGCCTCTGTCTGTCCTGCTGAGTGGATCTTGGCTGGACAGGAGACAGAATTTTATAGATAAGATACAACAAACAACCTTGAGACTGAGAAACAAAGAGCTCAGACTCCTCCATCGAGCACCGGGCTGGGAAAGAGACTTTCTAACGCATCTTGGGGTCACTCTGGCCAGCAGAGACCCTGAGACTCCCTCATTCTGGGACCCCTGTGAACACCAACCCCCCAGACGCCCAGGGAGGCAGCCGTGAGGAACAGAGCGTGTCCTACCTGCCGCGGCAGCCTTGCCGGGGCCGCCGGCAGCCAGGGGCCCGTTGCCGAAGGCGGTGAGGCTCTCGCGCCGGCCGGCCGCGCGCACCGTGCCGTAGTAGCGGTTCACCAAAACCTGCCTCAGGGCCTCGCCCTGCACGCAAAGAGCACAGGGAAATCACCGTGGCAGCTCCACGAACAAGCCAGCCACGCGTGTTCATCAGCAGCGGGGCTGCTGTTAACCAGCGCCCTTCGTGTGGTGAGGGAGGGGGAATGAAACCCTGGAGAGTTGGAGAAATCCACTGAGCAGCTCCTGAAGGGCTGGGACATTGGAGGGGTCTCATGGGGCTCAATAAGATTATGGGTTCCCCCATGCATCACACAGACAGCTGCACTTCAGGTTTTGTGTACAGTTTTCTAGACAGATTTCATTTTCCGAGAGTTTCGTTTTAATTACGTTCTATTGTCTCGGTCTTAAATGCAAAGGAGTGGCATCTGTATAGCACCAACACAAAATAAGAGGTGGATTAGAGGAACACCAGAAATGGTTTTAAGGAACAGTTTAATCTCCTCACACCTCTCTTGTTTTGCCATCCCACCAACCCTGCAGGGCTGTGCTCCATTCCCTCCACCAGCAGCTGACAGGACCCATCAGCTGCCGAGCAGAAACCCGAGCGATCCCGCTGGATCCTGGCTCTTTGTTCCTTGCTGCAGCTGCCCAGTCATGCTAGCCCTCCCACCCCAGTACAGGGCAGCTCCTCACACAACCCCAAACCCCAGAGCACCCAGAGCTCCGGCACGGCCCCAGCGTGAGCCAGCAGAGATCCAACACCTCCAGTGGAACATCACCCCACTGCTGCCACTGCAGCCCCCACAGGAATTCCCTGGGATCTGGAGAGCTGGACAAAGCTGGAGGCACTGCCAGCACACAAACCCTGCACAGGGATGAAGGGATTTTTGTAAGGATTGTTGTCACTGGGAGCTCCTGCCCTGCTAATGGCAGTGTGGTCACAGCAGCACCATCCTGGGACAGTGCTGCAGAGGGGAGGGAAGGGCTTTTCTGGAGATTCAGAAAAAAAATTAATTAAAATTTAGCCAAAAAGAATTTCATATTAAAAATATGTCCAATGAACTAAAGCATCTTATCTTTAGTTCCATTCACAAAAAGTGCTCATCACCAATTCATTGATTCTTCGGTTGTATTTCAAATGAAATTGGTTGTCTGACTATAGATTCAAGATGTCATTTAATACATTAGCTGTCATAAAAAAGAAGTCTTACTCTTCAAAATTTCACAGGAGGCCTTTAAAACACAAGTAAATGGAAAGACATAAATGTGCATTAATTGGCTTGTACAGAACTCCAGCCCTGCTTCAGTCCCACTGACTTTATACACAGCTGGCACTCACAAAGGTCACTTCAAAAGATCCTTATAACCCAAAAGAAAAAATAAAAAAGACAAAAGCCTATCTGATAATCCAGTTCTTTACCAAATTTCAGAAATCACTTCCACAGGGAGAAGCCCAACACCTGTCTGAGCTGGTGAGGGATCTCTGCCCTCCCCACAGGGCTGGGATTAAGCCAGGGCTCCCACTGCCACCCTGTCACCTTAACTCAGCAGCTTAGAAATGGTTCCTGGGGATTCTCAGCATGAAAGCTGCAGCCCAGGAGCTGCATTTCATGGGATAGATGGGGAGGGAGCAAGTGCCAGGGAACAGGATGCAAAATAAACACAAAGTCAGCGTTCCAACCAGCTGCTTCCAAAAGCTCCCAAACAGCAGAAAAAAAAGAAAACTCCCGTGGAAGCAACAGCAGGAGGAGATGAGCACTTCTCCAAGGGGCACACGCTTCCCATCACTGCCTGGGCCAAAGAGAGAACATGTGGGAGAGGCAGGAGACAGCTCAGGAGCTGCAGCAATCCCTGTCCTGGAGCAGCTCCTGCGACTGACAGCGACATGAGAGTGCTCAGAGCACCAGGCAGGGCTGGATCCACCGCCCTGCTCCCAGCCTGGCAGGTGAGGGAGGCTGCGTGACAGAACAAGGCCAAGGCAGATAAAACCCCCCTGAACTACATCTTCCTTGGACATGTGCACTGATTGGAAAGGCAGCCTGGCACCCAGATGGGCCCTGGGACACAAATGGCTGCAAGGGAGCTCTCTCAGCACCTTCTTCCTCCTCTGTTGAGCTAACTGGCAGTCATCCTGTCAAATGGCATTTAAAACAGGGATTTTTACTACTTACTACAAAGATAACACAATATCCAGCCTCGAGAACAGCTTCTCAGCAAACTGCACCTTGCCTGAACTCAGGAGGACAACTAAAGCTCTTGGAGCTGCCCCCAAATTCTCCTTCTGGCCCCTTGTGGAGCAGGAGGTGACTTCTATTCCACGGTCAAAATAGTTGGGGTGAGTGGAGACCTGAGCAGGACAGGCAGCTCTGGTGTCTGTAGGTGTTGTGTGTCCAAAACAGGCAAATCACCAGAAAATGCAGCAGAAACAAGTATCAAGCAGCTGTTTCTAGCCAGAGTGTGCTGATCCAGGTCTGGCAATACACAGTCACCAGCATTTCAAGCTCTAACTAGGAAGAAAAGCTTTGCTTCCTACAAATTTATCCAAACCCATGGTATCAGCTAACAAAATATGAGTACATGATCAAAGCAGAAGGGAGAAAAAATAAGTGGTATTTAAGAAATGTTCCAATTAATTCAGCTGCAATGCTTGGCTCCGGAACAGCTCTTTAACCATCCTGTTAGTGCTGTGCACCACTTTGACGAGGGCAGTGTGCAAACAAATATCAGATGTTTGGCACTAACCAGAAAAATCAAATATGGTACCTAGGGAAAAACCCAACAGTGTCCAGTTCCATCTGCATTCACACCAGGTGAAGTAACAGTAAGTCACACAGAACCATCCCTGTACCTGCATCAGCAATGCAGATGCAACACACAACTCTAAGTGATATCAGAAACCTGCTAGAAGCTTTAAAACAGAGCATCTTTCATGTTTTAGAGTGAAGCAGTTGTAAGTTGTTGCTGCTGTGTTCCCAGCTACAAAAGCAGAAGAAATGGAGAAAGGGACCAGCGATGCTGATTTTGCAGCTTGGCTGGCTAGGAAGGGGTGGTGTGGCCAGAGGAGCCAGCTCCAGCAGCACTGATGGATGTCACCTCACAGCAGAGTGATCAGCACCCACGGGGAAGGTCTGGACAGTGGGAATGGACCAGACCAGGACCTGAGTTCAATTTGGAGCAGCCAAGCACTTGTCCCTTCCATGTAACCCAGAGAAGGGGCTGCAGCACCTCACTCTGTCCATAGGGTTCCTTTTTTGGATTTTCCAGCCAGCATTCAACCACACAAGTTTCTTACACAACTTAGGCTTCACCGTTTACAGGGGAAAGGGAGAGATGGGTTCTGAATGTGCTCGACTGCTGTACATACCCTTCTATGGTCCTCCAGTTGCCTCTGGGGTAGAGTTTGATCAAGCTCCTGCTGCACGTGCAGAAAGTTCATTTTAAAGCAGAACAACACTCAAGAGAGACCAACAGCTTGGCACTCATGGGAATACTGGGGAGTCACAGCTGGATGCGAGGGGGGAGATGGACTGACAAAGCACCAGAACAGGACACCTGCCCTCTGCCAGCCCTGAGCCCTCTGCTCTGCCACCCTCACACAGCCCCTGGCATGCAGGAGTGCCAGCAGTGCTCAGGAAACACTCAGGCTCTGCCTGCTGGCACAGCTCCACACAGCTCGGGGGGCTCAGCCCACGCATGCCCATGCACAGACACACAGAACACCCCCCAGCCCCTGGACACACACTCTGGGGGTGAGGGACCCCAACACATCCCACCGTGGTCACTGAAACTCATTTGAGACTGGGGAGGGCTTCTGGCCCAGCCTGGGCTCCCTGCCCATGGCCAGGATGGCACTGGGGAGTCACTGGGGCACGGGCACGTCTCCAAATCAAACCCCTCTCACTGGAGAGATTCATTTCCAGGAATGCAACTTCCACTTTGCAAAGCTGAAACACATGATGGTTTTGCTGCTTTAAAGCATCTCCAAAGGTGTAGAATAACAGCTCTATAAAGGGACCCAGCAGAAACCAGGAGCCATCTCCCAGACATCTCAAATCCATTCGATGACCACTCAGAGTTTCAGGTTACATTTAAACACTATTCCACAAAATTTACAAATACAAAGGCCTAAACCATCACAAACACTTCTTTTTCTACGTAATCTCACATTTATAAAAACTTCACAGCTCAGAGAATCAACACTCTCCCAGATTTAGACTTCCATGCTGTTTCATTTAGATTTGCACTGATTTGGCACCCAGTTGTACAATCTACCAATGCCATGTCTGGATGTCCCACGAATTTCAAAGGAATTTAAGATTTGATAAATTTTCCTGCCTTCTATTTGGCAAATAATCTGCTTTATGCACATGAAGGATATGTTTCCACAGATCCAATTCCCTTACAGCCAGTGGCCTTGACAATGTGCAGTGACCCTGAGCTTGTCCACTAGGGCATTTTAAATGGGACACCAATTGCTCTGGAGTTATAAAGCTTCCACTAAGAACTTCCCTTTCCTTAAAGTATTGAAGTTTTTAAGTATGTGAGGCAAAGGGAAAACCAAATTCTGCATTAGGAGCCAAAATGAAATCTCATTTTGCCAACGTAGGAAAATTTGAAAGGAGACTTTTCCCAGTGCCACCCTTAAAGAATAAAGGAAATAGCTGAAAGGAGCAGACTTAGGATTAGTTTACAATTTTTTTTTATATTTTCAGACTACCACGCTGATGCTGTATTGGATTAAGGCACTTGAACAAATCTACTTATTTCCACTGTCTAACACCGGGCAGGAACACACACTTCACAGGGGTTTTCACCAACAAGACACTCCACTAGGACTAGTGAAACACCAATATTTGTGTGTGTACAAATATAGGTGGCTGACACACCTCTACAGGGCTCTCCGTTTCTGGAGCTTGCGGCAGCTAGTTGAAAGTAAAATGCAGAAAAATTAGTAATTCCTCCTGAATCTTCCATCCCAACAGCCATCCAGTGGTCAACAGTGAGGGGAAGGGAGCTGGCAAAGCACTTGCCTTCAGCTGAATCATCACAAATGAACTGTAGCTGTAATTACTGGTTACACTCTCCCATCCTGCTCCAAAAGGGCCACATTTGGCAAATTTCACAGGGATCCTTTGAACATCCCAAACTGCTTTGCATGAACTCAGAGGCAGAAGCAAAAAAATGAAGTTGCAGGTGCCCAGAGCACTTTGGGGACCACAGCCCCAGGAACTGGCACATCCACCCCAGTGGGGAGGAGGAGGAGGCCAGGGCTGTGTATCACAAAGGTAGCAGCTGATAATTTTAGCTGAAAAAAGGTATTCTGTGGATTCTCATCTCTAAACACACTTTGCTCAAGATAAAAGATACACGACACAGCACCAAACAGGAGCAAGGAAATAAGGGCCTGAATGGTGACAGCTTTTCAAATTTAAAATGCTGATCTTCAACTGAAACAGATGAAGACAAGTAACTTTCATCTAGTCAAGCACAGACACACAACAGAGAACTGAACATCCAAACTCAACTGCTGAATTAATTGTGGGGAAATTGCTGTAATTCTCAGGAGCAGACACCAGGAAATAACACTCTCACAACCCCGTAACCCCAACCTGAGCCAGCATTCCTGGCCATGTGTGCCACAGGCACGGACAGACCAAGGGAGCGCAGACTGGGAGAGCAGCCCAGCACCTGCTGCAGCCTGGGGAGAGCCCAGAACAGGCACAGGGAGGCCACAGATGCAGCAGGAGGAAAAATGAGACCGCACTTCCCAGGAAGGAGCCCCAGGAGCCAGCACTTCCCCTGCAGGGACTCCTTGGCCAGGAAAAAGACCCTTCTCCCTTCTCCTCCCAAGGGACTCTGCTCCCGGCCAGCTCCCATGGCCTTTGGTGGAGGTTTCCTCGCATTGTCACCGCTCCTGGACACGTCTCAAGCATGCTGATCCTGGTGTGGCCAAGTGGAAGCAGGCAGGGTACAGGAAGCAGCAGGTTCCTGCAGAGGAACACACCGTGCTGCCCTGCCCTGCCCTGCTCCCAGGCTGCAGCCCTGAGCCCGGGCACATTGTCCCAGTGCACACACTGCACAGCCTGCCTGGGGCACAGGAAACACCCCTGCCTTCCCTGAGCCAACAGCAGCAAGGCAAACAGGCCTGGTCCCTGCAGGGGAAATGAGCTCCCTTCCTCCTGGCCAGGGAGGCTGAAGCTCACAGGTCAAGTGGACACTGCTGGGCTGTGACTGCTGGGCTCAGGATTCCAAACAAAAGTTTCCTTCTGGGCACTGGGACAGCTTTCCCAGAGAAACTGTGGATTTTCCAGCCCTTCAAGTGCCCAAGGCCAGGCTGGATGGAGCTCTGAGCAGCCTGGGGCAGTGGGAGGTGTCCCTGCCATGGCAGGGGTGGCACTGGATGAGCTTTAAGGTCCCTCCCGACCCAAACCATTCTGGGATTCCTGGGCTGATACCTTGATCCCGTTTCAACCAAACACACATTTACATTTTGGGGCTGAAAAGCCCAAAAGCACAGATGAAGAATCACATAAAATTGATAGTTTGCTCCTTGTCAAGCTAAAATTACAAATTCCAGCTCACAAATTCCTCTGTGGCACAGGCAGCACATCAGAGCCAGCCCCACACACTGACCTGACAGCAAAACCACTGCCCTGGGCAATGCCACGAGGATCACCCAGAGCAGCACAGCCCTCAGGCCTCTTCCAGTAAGAACATAAACCCCAAATCCTGAAACTGTTATTCTTTGAGTCAAAACGGGGTCAAATAGCAAAGAATTATTGAGCTCTTGTTGCTGTGCTACACTTTGCACTCTCCTGTGTGTGCTGCAACAGCAAAATATCACCTTTTGCTTTACAAGGATGGAACAGGGTGGGAGAGCAGCCCAAGGCAGTCATTTCCCAAGGTTTCTTGTGCCTCCCCATATTTCAGCTCTGCAGCTATAGGACAGGGATGGTTTGGGGGCAGGGGCAGGTTTTGGAGTACCAAACACAGGCAGTGATCAGCAGGACACAGTGGGCAGCTTTAAACACAGTGGGTGGCCAGGTCAGAGCCCAACATCTGTGCTTTCTACAGGCAGGAGGGAAAGGTCCTTTCAGCTTGCTGAGCAAAACCCTCTCTGCTCCTTTGAAGCTTCCACTCCCTCAAGGCTGGCCAATAAAGCTCCTGATGAGCCATGGGAGCAGGGGATGCACAATCCCTGACCCGCTGGTGACTGCAGAGCTTCCAGCAGCACTTCCCCACTCAGGCCACGTGTGCTTCCCAGAACAGACTGTCTGACTCACGAGGGGATGTGTGGCCCTCAAAAACCACCAGGGCACGTGACAGCTCCAGGCTGAATGCAATGTCTGAGATACAGATGAGCTTCCCATCCTCTTTGCAGTTTGGAGGAATTCTTCAAAGTTCTGGTCTTGTTTGCTTTCAAAATAACAATCACAATGGAAGCTGCTTAATCTTTCCTTCAGAGAAAATTCAAACTACTGCTGTGATAGAGTAGAAAAGGTTTGAGGTAAAGCAGAAAGATTTTCATTCAAGTCTGAAGCATCAGAATTGCCTTTCTCCACTTTTTTACCCCAACCGTCAGTGAACACCCAGACCACAGAGCAGTGAAAAGGCCTGAAGTGCATTTAAGAGGCTGGTGGAGATTCCAGTTCACAGACTGGGGCTGCTCCAGAGAGTGGCTTCAGCAAAACAGGCTGGAAAACAGCTCACATTGTAATTAACAAGAGGGAAATCATCGGATCGGAAACTCACATTTGTGTGACCACACAAACACACATTCAAAAACCTGGTCCTCTTCTCTTCGGCCTCACCAGACTTTGGAATTCTGACAAAATAATGGACAAACCAGCACAATTCCAAAGCACCCATCTCCTACACTTCAGGCTGCCTCAGAGCTCAGAGGACTGAGAGGTGACAAACCTCAGCCTGCTGAAATGATGACATTTTCCAAACCTCCACACAATTCCTCCAGGTCTCTCCAAACATCCTCTCTCCTGTCCTGGGAGGTCCCTGAGCTCAGCACTGAGGAAGCTGAGCCCAGCTCCATGGATTTGGCTCCATGGACAGACAGTGGTGAGGAATGGGATGTCCTGGGCTGTGCAGGAAGTCAATTCAATCACTGAGAGGTCCCTTCTGGTCCAGGTTCCATCACTGAAAGGTCCCTTCTGGCCCCAAAATCTGTGAATTCAGGAACTGACCCAACTCCCTGCATATGGCATCTCATTACTGGGGTTGCAGGGGGAGACATTTGGCAGAGAGGAGGAAATAAAAAGGGAAAACACAACTGCAGAGTCAGCCAAATTGCACATTAAGCTTTTGATAGCCAGATTGTGCATCCAGATGCGAGGAACTAGAGTGAAGATTTCAGATAAATGTTATTCTGAAGCCTCTGCCTCAGCTCCATCTCCAGCAGGAGCTGGAATTCCAGTGGGAATGGCTCCTCAGATTGAATCCTGCAAGTTCCTTTCCACTTTTTCCTCCTTTCTCTGAATTTCTCTGTTCTCCCCTTTGAAATGCCATCAGTTCTTCCTTGAAAGGCACACAGCAAAAGCATCACCTTGTCTGATTCGTGGCAACAGACTAGAGCACAAATTATGTTGCTGTCCTTCATAACTCTTTAAAAATACCACAAAACTCTGTGCAGCCTCCTTGCCAAGTCCCCTTTGTAAAGCCAACACTGTTACCTTGTGGAGCTGAGGAGAAATTTGGATAGGAAATTTCTAGCCCCTGCAGATGATCTGTAGGTGTTTGTCAAACAAGCATTTGACTTGTTATGGAGAAGTTTCAGGGCAGAGGGGAATAACTGGGACCCAGGAGCACTGAACTGCTCTGACAAACTTCCCACGTTGCATTTTCAGGGATGGAGGATCTCAGCCCTGCCTAAATCAGGAGATGTGGGGCAGCACCTTGTTCTGGCACAGGTTCCCCATAAGACACATGGGATTTTGGGGCCAGAAGCAGCCCCCAGCTCCCAGCCCTGTCACAGACCCGGGGCAGGGACACGGCTGAACATCCCTCCCCAGAGATTTGGGTGCTGCCAGCTGAGGAGGAGGCAGATCTGCCACAAGGGCTGCCAGTGCCTGCACCCCAAGGGCACCAAGATCTACCTAGGGGAATGCCTTCCTCATTCTCCAGAGTTTTCAGTGGAGGAATCATGTTTTAACTTGGGCTGGGACTTTCCAGGAGCTGGAGACCTCAGTGTCTGCCCTTCACTGGGAGTTCAAGCACTTCCTCCTCTTCAAATCCTCTGTCTTGCAGGACTTCTGCTGAATGCACTGAGAGCTGCCTTCACAACACATTTTACAGCAGCAGTTTTAATTAGCAGTAAGATGGAACAACTACTATTTTTTTGGTGACAAGTAACTGTAAGAAATGTTCCAGCCTCCTTTTCCAAGGAGTTCACCAATTCCAGTCTGTGTCAAAAAAAAAAAAAAAAAAAAAAGAAAGAAAAAAAAGTCCTGTCCAAAGATCGCAGGATTTCTCAAGGGGAAAAAAAATATAAGGCAGCCCACAAAAATTTATGAGTGCCTGCATTTCCTCTGCTTGAGACATAACAAGTGAAGCACTGTCTAAGTGCAAAATACACAAGAGAAATGACTGCAGAATAAGATCTCTACGACGAAAATAATTCCCAAGTGCAGCTTTGCAGCTCTGAAGAGGTTAATACACTTCCTAACTCCAATCAAAAATGCATAAGATAGCACATATTTTGCACCTTAGACTCTGGAATTTTAGTTTATCATAGTAAAGAGCAGGGAAAAGGTTAATTCAGACAACCCCTCTGAACCAGAATTTTCAGTTCTCTTTCCACCTACTTGAAACCTCAAGACTAATGCGAAGAGGTGAAAAAACCCCAAACCTAAACTCTACTGAGTGGGTCTGCAAGTGCATTTTACTGGATAGAGCTGCCTGTAGATAAATCAGCTGCATAAAGAAGTGTCACTACTGAAAAACCAGATAAAACACCAACACAACCCTAACAAATAAATAATACAAGGGAAACTCCGTGCTGGGTTTGGTTGAGTGGCAGCTGGCCCATACCCCAGAAACAGCAGAACACCCCCATTTCAGTGTGGAAATTGGAAGAGAGCTGCAATGGTGTGGGGTCAGGCTGAGGGGAAGCAGAGCACCCCCATTTCACCCTGGAAAATGAAACAGAGCTGCAATGGTGTGGGGTCAGGCTTGAGGGAAGCAGAGCACCCCCATTTCACCCTGGAATTTGAGCTATAGCTGCAGTGCAGTGAGGTCAGGCTGAGGGGAAGCAGAGCACCCCATTTCACCATGGAAATGGAAGCAGAGCTGCAGTGATGTGAGGTTAGGCTGGAGAGAAGCAGAGCTCCCCCATTTCACCCTGGAAACTGGGATATAGCTGAATCCTGCAAGTGGAGTGGGGTCAGGCTGGGGGGAAGCAGAGCACCCCATTTCACCCTGGAATTTGAGCCGTAGCTGCAGTGCAGTGAGGTCAGCTGGGGAGCAGCAGAGCACCCCATTTCACCCTGGAATTTGAGCTGCAGTGCAGAGGGGTCAGCCGGGGAGCAGAGCACCCCATTTCAGTGAGGAATTTGAGCTGCATTGGAGTGGGGTCAGCCGGGGAGCAGAGCCCAGCCCAGCTCGGCGCTACCGGCGCGGGCCGCGGGCCAGCGCGGTGCCTGTAAACATCCCCAGCGCCTTTATTGGCAATTACTGCTGAAGGTCACACATCAGCAGCGGGCCTAAATTCCAGGAAAAAAAGCTCTTCTTATGTAACTGCTGCCTGAATGTTGGCAGGTGCCCAGCGGAACAGCTCACTGCAATGTGGCTGGGAGGGGAAAAAGGAATATAAAAAAAATAAAAAGCAAAGTAGGCCATCTCCCAGCGCGATCGGCATCCTGCGCGTGCCACCTGCAGGTCAGCCCCGACGGGCCCTGCCTGCCAGGCCAGCAAACACCCATGGCTCCTGCAGGATGGGGGTGCTTCAGCAGCCAGGACTCGCACTGCAGGTGGAAACTGGGCCGCGGTGTCCCCAAAGGGCAGCCGTGGCCGGGAGGATGGACAGGAACCTTTCCCAGAGCTGGGCCGGAGCACAGGGAGCCCACGGTGCAGCTCAGCGTGCAACAGCAGCAAATCTGCATTTGCATCACGCCTGCACTCCTCAGTGGGCTGAGGATTGCATTAACAGCGCATTAAGCTGTTGTGTGTAATTACAAGCAGGGTTTAGCTCTTGCTGTTGTGTGAGGATTCACACTTGGTGCAAGAATTCACCTCGGCCCCAGAGCTCTTCCCTGAGACAGCAGCAAGGCTCCATCAGGAACAGGATTAGAGCAGCTCCAGCCCAGGAAGGAGGCCACAACAGAGACTCAGCCCAAGGGCTTCTAAGGACAATGCCCTGCCCTGGGGTTTTGGCTTTCTCACCCGAGACACCTGCACAGAGCCCATGTCACACACGCCCTGCTGAGCCCCTCAGCTCCTGCTCCCACCCCATGCTGCAGGAGAGGCACAGAGCAGCCACAGCACAACCCAAAGGCCAGCTCTGAGCTCACAATCCCCCAAACCAGGAGAGAACCAACACAGCCATGGTGCCTGCGTGGTGGGACACAGTTCCTCGTGGTTTGGGTTTTCTATCAATGCTCCACTGCTTCTCCTTGGAAAACTGCAGCTCGTCCCTTCCAGCACAAAGGGAATTCCACATAAATCCTCAATAAAAGTGTGAGTTAGGACAACAGCACCACCTCTGCTGTTCCCTTCCTCTCCACTCCTCCAGCACCCAAAGCCCCCAAGCTCAGCCCAAAATTGTCCAGGGCTGGTGCCAGCCCCACACTCAGGGGATTTCCTGCCATTGGGTGGATTCCAGCATTATTCACCCATTTCCAAAAGAACACTCCAAAGAGGGTCTGTCCTGACTTTCTGTCATGATTTTCACTAACAAACATACCTCTCCTGGTGGTTTTTATATCCCTTGTTTTTGGGACTCCCTGCTCGCTGGGATTACCTTGCAGGACACAACTAAGATAACTCAACCTACATAAAAGCCACCATGAAATCAAGCCATCAACTTCAGTGGAGCATTCCCTGAGGGAACGAGGAGCATTTCAGCTGATCAGAACATCTGAAGTGTGCATAGTCTTGACAGAAAAGCAAGTCAATAATTTTACTAATAATGCAGAGTTTTGTATTCTTTGATTAAATGTTTGCAGTTTCCAGGGCTGACAAGGGGGAAAAAAGGAAACCAGAAAACCCCAGGATTTCTGAGCCTTGCCAGTGGTTCCAGCTCCACCTGAATCCCTTGCCCTACACAGCCAGTGCTCAGTGCTGATGCTTATACACACACCTGCTCCTTCCATGCACTTGCTCCATTAAGGAGCAATAAAATTCCTCCTTTGCAGCCTCCAGACCAAATCCTAAATTGTTCTGCACGCTCTGGCTGATTTACTGCAGGCAAAGACAGCACATCACAGCCAGAAACCAAACGGGTAAGAGTTTCACATTATGACTTAATTTGCAATTAAACAATTCAACTTTCTGTCTGAAGTTTCTCCAAGCTAAAATTATATATATACACACACGTGCTATTCTGGGAAGCTGCAGCAGCACATCATCCAAAGGACCTGGCCTGGTGGAAGCATTTCTGTGCTACAGGTTAACTTCTGGAAACCAGAGCAGGCTGCTGGGGTGTATGCCCCAGGTTAAATGGGGAAAAAACTGTTTTTTTTAACAAAAAAAGAGAGAAACAGACAGCAGAGCATCTCAGAGCACCTCTGTAATGCCAGGAGTGTGTGTGGAGCTTGGGGACACAGCTGAGATCTCACCCCAGCACAGCTCAGAGGTGATGGCACGGCAGTAAATGAACTTGTGCAACAAGAAATTTGCCTTTCAGGTCAAAATCAGACTGTGGGCCAAAAGCAGTGATGAGAAACCAGTTTCTTAGGGAAGGGACCTTCAGCTCCAGCCCTAAAATCCCCCCAAACAGAAAACACTCTCCAGCCCAGCCTTGGGTAATGTGCACATTATTTGTCCACTTTAGTGATAAACAGTTTGGCTTTCAAACCCATTTCACCAGGCAAGGTCCCCAAATATTTCATTTTCAGAATGAAGTTTACCCAGTGAATTCAGGTGGTTAACATCAAAATCAACAAGCCACACCGTAAATTGCTTTCTACAGATTTCATGACCTACTCCACTAAATAAAGGTCAGAAATGCTTTAGACATTTTAAGTGGTTGAGCTTTGTTCCAAATAAAAGGCTGGCTTGGGAGAGAACACAGGAAACAAAGCACTGAGAGGAAAATATTTCTTTTTTCCATGGTATTTCAGTAAAATAAGGTGCCAGTCAATCACTTTCTCAGTATTATACATTTATGCAAATTCCACACCCACACCAGGGCTTTTTTGAGCTGATGAGGAAGTTGCAGAGCAGCTCAGCTCCCTCTGCCCTGCCCCGACCAGGCTCCAGGCTTGTCAGAGTCCTTGGAAAGCTCCACGTCAGCTCAGCTCCACGCCTTCCCTCAAATGGGGCTTTTCACCCACAAACAGCTCCCCAAATCCTCAGGGTTCCACACCACCCACCCCACTGGGGCACAGCCGGGGCACTGCAAGGCTCTCACGAGCTGCAGCACTGTCACTGTTCCTTCTTGGGAACACAAATTCTGCACAATTTATGCCCCTTCCCAGTCCCACCTGCACCCACCTCCCTCCAGCTCCTTCAAGGACACCATTAAAAGTCACTATTCGGCTTTCCGAATAAGAAATAACCCCTTCACATCTGACACAGGAATGGTGGCCAAGCGCTACATGCTGACTGCTTAGAGCAGTTCATCCTCCAGATCTGATCCTAAACTTCACAGGATCTACCACGGCACCAGCTGACTGCAGACTACCAAAAATGATAACTCCCCATGTGGATTAATATTCCAAGAAATGACATGTGGAATTAGTTATGGTAACTATTCCCAGGATAGACACACAGCAGACTGAGAACTCCACTAATTCACTGACACAGGCACACAAATCAGAACGCTCAGTGCTGCAGAGACAGGACACATCACAGGGCTACTGGTAAAACAAACACCATAGAAACAACACTGGAGAAGAGAAATAAAATGAAAACCTCAGCATTATCCAATTCAATGGTAATCTGCTGGGAAAGAAAGAAGGGGAAGAATTGAAAGCAAGGATTAGTAAGAGAAAAGAAACATAAATTTCATGTAAGGATCTTATAAATCATTTAACACTCGAATGCTGCAATCCAACATTATTTCTGCAGTGGGCACGAGAAACATCTGCCAGCTCTGGGTTAGGGAACAGCCACTGCTGTGCCAGGCAGCTTGGGAGGCAGGATGTACCCTGGCTTTGTTCCTGTGCCAGGGACAGCCCACGTGGGCTGCCTGACCCGGAGCCAAGGACTTCACCCTTGGGCACGGGAGTGTCACGAGCCCTGAGCAGAGCAGCAGCAGCTCAGGGCTGCATTCCCACTCTGGGAGGGAAAATGGAGCTCCCCAATCCGAGCCCTGCAGAGCTGAGGCGAGTCAGCTGGTAGGCACCCGGGGAATCGTGCATGAATGACATGTTTCAGCACAGTGAAAAACTTGGGTCTAGCCTACACTGTCAATGTGGAGCAGTTTTGTGCCTATTAAATACTGCACAGTATGCTCCCCGTCACCGAGCCATCCTGAGCGCGTGCCAAGCGAGGAGTCTGCAGCAATATGGAAAAATTTCAGCCTTCCCACAGGCTCCTGTGCATCTGTGCTCTGCCCACGGGTTCTGCCAGCTGCTGAGGAGCCCCAGCTGTGGGAGCAGGGCTCGGGGTGGCAGGAGCACACCCGTGTCCCCCCGCACTGCTCAGGGCCAGCAGGACCAGGGGATCCGTGGGCTGGGAGAGGCACAGCCCAGGAGGAGCCCTGCACATCCTTATGTAAGCCAGGCTGCTCCTGAGGGCACCACAGGGGCTGCAGCAGGACCAAGGCACTGCCAGAACCTGCCCAGAGCTCTGGACACGGGTGGGGAGGGACAGCTGAGAGCCCTGGCACGGGGACAGCACGGGGACCACTGTGCACTGCCTGGGCTCTAAAGGGGCTCTCAGGATGGAACCCTTCCCTATCAGGAATCCTGACAGGGATGCCAGCTCTGCACTGCCTGGGCTCTAAAGGGGCTCTCAGGATGGAATCCTTCCCCATCAGGAATCCTGACGGGGATGCCAGCTCTGCACTGCCTGGGCTCTAAAGGGGCTCTCAGGATGGAACCCTTCCCCATCAGGAATCCTGACAGGGATCACAGCTCTGCACTGCCTGGGCTCTAAAGGGGCTCTCAGGAAAGAATCCTTCCCTATCAGGAATCCTGACAGGGATCACAGCTCTGCACTGCCTGGGCTCTAAAGGGGCTCTCAGGAAAGAATCCTTCCCTATCAGGAATCCTGACAGGGATCACAGCTCTGCACTGCCTGGGCTCTAAAGGGGCTCTCAGGATGGAATCCTTCCCTATCAGGAATCCTGACAGGGATCACAGCTCTGCACTGCCTGGGCTCTAAAGGGGCTCTCAGGATGGAATCCTTCCCTATCAGGAATCCTGACAGGGATGCCAGCTCTGCACTGCCAGGGTTTCAAGGGGCTCTCAGGATGGAATCCTTCCCTATCAGGAATCCTGACAGGGATCACAGCTCTGCACTGCCAGGGCTCTAAAGGGGCTCTCAGGAAAGAATCCTTCCCTATCAGGAATCCTGACAGGGATGCCAGCTCTGCACTGCCCGGGTTTCAAGGGGCTCTCAGGAAGGAGTCCTGCCCTGCCAGGGTGGGGAGGCCTGGCACAGGCTGCCCAGAGACAGAAGGGATGGCTGTCCTGTCCCAACCCTGCAAGGGAGGGAACTGGGTCATCTTTAAGGTCCCTTCCAAGCCAAGCCTTTCCCTGGTTCTCTGCTTGAGGTCAATAAACTGCTCCCAAGGGTGAGCTCTGCACCTCCATGGATGGAAGCACCTCTAGCAGGGACTCCAGGATTTACAGCAGGGTTTCTACAATCTAAGAGGGGCTTTTCCTTCCTTTTTTGCTACACTACAGGATGATTTTAAAAACAAAAGGTGCTACCTTTTAGGTGGTGACTAAATTCAGTTCTCTGAGTCACAAGGGAGAATAAACCCCACTGCAGTGCTCCCAGCCAGACAGCAAAAGCTGTTCTACTACTACTGACAGTCTATCTGTGAGCAATCAGCTGCTCCTTCCGACTCAGAAATCACTTCACAGGCAGGCATATCCTGACTCCTTATGTAACTGAGCCACTGCTTCAGAAATCAATGCTTCTGCCACACTTGGAAGAGTTTTTAGCACCTTGTGGGGTTCTCCATGGTCTGAATGGTGCAAGGTATGTTAACTGCAGCTTCTAGAAATACTGCTTCATCCAAGTTAGCTGAATGAAGCTTAAGAAACTCCTAGAAATTCATTTCCATTTTGGAAAAATCTCTCAGTGGCAAAGTACATTTAAGGGAAACTCTCAAAGCTCTGATTGGGTTTCACTGGCGTTTATTACACACAACATGCATCACACACTCTGCTTTTATTACTTAAGGTGACCTTGACAGTGGCTCCTGGCTGTTCCGACAGGAGAGGACACACTGATGTGCTAGAGAAGCGTAAGATGTGATCTGTGGTTACACTGAGTCAGTTCCACATCACGAAATACCAGCACCCATTAGGGGATCACCAGTCCCCCTCCTTCCCCAGGAGCAGCCTGGCCACAGGCAGCCCCTTCCAGCTGGGATGCCTCAGAGAAGGGACCTTGAGGAGGGCACAGAGGGTGATGCCCCGGCACAGGATTCAGCCACTTGGGCAGAGGACAGTGTGCCCCAAGGTGACACCTGTGCCCTGCTCCCTCCCCATCCCACAGGACGTGCTGCTTTCCCAGGGAATTCCCTCAAACCAGGGAGGCAGTGCCCAGCTGGGCTGGGCTGGGCTGGCAGCTCTGGGGGAGCCTGGCAGGGCAGGGCAGGGAGCACAGCCCTGGCCATCCCTGCCCTGAGGGCATTTTCCTGGGAGCCTCCCGTCCTTGGCATAGCCTGGGTGTGCTGGGAGCAGCCACACGTGCACACCCACGAGTGCCAGGCTGAGCCCTGGCACCACGGCCTGCTCCTGCCTCCTGCTGACATGCCCAGTGCCCAGGATGCTGCAGGTTCCTCTGCCTGTGGAGCATTTCCCCCCTGGCAGCTGCTACAAACCATTCCTGCTGTTCTCAGACTCCTCTGAAGTTTTTGCCCTTTCTGCTGGGAATTGAGCATGAGCAGCAGCTCCAAACCCATCTGTGGGGGAGAACCGGGCTGAGACACCCCCTGCTCCTGGGCACAGCTCTCAGGGGCACAGAGACCCTGCCCCATCCCAGCTGCTCCCCACTCTGTGCTCCCCTGCTCCCACTGGGTGCCATGGGAAGAACCTCAGCTGACCAGAATTCAGGAGAAAACAGGAGAATCTCCAAATCCCAGTCTCAGCTGACTGCAACCACTTCTAGAAACACAAACATATGGGAGCATACACACTGTCCTGATGGAATAAAGAATAGGTCTGTACCTACAGAAAAATGTTGCTCTCAAGCAGGCAAGAGTTGTATGTAGGAAAGAGAAAGAAGAAACATGGGTAGGTGTACAGAGTTTCCATCTATAAACCACAACAAGATTACTCAGTTGTACACAAATTCAAATCAACTACAAAACACCCTCTTGTTGCAAGGCTGCATGACCTGAAGAGTCACCTAGACCTGAGAATCAAATAAAGATGTTACAGCCTTCAGGAAAAGGTAACAAAATTGATATTTCAGAGTGCCAGCAACTGCGAGGATTAGACTTCACCTTGCCAGTCTCAAGAAGAAAAGCAGCAGAAACAAGCTTAACTTCAAATATGATTTGAAAGGTATTAGTTGACTAAAAATGTTTTGTCCCTGCTCCAGCCTAGGAGTGCTTACACATACAAAACAGCTTTAAAAAGCAGGAGTTTTATTTTCCTTGACTGAATAAAGGCAGTGTTTAACAGAATGCTGGACTGTACCTTACCTTTTCTCCATAGCCTCTATCTTTGGTCATCATTTCCCTGAGCGTCTGCAATACCTTAATACACAGTTTCTCCTCATTCTCCTCCAGCAGCTGCTTTGTGTGCTTAATTAACCTGAAAAAAAGCCATCAATCAGGTTAGTGCAAATATTCTAAAAATGGGGTAAGATGTATGTGCTTATCTGCACTGGTTTTTGCTGCAAACAAGGTTTATCATCATACTGCTACACACCCATGTTGGAGCCTCCTCTCCAGAGCAACACCTGACAGCTACCAGGGGAAGCTGTGGGCAGGAAAAGAGCCCAAAAACCCCTCTGGCTGCAGGCAGCAAGGAATCAGTGGGATCCAGGGCATGGTGGTGCTCCAGAACAGCCAGTTAACAGTGAGAAATCTATTCCACCTGGTTAAAACCAGACTGAGAGCCCTGGAGGGTGCAGCCCCAAATCCATCCCACCCAGCGCTTGGGACTGACTCAGTGCTCAGCTTCCACAACCTCTGCACGGAGCCCACCCCTCCAGGAGGTGAGGGGATCTGCTCTCAACTGCCCTCTAAATGCCCTTGCAATCTCCCCTTTCCTTCCCTCCAGCTGTGGTCATGCCCATGACAAAAACTGATCCTCGTGTATTCACCCAGCACCTCAGGAACATTCCTGGGGTGAAGGCAGTATCAATAACTGCATCAGCTCAAAATGTAACTCATTTATACAACTGCTCAGGACACTTGCATCCTGCAGCAAACAGATATTTTTAAGTGTTAGTTGGGAGAACATATCAACCAGTCTTTCCCCATTCCCACAAGCAGATTTTCCTTCCCCACCAAGGACAAATTACATTGACCATATTACAAAATACTGATTTTTATTTCAGGTATTTCAGAGGATATCAAATATTTACTAAGCTGGGTAAGAGGGCTCCATTCCACAGGGCACGGGAAGATTGGAAAAAAACAAAACAAGCCAGACTAAGACAACTTACTTGCAAATGAAACCTCCACTTTCACATTTCCTCCTGGCATCCGTGTTCTCTGGGAAGAGCAGCTCAGGCCTGTGGAGCACATCCACCAGCACTGACAGCTCTGCCTGGACCAGGGGCCGCAGGCGATCCTCCAAGGCTGACACGATGTCCTGGGGAACAACAGCAGGCTCAGAGAAACATTAACAACACATCCAGAGCTGAATTAATTTCACTAACAGTGGATGAGGGGCAGGACAGTGAGCTCTGTCCTGCCTGAATAAATTAAAAGACCTCAGGGTTTGGTCAGGTGAGATTTTCAGTCCTGCTGTGGCCCTGCAGGGGGAAGGGGGCTGGGACAGTGTTCACAGGGGTCCAAGGATGAGGGAAGAGATGAGGATCTGACTCCATGTTTCAGAAGGCTTGATTTATTATTTTGTGATATATATTACATTAAAACTATACTAAAAGAATAGAAGAAAGGATTTCATCAGAAGGCTGGCTAAGAATAGAAAAAGAATGATAACAAAGGTTTGTGGCTCTGACAGAGTCCGAGCCAGCTGACTGTGATTGGCCATTAATTAGAAACAAACCACATGAGACCAATCCCAGATGCACCTGTTGCATCCCACAGCAGCAGATAATCAATGTTTACATTTTGTTCCTGAGGCCTCTCAGCTTCTCAGGAGGAAGAATGGTAAGGAAAGGATTTTCCATAAAATGTGTCTGTGACAGGGGCTGTGCAGTCACCCCAGGGTTTGCTCAGGTGAGGTTTTCAGTCCTGCTGTGGCCCTGCAGGGGAAGGGGGCTGTGCAGTCACCTGCAGCCTCTCGATGATGTTCCTGTAGTCCCTGGAGGCGGCGAGCACCGAGTCCCTGCGCGCGGCGTTGCGCGCCGTCATGCGCCAGTTCATGGCCGTCTTCTGCACGATGTTGTGGGACTTCAGGAACAGGTTGTTCACCTGGCTGTCCAAGTCCACGGGGATGGCAATCGCTCTGCTTTTGGCTGCAACAAGCAAAATCAGTGTGAAATGATACCCTGAGCCCGTGAATCAGCACAAAACAGGACCAAGGTCTATGCAGCCCTTCCTTCTACAAATTCTCCTTCCCAGGCTGAGAGAAAACAGCCTGAGGTTGCACCAGGGAAGGTTTAGATCAGACACTGGGAAATTAGGATATTAGGATTTTTTTTTTTTTCCCCACAGAAAGGTTGTAAAGCATTAGAAAGGGCTGCCCAGAGAGGTGACAAAACTATTACTATGTGACACTTGAGTTCATGTTTTACTGCTGACCACAGTGGGATCTCTTAAGCTGGACTCGACCACCTTAAGAGATCTTTTCCAATCTTAACCATTCTATGGCTCTGAGTGCAATTTAAACAGGGCAGGGTGAGGCCTGGGCAGGATTATGTTTAGAGGCTTCCACACCTCAGAGCTGTTACTGTTGTTTGAGGTGTGGGAGGAGGAATCCTTCCATAAACACACAGCCCAACAGCTTGTGCTGGCACACGTGGACACACAGCAGCAGAACCTGAGTCCACATCCAGTACAAGCTGCTCTTGTGGACACTGAAAGCGGAGCAAATTTATGGGCAGGAGTGGCACTCCCAGCTGCATCAGGGGAGGGTCAGGCTGGACAGCAGGAGGAATTCCTCCATGGAAAGGGCGGTCAGGCTTTGGAACTGCCCAGGGAGGTTTGGAGTGCCCATCCTGGAGGTGTCCAAGGAAGGGCTGGAGGTGGCAAGATGGGCACTGGGCACAGCTGGGATACTGGAGGGCTTTCCCAACCTCAGTGCTTCCATGAACACCATCTCCCTGCTGCAGATCAACAGGCCTGCAGGGAGGTTTGAGGTTGGGCAGAGAAAGCACTTCAGGTGACAGTGACAACACCCACTGCTCAACCACCATGATCCATCAGCACAAGCCTGGGCTGTGAGTTATCCCAGGTGGCACCTGCAGGACACAAGCCACACTGTCCCTGTGGCAGGATGCCACAGTAGCCAGGCTGGATGGCTGCAGCCTGGAGCAGGCACCGCGCTCACCCCAGTCCTTACCTACGTCGGAGAGCACGCGGATGCAGCTCTCCACAGAGGCCTTCTGGCTGGGCATGAGCCAGGTGCAGTGGTAGACCCTGAAGACGCCCTGCAGCAGCTGCACGAACACGGGCTGCCGGGTCTGCAAGGCAAGCACGGCACAGTCACAGCCTCACCCAGCCCAGCTGGCTCTCCAGCCCCTCCAGCTGGGCTGCAGCACTGTTGGGCAGCTCCCCGTGGTGGCAGGGTATCTACCACGGCATCAGCAGCTGCATGGCAAGGGTGGGAACCAGTGCTGGAAGGGAAAATGAAACAGGAGCTTCTGCAGCAGAAAGCCCAGGTAATTGAGGCCTGACTAAGCAAAGGAAGTGAGCAGTCACCTTCATCTGTGTTATCAGAGCTATCAGCAACCCTGGCACACAGATTCCTCTTTTAGTGTTGACCAGCAGCTGACTCAAGAGGCCACAGGTAAATGGGGCTTGGCTATGTGACAGCAGGGCTCCAGAGTTGGAAACTCATCATTGCAGGCATTATTTGCTGGGATCCAATTCACTGAGAAAGCAGCTGTGTGCTATTTGGAACACAGGCAGTGCTTAGTGGCAAACACTGCAGCTGCTGCAGGATCAGCCAAGATCAAGGTGTGGTTTTCACCCCTGAATTTCACACAGTGATCTCCCACTACAGACAGGTGAGCTGCTCCAACACACCCAAGCCCATGAGCTCTGTTCTTTCACCTTTGCAGCTGCCCAACAATAGTGACCAAAACTCCATTTGGTTTTGTACAGTGATTATTTAGTAGAACAACATATTACAACCTGGAGAAGTAAGAGCATTTTAAACATTTCAATCTGAGAGGGAACACCCTGTGTCCCTGTGCCCACTAGCTATGGAATGCTTCTACCAGCTACAGGAACTACACCACAGTGCAAACACCACAGGACTTAGGAACCAGGGGAAAAATACCTCATTTATTGTGGCCAACAGTAAAGCCTGTTTGCAAGAAAAAAGGGGAGTTAGAGTAAAAAGCCAAATCTATTAGCTAATTAAATCTATTAGATCAATTAAATAAAACACCATTACAAAATGTACAAGAGGAGAAGCAAAATTGAAGCCCCCAAAATTGCTAAGAGGCAAATACCCATTTATCCTTTCTGGAAATAATCCAAAGACCAAAAACCATGGCAAACAACAGCATCCACCCAGGGCCCTGAAAATACCTGCATGTTTGGATTTAAACCACCCACATATTCCTTTCAGTTCATGTCTAAAGACTTTTTTGGTCTCAAAAACCCTTTAAGATGTTTCATTTGCTTAAACAATGTCAATAAATCAAATCAATAAATCAAATAGGAAATTTACTCCATGTCCCTCATGTCTCCAGCTGCACTTGGGAAGGGAAACCTTGGGCAGCAACAACTTTGGAGGCAAACAGGCTGAACAATGTTTGCTAAAGAGAAGCTGTGGGCAGCTGTCCTGTGCCAAAAGATTTGTGTTCTCCTAATTTCATGTGATTGGAACCACATGATGGATGGACAAGGTGTTCCCTGAACTAGCAAGGCTGACTCAGGGCAGGAAGGATTTCAGTCAGACAAGCCCTGACATGAAGGAGCAGGAGGCAAGAGGAAGCTGGCTGGGATGAGGAGGTGCAGCAGGAAGGGCAGGGAGGGACTGAGCCCAGGGCGGAGCGGCCACAACCCTTCCCTGCAGAGATCAGCCCACCTGCAGCACCTGAGAGGGGAGAAATCCCACCTGGAGCAGGGATGGACACCAGGCAGGTGGCACAACAGGCTGTGCTCCTCAGGGGGAGAACCCCTGGGTACCGACAGGAGTATTGACAGGCAGGAAAAGCGAGAGAAACCACTTCTAACTTGGAGATGAGGAGGAAAGATGAATCTAGGACAAGGCAGATCTATCAACCGAGATGGGAAAAGAGGTGAACCAAGTGACTTCATCTTGCTAGACAGAGGGGGAGATTGAGAAACTAAAGAAAAACTGCTGATATAACATTAACAGATGGCTAAAATAGGATGGCAAGATGTGTATTCAAATGCTGCATCTCAGAGATGACAAGTGAGAGCAGGGCAGCTCAGGTACAGGGCACAGAGCGAGGGCAGAGCCCAGGACAAGGCCACAGTTCCATGTCTCACTCCTCTGAGGAGCACAGGAGGTGCAAGAGCAACCAAAGTCACCTGAGGAGCAAATCAGCTGCTGCACTGCTCCCTCAGCTGAGGCCAGAGACAGGCAGGGGTAGGGTGGATGAGCTGAGACCTGGAGATTGCACTGCCAACACCTGCCCTTGGCACCAGGAGGTTGCATCAAGTTTCAACAACTGCCCCTTCTCAACCTCCTGCCAGAGCTGCCAGACACCTGACCACTCCACCCACACCTCCCAGAAAGTTATTTATGCATGAAGAACAGGGTTATCTCTGTGCAAATAGAAATGTTAGGGCAACATCCTGACTCTGCTGCTCTGCTGCACAACTCTCTGCCTTCTGACCTTCACAGGTGTTCCAAGCTCCTCCTTCACATTTCTCTAACTTCTGAACTAGGCAAAAATGTACTCGGTGAGACGCATGAGAGCTTCTGTATTCTTGTTCTGGATCCTTTTTTTAAAGGGAAATTAGAATCTTTCTGTAAAATATGCTGTCCTTAATCAATCACCCTTGCTCCCTCTGGGATATCAGTGGCAGGGGGTGGATGAGATGGGCTTTAAGGTCCCTTCCAACACAAACCATTCTGGCATTCAATGGCACACAGGAACTCTCTGCAAAAGACCTTGGTGGTAGCACAGAGCTGAATGCACTGATGAATTAGTGTGACATTTGAGCTTTTCTAGAAGAACATTTGGACTGTGCCCTACATGTTTTTCCATTTCTACAGCAGAAAGACCAGTGTGGTCACGAAGAGCTGAGATGTATTTGCTGCCCAGTTACACCAGCACTGCTCCCCTGTGTTTCCTGTGCACTGTCAAAGGGGAATGAACACCAGTGCCCTGGCAGTGCTCTCCCTGCTGTGTGTGTGCATTTCCCACCTGCAGGGTGGTGCTCTGGTCCGAGAAGGGGGAGCTGAAGAAGGTGGTGACGATGCTCATGACGATCTCGGTCACGTACTTCTCCAGGATGGAGTCTGCGTGCTTCCTGTCGCTGGTGTTGTTGCAGGCCTGCAGCAAAAGCACAGCAGGGTCAGGGGCAGCTCACCAGGGCAGCACAGACTGGAGTTCCTCATGTCACACTGTCCTGGTCCCAGCAATGCAGTGACACTGGGGCTCTGCATCTCCAGCCCACGCCGGAGCAGAGCCAGAGCTGCTCCTGGTTTGGTGTGCTGGCCCAGAGCATGGCTGGGGGAGGGAAAAAACCACAGAGTCTTGGAGGAAGGCAAGAGCAGGATGGGGAGCGCTGAGGTGTAATGCTTTCGTATGGGGAAATACTTGGAATCCCAGGCAAAAAGCCATATGGCCAAATAAACACCAAGCCTGGAAAACAATCTGTCCTGACCTGCCAAAAAACGCTGAGTGCTGCTCAGGAAGGAGCTCAGAGATGCTGCCAGAATAAGCAGGCCAGGTGGCAGGACAGAAAAGGCACTGGACAAAGGAGCAGGGTGTGGAGCTTCACTGAGCTTTGGTTTGGGCTTGGACTTTTTCTTTTAAAAAGGAAAATATGAATGTGTTCCATGGAATATGACTAATGAAATCCACAGGCACAAGGAAAAGGAGGCACATATTTGCAGGAACAGAGTATTCAGGGTACTTATTGCCTTGATGCACTGGGATGTCTTATCCTTGCTGCTCTGGATTAAAGAGGTTTTAAAGCTGAATTCAGTTCCTTGGTGCAGATACATTACCCGGCAGATGTCCACCAGGAAGTTCTCAAACAGCTTCCACATGTGATTACTGGTGTAAATCTCTTTCATTTCTACTTCTGTGTCCACATAGCAGTGATTCAAGAAGTTGATATATGCTATTTTGACCTAAAAGTAGAGAAAATAAGTCATAAAGAATAAGAACCTGAATGGTGGTATGAATGAATATAATGTCACATTAAAATTGCTACACAGATAATTTGGAATTCTGCTTCTTCCTTTCACTTAAACACTGGTGAAATTTAATGCCATGAATAGCAAGACACCATCCAATAAAAAACCCCCAGGATTACTGCAGACAAAACGTCAGCATAATAATAATTTCCAGTTCTGCAGAACCATCTGTTCAAGGTTAGCAGCACATCCATAAACCTCTCTGCCTCAAGAACCCTATAAAATAACCAAGTACAGCATCACATTCCCACTCTCGGGGTAAGGAGGAAGTATAAACGGATTTAACTGGACTCTCCAGGCTGGCTGGGGGTGCCAACAGCAGAAGCAGGGAAGGGCTGCAGTTCCCAGCTCTCTGCCCACCTGCACCAACCCCCTTTGGCCAGGCCAGAGCCAGCAAGATCAACCCTCTGTCACCCAAACCCAGCACATTGCTAACACACACAGCCCAGCTCCCCTGCAAGCCCTCACCTCAGGTATGCAATCCTCGTGGGTCACCACCCTGACAATGTCATCCAGAGGGAGGAGGGAGTTGCACTTGATCTCTGTGTAGACGTTTTTGCCCTCTGTGCACACAGCCAGCAGCTCCACCAGGTGGATGTGGTACATCAGGGGGCTGTTCTCATCCATCCTGTCCCTCTCTGACCTCATCATCTGCACCAGGGTCTGGAAGGAGGCTCTGTCGTTGTAGAACACCAGCACATCCTCCCCTGCGTTCACCAGCTGTGGGCCAAGGAGAGCATTGCATCAGCAGAGCCAAGCCTGGCATCCCCCACAGCATCCCCTCATCTCATGGGGCTGTCCCACTGCTGCTGCCCAGCCCCTCAGGGACACAGGGCTCCAGGAGGGCATGTCCCATCTATCTGACCCCTTCTGAACCACTGAGGAAATGCCAAGCCAGCCCAGCTGCCTGCTAGCCAGAAGCTGTGCCAAGAAGTTTGTGCCTTTCCATGTCACCCCAGGTGACTTCCTAAGGCAGCTGTGGACAGCCCTGTGCTGCTGGAGAGCTGCCAGGGATGGGAGCACTGCAGGGCTCACTCCTTCCACCCTCCCAACCAACACCAGCCATTCACCAAGGCCAGTGACACGTCAAGTCCCACACTGGAGAATTCCATCAGCTTCACATTTGACACCTGGCTGGCCACGATTTCAGAGCAGCTCAGACCTCCTGGAACTCCAGGAAGGGAAGGAGGTGGAGCAAACTGAGCCCTGGTCCACTGCTGAGCACACAGCTGGAGGGATGCAGGGCTGTTTAACCCACAGGGTTTGTGAAAAACAGCGGGGTAAGACGTAAAAAAACCCCTCAGGGCAGCTGCTGACCTTGGGGGAGCCCTTTGCTGAGCACCTCACACTCAACTAAGTGTTAAGAAGCTAGTGAAGCTGGTTTTGAGCTGGACAACAAAATATGAAAGATTTTTGATCCACCCATCAGGATTGATGCTCAAAAGCCAGATTGGACAAATCTGATCCTGGGGCTCCCCCTGCTGAGGAGGCCAAAACATTCCATCAGATGTGCAGATCTGCCAAACAAATCCCATCCAACAGCCCCGTGAAAGGCTTTCATTCACCCTTCTCTCTCCCTTTTAGCCTGGCTCCCCAGTTTCCAGTTACCCACACACCTAAAGCTGATCCTCATCTGCTTCCCCTTCACACTTGAAAGCTGAGTAGGCACATCTTGCCAAGACTATCTGCAAGGGCTTGGGGAGGCAGGACAAAGGGGGATGGTTTTGGCTTGAGAGCAAGTTTAGATGGCAGAAAAATATGGGTGGTGAGGGCCTGGCACAGCTGCCCACAGAAGCCAGGGCTGCCCCATTTCTGGAAGTGCCCAGGGCCACACTGGATGGGGCTTGGAGCACCCTGGGATAGCGGAAGGTGATTCTATGGTGGCTCTAAAATTTCAGAAAAAAAACTCTCATCAAAATGCTATCATGGTGAAATCCTCCTTCTGCTTTAGTGATCTTGAAATTAAACTACTTCTCTTCAAGCCAATTTTGCTAGACAAAGGCACCCTTGCTTCATAAACCCACCTACATGCTGCTGGGTACAGGCCTGGGAAGAAACACGTGCCATTAACAAGCAACCCCTCGTTACACCTGTGAGTCAGGAGCTCAGAGAGCTTTTGGTCACAAAAAGCCTGAGCTTCCTGGGAGCTGTAATGCTCTTTTTGCATGGTGAGAGCTGTCAGCTTCTTGGCAGTCCCCGAAGCGAGAGGATCAATTTGTCATGTTCACCAACTGCTATGTGCAAACTTCTGTTCAGACCCTGCAAATCTCTGCAGCTCTCACCTCAGCCATTACCATATCTTGGCATTTCTTAATGAATTTCCCCTCTGCCTTGACGATGGTCTGCAGGAACTTGATGTACTGAACGTTCCTGCCGTGCGTCTCGATGCAGTGGACGAAGTGCTGAACCACGCGCTCGTTGATCTCGCTGCAGAGCTGGAAGTTGTTCATGAAAATGTGCTGCATTGTCACTGCTTCCAGGATCTGATGGAGGGGATGAAAGGGAGCAAAAAGTCAGAAAAATCAACAACCCAACACATCCCCACTGGGGTTAGGGTAAAGCCAACACTCCAAAGTTCCCTTCAGTCCTGCAAGCACAGGGCTGAAGGGAACTTTGCTGAGGACCTCAGCTTTCAACACCACTGCTCCTAATCTCAGCCTATTTTTCACTCCACTTCAGCCTCTTGAACTTTCTACACTGAAACTGCCCTAAACAAACATCCTGCCAACTTTTGAGGCTTTAGAATGAAAACAGAATGTGACCTTTTCAACCAATCTTGCAACAGAACAGCCCCAGAGGTATCACCAAGGACAGTGCAGTCCCTTCTCTTGCTAGAACACAAAAATAAATCACGGCCTGAGGTTATTCTTACCCCTGGGTTAAGGAACAGGTTTATGTGCTTGTGCAGCAAGGCCTGGTTCTGTTGGTTCCCAGCACAGAAGTTCTGCAGGAACTCGTGTGCAAGCTTCATTATCTCCTGCATCCTCGTGTCTTCAGCCTGGGATTGCATGACAAAGAAGAGAGGGTTAAAAAGAACCCAAAGGTTCACCTTGAGGTGAGCACAGGATGAGCCTCAGCTCCAGCAAGGGAACTGTCACGTCTCTCACACCCCGAAGGAAAACAAACCTCCACCCAGTTCACAGACGTTTGGGATGAGCTGGGCCAGCTCCACGCTTCCAAAAAGCGTCAAAAATAAAGCCCATAATAGAAATTACAGTAGTTTATTCTCCAAAAGTGCCTATTCCACAGCCAGGCCTGCCAGCAACGTGCTTTAGTCACTTTTCTCTTCTGAACATCCCAGCCCCTTGGCCAAACCACACATCATCACCTCAGGCTGCCCAGGAGAGCTGCCACGTCCCGCTGCAGCCCTTCTGCAGCCACAGAGGGGAACTCATGGCAAAGCAGCCATGGAAAGTTGCTTTTGCACCAGCCCAGCCCAATTCATCTTTACTGGAACCTCCTTGCAGCCTTCCAAGCACTGCTGAGGAACCAGGGCCCTTCCCCTGACGTCAGCGTGGATTCCCAGCCCACTGACGGCAGGAGCCGCGCTTTGGAAAATTACTGCCTGGTTTTATTTTTAAGGAATTTCATCTCTTCCCAAGGGTGAAACCCCTTCCACACTGCCTGTCTGATGCACATTCACATGTATGGGACAGAAAGGTGATGAGAAGGCGTTGAAAGGTGTTTTTGCTGCTGCTTTTTTAGCAAAATATGACGCAAGAAACCACGAGAATTAACATTAATCCAAGCTCCTGTGTGGGATTACTGGTTCTCAGAAACCTGATGAGTTTGAAAGAGAGGACAGCAGAGTGACCAGGAAAATGTGAAGAACTGCCTCACCTCAGTACTGATAAATACCTGTCAGCTGTGATTAATGAGCAGCCAAGGTGACGACCTTGGGGGTGTGCTGCGTCAGCACAGCCTGGTGCTCTGCAGGCTCACAGGCACAAGCCAGCCCCAGTGGGCTCCAGCCTGCACAGCTGCCAAGTGTTAGCCCTGATAAGGCTAATTAGGAGAATTAGCTTCACCTGGAGAGCCACTGGGTATTTATTCACCTCTAAGGGGGAATTTGGGACTCGACAGCTGGGGAGGGTCTGTGTACACTGCTCATAAAACCCCTGGGGAATGAGATACCCTCCCTTCCCTCCTTGTCCCCAGGATGGTGCTCTCACAGCTGCCTCACAATGAGGGTCTTGCTTCCATCAACAGAGCTTAACCTCAAGGCAGCACCTGGCTCACGTGAGCCTTAATTCTGAAATATGATTTGTGAGTATTTCTTCAGGCAATCTGTATATTCAAAGGCTTCAAATAAACGGAGTTTGTCTGAGCTCCTTATTTCTGAGTGGGTATTCTACAGATTATGAGGCTACATAAACCAGCCTCTGTGCATCCAATCCACAGGGAGGAGGTTCAGAAGATTCACAGAAGGTATGAAAAGCCTGTCAGCATGACACAAAGCCCCACCTTCTCGTAAGGGATCTGCAGCAGCTCCAGCACCACGGCGTGAGCGCCCATGTTCCTCAGGAGTCGTTGCTGCTGCTTCCTGCTCTTCCTCACCGAGGCCCCCTCCTGCACGCAGAGCTTGCTGAGCCGCAGCAGGATCTGCAGGAGACACTGGCCTTAGAGCCCAGCTCTGGCTCTCCCTCCAGAGAACGCCAGGTCCCGGAGAGCAGCACCAGGGACCAACTCATCTGCAGGAGCAGAGCGGCTCCAGGCAGCCCCTCGTGGCCCGGGCTCCATCCGTGGCATCTGACTAGGGCTGCTGGACTTGGATGATCCTTGTGGGTCCCTTCCACCTCAGGACACTCTAAATTCTGAGATTCTATGCTCCTGCAGAACTCAGCCATGTCAAGTGAACACAACACCAAGCTCCACAGCAGAGCCACAGACACACCTTCAGCTCACACCACACCAGCACCACAGCACGTTCTTCATCTGGTACTTTCTACATTAAATATCAACAGCACAGTGGCTTTGAGTGCAAGGTACTCAGGACAGGGAGAATTCAATGGCTTCTCCCATTGCTTACTGCCTTTGTAGTCCTTAACAATAAAAATATTGTGTTACCATTGAAACAGCAGCAAACGTCACGTTTCTCACTAATCCATCCTTAGGGAAAGAATACACACGTCGTGCTTATTCTATCCTGGCTTCCCATTCAAGTTGGGATTTGTTATTACTCAGCAAATAGTTTCCACAATGGCACAGTGACTCAGACTTTCCTGGGTGCCTCCCTCTGACTGCAGCTCTCCAGAGCTCTGTTACTCATTTACACTTCCAGTGAACTATCAAGAAGCAAAGTTTTACCTCTTTTACTACCCGGTAGTTGTAGCTGCTAGTACTTTCAGGCTTTTGAGACTTGCTGTGACCTTCCTGAGGATAAAATCAGACAATTTATTAGTAGCTTATACTACTGTCTACATGAAGGCTAAAATTACCGTTCTAGGATAGCGCCCGCTCTCCTCCTGGGAAGGACTGTCATCCTCCAGCTCTGACAGCCTCAGAAAAACACATACAATTATCCTGTCAAGTCACATTGACCTCTAGGATACAAAACAAGGTGAGGGAGGGATGATTTCAGAGGCAGCAACCTCCCATCCTTTGCCTGTCACATTCTGTCTCTGATGAAGTCTCCCCTCAGAAAAAACCCCTTCCTTTCTCTCTCTATTGTTATTAAACTGTCACTGCACAAATACCAAGAGATTCCTCACAGCAATGTGTACGAGAAAAGCAACAAGTGGATTACTTGTATTTACTTCCAGCAATAAATGTTCCTAAACCAGGGACTGCTTCTTGCATCCCCTCATCCAGTCTTTCCTGATTGCAATTACATGGAAACAAGATACTAAAAGAGCTCTAAGCCAGATGTGCACGTGGGGAAAATCCTTTGTTATCAGGTAGAGATAAAGCACAGTTCTCTGCTGTCACCTGAGCAGCTCACAGCTCTGCCCTTACCTTACTTGAGATACTTTTGATTGCACAAATCCCGTGCCACTGGTCAGTGCTGAAAGGGGAGCCAGAGCAAACCCAAACCAGCCCTGTCACACCCTAAAGGTGACACCTCAGGGCTGCTACTGGGCATCACCTGGCTCAAGTTCTGCTCTCATTCCTGCCTCAACCTGAAAGCAGTAGAGAGAACCTCACCTAGGCAGTGTGCTGGGAAGAAGGGCCTTGTTACAGTTCTGACAGCAGCTACACCCTGCAAATACCCACCCAAATCCACACAAACACAACCTAATTACCTCTTTCTTCTTGTGCTCGTTTTCACCTGGCACACTGTCCATGGTCTCATCAGGACCTTGGCCTTTGTACACCCAGAGCTCAGATTTCTCCACTATTGACCTCAGCTGGTCCAAATCTTGTTTGATCTGCTTGTAGTTGTCAACATCTTGGCTGGTAACGAGCAGTTGAACCTTACAGGGAGGCAAAGCCGTGAGTTGCACAAAAAGGGCTGGGTTCAGCTGTCAGAGATACATTCAAATGAGGAATAACTCTCTCCAGACACACAGGTACCTGCTTGAAAGCCTGAAGGACCTCTTGTCTCTGGCTGAAGTGCCTGAAGAGCAGCTGCAGCGCACCAGACACCAGGGGAGGGTAATCGTGCATCGTTAAATGCAGCAGGACCCGCAGGAAAGTCCTGCCCCCGTGATCATCCAAGTCCAGAGGGGTGTTCTCCTCACTGCAAACACAGCAGGAGTTAACCACATTAGACTGAGGGTCCCAAAAGGTTCTAAATTCTCTTAGCAGTGGCAGAAAACCTTTTTTTCTTACTTTTAAATAAGGGGGGAAATTGTACTGAGATTTTATTGCAGCATCGAGCTGAGATGCACTAACCCTGCACCTTGGCTTTCACCCACAGCACAGAGCCCTCCCCTGATGATCCTTCTGGCTGAAGAACCCTGTTCCTCATCTCTGGATCCAAATGGACCCTACTCTGAGCAGCATCAAGGCCATTTCAGGAAAATGAAGCTGTTTTCCCACTCCCCACTCCTTGGGAGCCCTCCAGCCTGGGGGCTTCCCCTCGACTGGCACCTGTGAAGAGATACTTTCCTTCCACCAAAGATCCCCTCAGCTTGTTCTTCAATGTGCTCAAAGTCCAGGGCTCCTGAAAAAATAAACAGGACAAATACATGAGGTCAGAGTGGCAGCAAAGATGTTTTTCCAGCTTAAAAACATTTCAAATGGCAAGTGGGACCTGAAACAATCATCCTATCAGCCCCTTGAAGATTCCAGAGTCTTCCCTAAGCCACACAACCTCATTATTCCTTGTCAAATAACCCACCTGGTACATTAGCTGGCATTTCCTGACTACTGCTTCCAGTGGAGGATTCAGACATCTGGGCATTGCTTTCATCAAATTCATGTTTAAATATACAGAGCAGGCAGGAGATCCTGTAGTCCAACCGCACGTTCAGAATAAACTGATGACACACAAGTAGGAGAAATGTTAAAATAATCTGTGTATTTCCACCACATCTACAATTCACACAAAGACATCAACTGAGCAGAGATGTGGATTCAACCTGGCAAAGTTACCCAGGGTGGGCAGGCCCTGGCACAGGTGCCCAGAGCAGCTGGATCCCTGCAAGTGTCCAAGGCCAGGATAGACAGAGCTTGGAGCACCCTGGAAGGTGTCCCTGCCCATGGCAGGGAGTGGAACTGGATGGGCTTCAAGCTCCCTTTCAACACAAGCCATTCTGGGACCCCATCTTTCCATGATATGTAAATATCACCTTCAAAACCCCCGGGACTCAGTAATATTTTCCAGGGATTTCAGCGAGCATAGAACACACACATAATAAATACTGATGAGTAAAACATTTTGGCAGGGTTTTGGTGCCTCATTCCTGCGTGATGCTGGCACCTCACCCCATTTCCCAGGAAAGGAAAGCAGCACTTCCATCTCCATCCTGAACACGTGCTGCTGCTCTCCCGGGGTGCTGGGACACAGGAGCAGGACACGAGCTGCCAGGAGCCAGGCTGTGCCACGCAAGTCACCAATCCAGCTGGGCTGGACCAGCTGGTGCCACAGAAACCCCCAGCCTAGCAGAGAGAACCTTCTCCATGGCCTTCCTCTTGAGGAAGGAGCTACAAAGCCAAGAACACTCAGAGTTCTTGCAGCTTTGGGGGAAAATGCTCAATGCCAGCTTGCATTGATAGCAGGGAACAGTGGCACACTGAAATACCCCCTGCACATGGCAGGCCACGAGAGAAGCTCTGCCTTGAGCTGAAATTAGCCATGGTGCAAGGAAGGAATGGAGCCTCCCCTGTGCTGCTGAGGGAAGGGCAGAGCCTCCCACGGGGCACAGGAGGGAACAGCAGGGCTCTCCTGCTGCTCTGCTGCCTTCACCCACCAGGCTCTGGCAGCATGCTGACCCCAGGCCTGCCTGATGGAACTACCGAGCACAAAAACCACTCCCGCACCCAGAGAGGGAAGATGCATCTCAGATCAATAATTCTGAGTCAATCACAAGGGAAAATGTGTGCATCCCAAAGACATTGGGGTGAGCAAGTGGGAAAGGCAGAGATGGGAGAGAGAGAGGCTGGCTGTGCATGCTGAAAACACATGGCAGGCTGAGGGCTCTGCCAAGAGGAGTCTCCAGATCTCCCCATTCCTCAGGGCACTTCTGATGGCCCTGCAGACTCAGAGAAACTGGGAAGACAGTAGGGTGGAAAAAACTGCTCTGCCTCAAGTCAGATACTCACAAATCGCTGCTAAATACACAGATGTCTAATGCAAACTCTTTTCTAATAAATTCTTCCAATAATGGCACAAAGTTGAGAGCCCTGTGCCTGACAAGGTCACCCCTGCAATACTTGCCCAAATTCAGAGTCAGGAGTGCATTAAGAGGCACAGGACACAATTAATGCTGGAGGACAGCACGAGGAGCTGCCCCCATGTGGTACCTGGAGTATCTCGATGATCTTGAGCTTGGTGTCCATGACCAGGATGTCCTCCTTCTCTGGCTCACTCTGCTTGACATTGCCCTCGGGGGCAGCTGCCAGGGGAGTCATGGGCAGGAAGCCCCCGCCCCTGAGCACCACCTGGGTCATCAGCTCCCCCACGCCATGGATGGACCTCATCACATTGCTCCCTTCAGAGGGGAAACACAGGGGTTAGGTGCTGCCATGGGGCTGCACTGACAGGGCAAGGACCAGCCACAGCCTGCAGTGGCAAACTGTCCCAGCATGGCACATCCACACCCTGGGGACTGGGGAAGCCATCAGAAGCACTGCAGCGCTTGGAGAAGCCCCCTGCCCTCTCCCACCACAGGCAATATTCAGCTTTACAACCAAGCCATGGACAGAAAGGATTTCCAAGCACAGCATCACTGGCCAGGGAGGGAGGGGATTGTCCTGCTCTGCTCTGCACTGGGGCAGCCTCACCTCCAGCCCTGGAGGCAGTTTGAGGGCCAAAAGGTAAGACCTAAAGATGTTACAAACCTAAAGGAGGCTACAAAGATGGGGAAGGGACTAGAGAAGTGATATGAGGAGCAGTGAGATCTCTTGGTCTGTTCAGATGGGGCAGAGCACACTGAGGTCACCGGGTCCCCTCCCGAGGGGCAGCTCCCAGCTCTGCTCCCTGGGTCTGGGACAGCATCCAGGGAACAGCTGGAGCTGGGCCAGGGCAGGTCAGGCTGGATTTGGGGGAAGATTCATCCCCAGAGGGTGCTGGCACTGCCCAGGCTCCCCAGGGATGGGCACAGCCCCAGGAGCCTTTGGACAGCAGTGCCAGGAATGCCAGGGTGGGATTTGGGTCTGTGCAGGGCCAGGAGCTGGGCTGGATGATCCTGGTGGGTCCCTTCCAGCTCAGGATGCTGTGTGACTTCATTGTTCCACCCCACAGTGACATTTGGAGATGAACCAGAGCCACCCAAGAACTTTCTGTCCTACACTTTCCAGCCTTACCTTTACTTTCCTCGCCTTTTGCCATCTTGGTAATAGGGAAGATGGTAGTGATGTGCACACAGTCTAATATAGCAAGGAGGATTTTGGTTAGTCTGAGGAGGTCACAGAAGTTGTAGAAACCAAAATATATCAGATTTCTGGCTAAGTTAACAACCTACCAAAATAACAATAAAAAGCCTGATTAATACTAAACATTTTGCTATCACAGTCAAATTGTCTTAACACAGTGACAAGATCAAGAACCTGGCTGAGGGTCACATTTTATCACAATATCTGGGAATTCTGCAAGACTGTCTAGCTCTACATCACAGCAGAAACTTTTCTACTTGCCTACAAATACTGCAATGCTTGCAGTTCATGTCTGTATCTGCAACTGATATTATATAGCTACAAAATCAAACTGCATTTATCTCATTACAAAACAGGGCAAGACTAGAGGGAAGGTACAGATAATTTTTATCATTTCTTACAAAATAGATATCACACCCATAAAACTGAGCTTTGTAACTTCCAAGCTATAAAGTTCCCCCACAAGTCCACCCCATAAAGACCCACATAAAAATATCACATACAGGGCAAATATTTAATGCAAACCCATTATCAGAAGTGCATGACATCAATTGCATTTTTTTCAGGATATCACAGCTTTTCTTAAATTAATGGTTATTAATTATTATATATTGCATGGATTTGCAACATTTTATTTGCACAGACTATTTTAACAGGTCAGTAAGGCACAGGACACTTTTCTCTTGGTGAGCATCACTATAAGCTCTGGAGACTCTCTGTGTGTACAAACAGTGTTTAATTTTTGAGATATTTATTCCAGTAAAGCCTGGCTTTGCAATAACACTGAGAGCCCAGAGAATAAACAAGGCTGCTGCAAATCTCAGACATAAACTGATGTGCATTAATTGTATTTCAAGAACCATCATTGCAAACTCACAAATTTCAGTGGGGTTACTTGCATGAAGAGAAAGGAGCCAACTGAGGCTCAGCACTCACTAATTACACTCATTAATTACTTGCCAAAACTACCTGGTGCTGAAAAAATAACCAACATTCCACCAAAAAAAAAAAAAAGAATAGGATAAAATCAGAACTGGATAACTACCTCAAAAGTGAGCTTATTTTTCTCTTTATCAGAGAAAGGGAACCTCTGACACACCACATCTCTTAAATATTCCTCTACAAATTCCATTGTTTGTGCAAATCTCTCCTTAATTTCATCTTTGGAAGTTCCACTGCTATCATAGCTGAAGAGGGGAAAAAAAAGAACAAAACAAAAAAGAAAACAAAACAAAACTTAGCATGCAAATACACAGGGCTCTTTTCCCCCCAGTACAATTTTTCACTGGTTTGTCAAAATCTAAGAAAAGCTAAAGGCTGGTAAATAATTTATCCAAACGAGGGAGTCAGGACACTGACACCAGAATTTCCTGGCTTTTGTAGGTTTATCCCATATGCTCATTAGGTACTATTTTGAAACATCTGAGGAAAACAAAAAAAAGATAATTTTGTCCCAAAAAACACAAAAAATAACCTCATTATTTGAGGGGAAACAATGACAAGTGATATGGAGCACTGAGGAAAACGGGTGGCCAAGGCAGGCTGAGTGGGGATGGTATTTTTCCTCCAAATAAAACCAATATATATGCAAAGCAGATATTAATTTTTAATATAAATTCTAGGGGTTTTTCTCAGTATGCGCAGAGTGACTTTGAGAAGGACAACCCCACTACCTCCCACAAAATATTTTTGCTTCCTATTTGATCACTTATCACAGGTGAGCCTCTGCCAGAGCTAAAACCATTTGGTTTTATATTTTGGCCTTGAAATTTGATTTATTATCTACTCAGCAGAGAAAACCAGGCTGGCAAGGAGGGAAATACAAGAAACCACTGAACACCAGTAATAATACTGACAAAAAAATTCCTAAGATGTAACTTCAATTTTTGGTGTTCATTTTCTCCAGCTGAAAAAAAATTAGCTCTGAACAGCTGAGTACTACAAATTTGGAATTGTTAATTATAGAGTGAATACAAGTGGTCAAGAAACCACGTGCCTGCTCCTGCTGTGGTTTTGTGTAGGTTTTGAGCACTGTGCCAGAGGATTTTCCACTGGAAGTTCAGGAATGTGTCCTTGTTTGAGCACCTTCCCCCTGTTTCTGCTGGTGGTGGTGAGCTCCCATAAGGAGAGTCTGTTCTGATGGGAGCACACTCAGAGGAAATGGCCCCAGATTGGGGAGGTTTAGAGAGATTTTAGTGAAAATGTCTTCACTGGAACAGTGGTCAAGCCCTGGAACAGGGGCCCAGGGCAGCGGTGGATGCACCATCCCTGAAGTGTCCCAAAGGTGTGTGGATGTGGCTCTTGGGGACACAGCTCAGTGCTGAATGATGGACTTGAGCTTGAGGGGCTTTCCCAAGCTTAACAATTCTGTGGTTCTCCAACCAAATGAGGCAGGAGGAGAGAGGTCCAGGTCACTCCATGGTCACATCACCCAACACGCTGTGACCACTGAGCTCACCCCACACACAGGGAGCTCATTTCATTCTCACCAACACCTTACAGTGTGTTTGATTCATTTACAAACAGCAACTCTATAAGCAACACATGACTTCAGGCCTGGAGCTGCCTTAAAACCCCACAGCTGTTGCATATGGGTAAAACCCTTTAAAGTCGTGGCTCAGGCCTGGTGCTTGGGCTAAGTACAGCTGATGGCAGGGCTGACAAGGATCTGTGAGAATCAGCCTGCACATGCAATCAATCTTGTCCAGAATCAATCCTGCAGTCATCCCTGTCCCATGGGAACCAACCTGCACCTGGGAGAGGAGGGACTGGTACCCATGGGAAGCATCTTCTACCCAGGGACAAGAACGCAAACGTGTTTAGAGAACAAAGTCTTTGGCAAGCTCCAGCAACTACTAACCAACGAACACCAACCAACTAGAATTAAGCAGGACACTTTCAGCAAAGCACAAACACGAGCAGGGGAGAGGAAGGCTGGGCGCAAAGGCCCCGTGCCCACGCCAGCCTGCCCCGCGCAGCAGCAGCCCCGCACTCACTCGTCGATGGCGATCTCGGAGGGGATCTCGGACCAGAGGCGGGCGTACTTGACGGGGGTCACCTGCTCCTGGGGGTCCCTGTCCACGTGCATGTGCAGCATCAGGCGGCAGAAGGAGGCGCGCAGGTCGTAGGGCAGGTTCTCGTCGGCCATGCAGCGCAGGATCAGGTCCACGTCCAGCTGCCCCGAGATCTCGTTGATGGCCAGGTACTGCCGGTCCAGGCACATGCGGGCAAAGAGGTTCAGCTGGTACCTGCAGGGGCAAAGGGGAGAAGGAAATTGTATGCGTTAATTTATGTGGGCTGGACGATTATGGTTTAATTTCTGTGTAATGTGTGTATATATATATAAAAACATACACTTTACACTAAGTATATATATATATATATATATATACACTTTATACAAATATATATATATACAATCTACTTTAACCATTAGAAACAAAGCATATAAAAATAAGCATATATAAATATGTAAAAATAAGCATATATAAATATATATAAAGTATACTTTATATCCACAAAAAAAAAATAGTGTGTATATATATATATATATATATATATATATATATATATAAAAAAAGCAAAGAGGTTCAGCAGGTATCTTCAGGGAAAAAGGGTAAAAAGGAAATTATATGTGTTAATTTATGTGGGTTTGACAACTATGGTTTAATTTCCTGTGTAAAATACATATAGATATGCATATACAATCGACTTTGAACCTCAGAAACAAAGCATATAGAAATATATGTAAAGTATACTTTATATCCACAACAATATATATAGAGTGTATATATAAAGCAAAGAGGTTCAACTGGTATCCTGGAGGAGAAAAGGAAAAATAAGAAGAAATTATATTATTTAATTTATGTAGCTTGAATCTTTCATTTCCTGAGTATTGTAAGGTATATATAAATAGCTAGAAAATATACTTTAACCCTTAGAAACAAAGCATATATAAATATATATAAAAATAAGCATATATAAATATATGTATAAATAAGCATATATAAATATATATAAATAAACGTACATAAATATATTTCAAGTATACTTTATGTCCACAAAAAAAAAAATATAGTATATATATAAAGCAAAGAGGTTCAGCTGGTACCTTCAGGAGGAAAAGGGAAAAGGAAAGTGATATGTGTTAATCTATGTAGGCTTGAAGATTATGGTTTAATTTGCTGTGTAAAATACATATTTATACATATATACAATCTAGTCTAACCCTTAGAAACAAAGCATATATAAATATATTTCAAGTATACTTTCTATCCGCAAAAAAATATATAGTATATATATATATAAAGCAAAGAGGTTCAGCTGGTATCTTCAGGGAAAAACGATAAAAAGGAAATTATATGTGTTAATTTACGTGGGTTTGACAATTATGGTTTAATTTCCTGTGTAAAGTATATATAAATATATATGCAATCTACTTAAACCATTAGAAACAAAGCATATATAAATATATAGAAATAATCATATAAAAATACGTTTAAAGTATACTTTACATCCACAAAAATATATATAGTCTATATATAAAGCAAAGAGGTTCAGCTGGTATATCTCCAAGGGAAAAAAGAAAATTTTATGTGTTAATTTATGTAGGCTTGAAGATTATGGTTTAATTTCCTGTGTAAAGTACATATAAATAAATATATTTAAAAACTGCTTTACTTTACAAACAAAATACCTACTTTGAAAGCAAGCATGTTTTAAAAAAACTTTTATCTAAGAGGTCTCCTTCTGAGCTCCAACAGGCTTAAATAAAATCAGGTATTAGGAATTTTCCTGCAAGAATCATTTGAATGAACGAAACAATTCCAAACAAAATGGTTATTTAAACAAATAATCTAGTTGCGCTTTCTGCACCGCCACAATTGAGTCTGTCAAATGACTCTCGGGGGTTTATAACCCAGACACAGGAATTTGGTCTGGGCTGAAACCTGACCTTACACCATGCCAAGAACTCTGGGTCTTGTCAAGTCATCTGGAAAGCTCACCCGTGCCAGAGCTGCCCAAAGCACGGCCCGGGCTGTGCCAACAGCCCTGCCTGGGGCACCAACACAGCCTCATGCTGCTGCTGCTGCCAAGGCAGGACCTGAAGGCCTGGCGAGAAGGCAGGAGGCACGGGGAACAGCACTGACTTCCTGCAAACCAAATCAAAGCCATCCACACACCCAAATCCTGCAATCCCCAAGTGGACAGAGATCCCAGTGGTCACTTGCAGGGGATTTTTCAACAGTCACCAGCAGGAAACCAAGCACAAAGTGCTTGAAAAATTCAACACACTCAAAGCCTGAACTATGTTTTAAAAATCAGTTTAAACTGGGTCATGTCAACACCTGGACTCCTCACCACGAATAACTTTGTGCTTTCGGCTCTCACTCCCGAGAGCTTTCACCCTCCCTCTCTGAATGCTGTTCTGTGCATGGAGCAGGAGCTTTGCTCCCCAGCACAGCCTTGTGCATGCAGAGCTGCCCAGGCAGCCCTGCTGAGCTGGAGCTGCTGCTCACCTGTAGTAGCTGAGCACGTCCCTGTCCTCCTTCTGCCCCTCCTTGGCGTCCTGGGCCAGCTCCCGGATGCTCTTGCTGCGGATCTCCTTGTTGCTGTCCCTCCAGAACAGCCACACTTCCTCCTCATCCTCGCCAACCTCCAGGGCATTTTCTCCACTCGACACCTCCTCAAATTCAAACCGAGAGAGCACCAGCCTGGGGAGAAGGGGAGCTTACATTGCAGACCCACATACATCCTTCACATCTTGTCTGAGACGCTTGCCAAAATGTGTCTTCCCCTTTCAGCAGCAGCATTTTGGTACACCAAATCACTGGGGTGTATTATTAAAAGCATTAGATTATAAGCTTTCCATTCAAACTTAAAAAGGTGAACACTTCAGCTCCTTTCAAGTGAAAAAGATGAAGAAACAAGGAAGTTAAAGACACATAATAATGGACATTCAAAACCTTCTTTACAGGAGAAGTGATTCAAAGGTCACTCAACAGACCAGGAAAAGACATGAGAAAGAAAAAATTGATTCATTCTGTATCCCATAAATGCCAAATGGATCAGAACTTCTTTCTGTTTATGTGATGAAGTAACCAGAAATAAATCAGCTGCTGATACTAAAAAGGTTTCCAGTAAAGAAAATATCAACACCTGAAAAAAACCCAAATTAAATACTCAAGGACAAATAAGTGATGTACCAATATTAAGAGTTCATGGAAGGAATACAGCCTTTATGATTTCATGACAAGAACTAAATGTGCAAGTATACTCTCAGCCATTTGTGTTTTAAATACTACCTGCTTCCCTTTTGCAGTATTTTGACAATGGTATCTATTCCCTGGTACATATATTGAATAAAGCCATTTTTACCAAAGCCAAATGGGATTTGGTGCTTGCTGTGAGGCCTCAGCAATGGCAGAGCAGAGCTGGAGCCCCAAAGCCCATCTCAGCGGGAGGAAAGGTGAGCAGAGCTGGAGCAGCTTCTGCTCTGCTGCCAGCTGAGCTCCCTCAGAGCTGGGGGAGGATCAGCCCAGGAGCTGCACACCCCCCTGCACACAAAGTCTGTGAGATTTGGATCACACAGGAGAGACCTGAGGGGTTTCTGCCTGCGGGGCTGAGGATGCACCTGGTAGACACCTGCTGTCCCCAGCCCTGCTCCCTGTGTTTGAAAAGGATCCCACACAATTAATTCCCTGCTTCCCTGGGACGTGCCAGCAGTGTGCTCAGCTCTGAGCCACCTTCCTTCTGCTTCTCACCAGGAGAAGCATCTTGAAAGGCACAAACTTACTTGGTTTCAATGAGAATGTCTGCATTGGCTGGGTTCAGCACGGCCTTACAAATCAGCTCCTGTGTCACGGGAATAGACTTGTTCATGGAGACACACAGATCCGAGAGGTAATCCAAAAACCTGTTGGAAAGTGCGAGCCAAGCGGGTATCAATCACTGTTGAAGTCTACACTGAAGCAATCTACATTTCAGGAAGCAAACATTCAGAACTCCTTTGAACAGGGCAGAGCGAGACTTGCTGCCCGAGGGGACGGCAGGGCGAGTGCCAGAACACAGTGAACTGCCTGTGCCTCCTCCTGAGCAAGCTGGCAGGTACAGACTTTTCCCAGAAGGAGAAGGGCAATCACATATTCACAAATGCAGCTCTCACCTGGGCTCCCTATTTTTCCTCACGAGACTCACAAAGGTGTCAATCTCAGCAGCTGTGATGTGCTTCTCCAGGAGCTTGCGGTTGTTATGGAGCAGGGCTGTGATGGTGTCCTCAGCCAAGACATCATAGCCAATCTGCTTCTGCATGAAGCCAAACTGCTTGGCAATGTATTCCTTCAAAACACACAGGCAAGGAGCAAGGGGGTGTAATTAGCCCTCAGAATTCACAATAATAACAGAAAACAGGCGGATGTTTGTCAATACCAACATCCCAAGGAGCAATGTGGGTTAGATCCAAATTGTTTGTGTGAAAGAAAGCAAACAATGACACACAACCTTAACACCTCCATCCCTCCCCTCTCTCCGGGGCTAGACAGCAGCAAGGCATTTATACTTATCTGACAGGACCTTGTTTTTAATACACAGCAACAAAAACTGAACAGCCTAATTTACAGGGCAACTTTCAATGGAGCCTGCAGTCAGCAAGAGTGAACAGTCTTGTAATTCACCTGTGTGGGACAGTTAGAAATTCTGTTCTTTTCTTAAACCCCACTTAGAACCAGTGATAATTACATTATAGTCTCTGACAGATGAAAAATAGAATGAAGCTGAGCAATCCCAAAACCTCTTGCTGACTGTGCAGCCACAGCAGAGCAGGGTTTACTTTATGGGATAAAGCTTTTTTTTTTCATTTGAGCAGAGGAGCCATGCTGGTGCCATTGATCATGGCAGAGGTATTTCCAACCTGATTTTTCCTGTAGTCCTGCTGGGAGTGCCTGAGCACCCTGTAGCAGAGCCTGCAGATGTGCCTGAAGGGCGCATGGCGCTGGTCCCCCAGCTCCTCCAGCCGCAGCATCGGCCCGTCCCCGCTGTCCGTGAAGGGGGCTTGCAACAGCTTGAAAATCTGCAGATTCGGCAAAAAACACAGACACGGCCCCATGAGGCACTGTCTTCTCCTGCTCATAAACAGTGCCAAAGCTCTGTGCCCTTGTATTTCACAAGGTACATCAGAAATAGGCTGTGGTCACCACGGTTCTTGGCCACGGAGCAGCCCGGACAGAAGATGCTTGGTCACCTTTATTCAACACCAGCTGCTGGAATTTTTAGTTGCAGCAATGGTGATCCTACACCCACTGCCCAAAGCCTGCTGAAAGCTGGAAACTCAAAGGACCCTTTGGTCCCAATAATTTGAGACCAAGGTTTCACAGAGCCACAGAATGGCTTGGGTTGGAAGGGACCATGAAGATGATCTCGTTCCAACCCTCTGCAACCTCCCACCAGGCCAGGCTGCTCCAAGCCCCATCCAGCCTGGCCCTGTTACACCAGGTTTTTTTCCAAGAACTCTTCCCTTAGGCAGAGCCCAGAGAAACCCCCAGCCTACCTGCTTGAGGATATTCTGCTCTCTCATCAGCTTTTGCCGTTCTCTGTTAGGTTTAGAAAACACCACCTCAAGGACGTCCTGGCCAGAATTAGTTCCACCAGTAACAAAGTAGACCAAATCCTCCAACAGTTTGGTAACAGATCTACAGAAAAGCCAGAAGCTGTTAACACGAGAACACACATTCTCTGTGCTAAAAGAGCAGTGCCAGGGTAAGTTTACACAGATTTCTAAATGCTAAGTGAAAAACTAACAGCAATTGGAGATTGGGTAAAGATCAGAGGTTTGCACAGAACTTAAAATTAGAAACTAATGCTCCCCCATTGCTGCAGCCTCACTGTCCAACTAAACCAGAGCAGCAGCAAGGCAAGAAAATCCTTTTAGGACAACTCTACTCTTGCCAAGTTCTATTTGGCACTTCTTTCAATTGCCACAAACCATAAATCAGGTGATAATCTCTCCCAAGGCCAAATAAGAGGCACTGGCTACGGAAGCCCACAGCCCTGGTGTGACACAGCCACCCCTGTGCTCTTTTTGTGTGGCCCCATTTTCACAGCAAGTCACATGCTCAGTCCTCACAGGATGGATTAGGAATTCCCACACTCCATTTGCAGAGGTATGCTGGGGATTAGTCCCCCAAGCTCACAACATTTCTCATGCTCTCACTTCATGGAGGACAAGGAGGGCTGGACAGGCCAGGCCTGAGAACCTCCACTATGGACACAACATCAAATCCCATCAAGGACGAAACCAAATCCCTCTTCTATCCCTTACTCTGATAAAACTATCAAAGAAACAGTTACTGACTACAGGAAGCAACATTACCTGATCCCAATTCTGGCTTCCTTACCTTCTTTCATTCTGGGTTATTGTTCCCTTTTCCAGCTTGCCAGCAATGGAACCTAAAACTTTGCTTGCATCATTTGCAAAATCCAAGTCCCGAACCTCTGCGGGAGAGACCGGCACTATAGCAAAAGCTTCTTTGTCCTCCTTCACTGGAGAGGTCCCAATCTGAAAGGCAGAGAAGCTTTATCAGAAAACCCCAAGGCAGAACAAAGCAGTGGCTCACACTCAGCGATAATGAAAGAAAAGGCACCCTCTGCTTAGGCAGCATGGGAGCCCTGCTGGACCCAAACTCTGAGAACACTCTGAGCAAGCTCAAAGCTGTCCCTAAATTCAAAGGAGCAGCAGGTGAGAGGCAAAATGTTGCTGTAGCCAGTGGAAAAAATATCCTGCTCCTGATGACTGTTATGGAGTAGAAGCTGAGCAGTGTAACTAGAAAAATAAAAGGAATGTGAGCCATTAAGAGCAAATATTTTGCACAGGCACTGTTCATTACTGTCACATGCTCAGTTTGTGACAGGCTCAGGGAGTGAAACTCCTGCCAACACTTATGGAAGTACAGGAATCAAGGGATGTGCTTACACAAAGTCACAGAACTTACTTTCAGCATCACAGGCTTCTCCTCCTCTTTATCAATGGGGATGTTGGTGCTGTGAACCCAGGTGTTGGTGCAGAGGTGCCTGAGCCTCACGTAGGAGTTCCTGCAAGAAAGTCAGGAGTGCCCCAGCATGAGTCAGCCTCCCAGCTGGGAAACCTCTGCGTTGCTGGGATTTTGAGATGCTGGCAGGAACAAGTGGGAAGGAAGTGTCATCTCTGTCCACACTGCATACCACAACTGGAACAGCATTCTTATTGCCCCAGCTCACTCTGTGAACTCACCTGAGGAAGGTTTCTTCTGTAGTCAAAGAGATTCTGCTCTAAAATAGAACCACTCTGAGCTGCTGTAACTCAGCTGCTGCACAGCAACAATCTGAACCTCTTCCCATCCACTTTTCCACTGCTGTGAGGTGCCAACTTCTCGCCTTACCTCTGGGGTTTTCAGCTCAGAACTCCCTGATACTCCAAGATATGGGTACCTGATGATTTAGGGAGTTGCTGAATAAATGGAACCAACTTGCTGTGCTTTCTCAGTGAAAACAGCGGCAAAGAGCTGTGTGCAGAGTGTGGCACTTGGAAGGGTGCAGCAGCTTTTCAACAGCAAGAGGTGCCACATGAACAGTGAAGAACACACAAACAACAGAAAATCCAGTGCTGAACAGCTGGTGTTACATCCTAACAGGATGAATGCCTTGCTAAAACACACAAGGCTTTTAGGCCCAGGTCATTCCTGGCAAGGAAGTCGCTTAGGAAGTCACTTAGTCTCAATTTCCCCATCTGTAAAATGGTGTTCTCTTACTTATACCTCAATTGTAAAGCACTCAAGGTATTTTCTAATTATTTCCACATTTACTAGAGGAGGAACCTGATTCCAAAGGATAAAAGGAAGACACTCTGGGGCAGCCTTAGTTTAAAGTCCCACAAAGCCCCCGAGCTGAGCAGAGGTGACTGTACCTGGGGACGAGGCTGTCGCCCCCTCGCAGGGTGGTGGGGTCCAGCTCGAAGATGGAGGAGATGTCGTTGCCCTCAGGCACGGACACCAGCGAGTAGGCCATCTTCTCCTGGGGCCCCCGGCCCCGCCGCAGCGCCTCCTGCTCGGGGTCCAGCTGTGGAGAGAGCCCAGGGCCTCAGGGGAGCCCTCAGAGCCCCCAGCCCCACACACACAGGGGGCACACTGGACCAGGGGAAAGGTGCAGGACACCAGGGACACTGACAGCAGCTGCTCTGGCCAAGCACACATCGCTTCCCCTGGGTGCCAGCACAGCAACTGCCCCTCCACGCAGAATTCACCTCACAGACAGTGCCAGAAGGGACGAACCCCCCCAGCCACTCACCCCACACACACTGGGAGCTCTGACTGCCTTCTGATAACACACATCAGCTGAGATCCCCAATCCTGACACTGCCAGCTCTCCAAACATACCCCACACGCTGCAATTATCCCTCTAACCACACAATTAACGAGCTGAAAACATAAAAACCCAGCCACACCGTGTACCAACAACAACCTTGCTGGGAAATAATCAGCTCCAGCAGCAAAAATGGGAGCCACATCCAGCAATCCTAGGCAAGAGAAACAAAAAGCCAATCAAGGAGTTGGAAGTCCTGCTGCTCACACTACAGCCTGTGCTGCTCCCAAGCACAAAAACGTGCTCCAAAGGCCATGGCACCAGAAGGATCCTTATTCCCAAGGTTCCAGCAAATCCCCAGCCTCCTCCAGCAAAGATACATCAATTGAATAAAACCCTGGGACTTCAGATGAAAGGACAAAAGGGTAGGAAAAAACAAAGGTGAACTGAGAAAAAGGAACAACAGCTTTCTTCAAATCCTTTCCTAGGGAACCCCCACCTGTCACAAGTCACTAAAGAAGCTGCTCACTGTCCTGGCACACAAGAACCAGCTGTCCATGCACCTCAATCCTGGCTGCAATCTCCAGGGTGACCAAGACAGCAATTTCTCAGCTTCTCTGTGATGGTGGCAGCCAAGGGAGTCAGCACTCAGGCACCTGCCTGTCAAAGCCCTGCTGCAAGGCACTGCCATCCTGGAGCAGATGGAAAAGGTATCCAGCGCTGCTTGTGCCTCAGGATACTCCCAAGTTAACATATTTGCAGTCAATGAACTTGGCTGCAAAGCAGTGACATTTACAGTCTGATTTTGAACATGGGAACAGGCAGTTATCTGTATGGAACAGAAATACACTTTGGGAGTGTGCCTTCAAGGGAAGGAGCAACTCTACACTCAGAGTCCATCTGGAGAGAAATTCTGGGAGAAATTCGCTCACTTGGAATGAATTCTCTGAATTTCAGCTGTCTCTTCATCCCCCCAGCTAGGGGAGGGAACACAGAGAGGGACACAGCTGCTGTGCCTGTCCTTTGGGAGACAATTGGTCACTTCTTCAAAATGGGGCAAAGCTGAACACGTGCAGTAAAGCAGGAAGCAGGAAATGGGGCAATTCAGGGAGCACTGAAATTCAACACTAAGGGTGACAAGAGCAGCCCCTTGGCTGCTGGAAGGTGGAGCTGGCACCTCACCCATGCCCATGGGAACCCCTCCTGCACAGCCCTCTGAGGGACAAGGAGAAAGCACCACCAGAACCAGGGAGTGTGCACAGAAACCCTGCAGCCAGCTCGCACTGGGATCACAATGGAGTTTGGATAAAGTTGGATGAGGCAGCCTACACCCTGCTGTCAGCAGTGAAGGATAAACGAGGCGGCAATTTCCTGTCAGAGCTGAGTTCTGCACTCCTGCTCTCTTCTTGCTGGTCTATTTTTGCCATCTAGTGGTAAAGAGACAGAGCAGGCAAAAACCAGAGAGCTGAGACAGTGCATGGATGTTATCCACGCACATGTCAGCAGGACACATCACAGGAGCAGTGTCTACCTAAAGCCCCTCAGCATTGATTAACTCTCAAAAAATTAACCCGACAAAACACCTCAGAACTGGATTCCCCCCACAGCCCAGGGAACAGCTGTGGGTGGGGTTTGTTCAGTTTTTTTGCCATGTTTACTGCAGTCAAGCTGCCAAATGCCACCAAGGAGTAATCAAGAAAACAGCTCAATATCTGAGGGTGAGGGAAGCATTTTAATGGCCAGGCTATAATGAAAAATCCTTTTAGGAGGAAAAATGCACCCTGCAGGATTTCCAAGCATCACATCCATCTCTTAGGAACGGAAGGAATAGCTCTTTGTCATACCCAAATGGTGCAAATGCTCCATAATACAGGATAAATGACCAAGAAAGCTGCATGAGCCTGTCATCAAATCCAACTAAATAAATAAAATCCACAATGCAAAGTGCTGTTCCAGTTTTCTGTGCTTTCAGCTCCTGAAGCAATGCTGGTTCCCTCTGACACCAAAGGGAAGCTCCTGCCCATGCAGAGCACCACACACTCAATCTCTGACACAACAACATTTACTGACAACACAGACTGGCTCCCACAGGAAAACCAGAGGAATGGCCCTGGAACCACCCTCCCCCTGCCATTCCTGCTGTTACCCTGCTTTCCTGAGACAAGGTACAGCAAATTTGCTGTTTAACACAGAGGTCAGACAGGCACAGCACTGGGGGATATTCCCTCAGGGACCAGTCCCATCTGGTGTCACCTTGATTCCAGCCCATGGCAGGACAGAGCTCCAAGGAAGGAGGTTGAGGAAAGGTTGAGGAAACAGGCAGACAGAAAAAGATGCCACAAAGGGAGGAGCTGAGGGGGGTTCAGGTAATGTGCTAATTCAGTTCCAAGTGGGTTGTTCTGCACTAAGGTGTCAACATCCACTCTTTGGACAGGCCTTAAAAGCCTCCAGAGCATGGTCAGGTTTTTAGTTTCTTCACTACCAAGGAAGCCTGGACCAGCTGTGCACTGGCCAGGGCCTGTGCCAAGCCCTCCTGAGGCAGGGGCAGGACCCTTCCCTTGCCTATACTTACTGAGGATTGACACTCCAGGTCATCTTCCTCATAGTCAGGGTTTACCTGATGGAACAGAATCACAGGCAGGTCAAACTCCAGCACAGCTGCAAGGGGCACACAGCCTGAGCATCACCTGAGCTCCACGGGCACCAGAGCCCTGCACTGCTGCAGGCATGCAGAGCACACTGCCCACACCCAGCACGGCTGCAAAAGTGTTAAATAACCTGCAAACATGCAGGGAGAGTGATCCCATCCAGGGGAATCACTACAGGAGCAAGAGTACAGTTACCCAGTTAATGCTCTCTTTTTGTTGTTTAAATTCCAAGTGGAATTTTACAGCTAAAAACTACTGGCTTGGAGAAATCTTTTAGAACAAACATTATTCTAACCAGGGATCAGGTGAGCAATCTGCTCTGGGATATTTTTGTATGATCCAAGAGCATGGCTTTTTTTTGGCTGATTAGAAAATACAAGATTTACTGGAAAAGCTCTGCACTGGATCACTACTGAAAAGGATTTGCAGTGTGCATGTGACAAAATGCTTCTGGTTTTCCAATCTGCTTATCAGAAGAATATAAAATAGGACTTTAATCTGGGCTTTTCTCTATCTGCAGTTCTTACAGACTGGTCTGAAGTCAGTGTTTTCATTTCATACTCAGTTCTACACTTCTGCTCAAAAATCAGTGATTCAAGAGAAATTACCAACACTTGAATTCATTTCCCCCCCAAGGCTCTCAGTCATTTACCATTTATTCATCAGTTAATAAAGTCACATTGAATCCAGTGCCCACATGACAGGATACCATTTAGTGCCTATTCTTTGCAGGAGAAGTTCTCAACTCGAGAATTCACACAAAAAGTGTAATCGGCTCATGACTACCCCAAACCACGATGTTCTTTCATCTGATCGCCTACATTTATCATCTTTTTGTATTAATCCAAATGACCACTCTCCTCCCCTGCCCGTGTCCAGTTCCAGGGTGGGAAATGACAGATTCTGAGAAGGTGCCAGAGGAGGAGAGCGCAGCGCGAGGCGGGCAGAGGTGCCAGCCCAGCCCACGTACCTCTGCTGCCAGGTAGTGCCCCGTGGCCAGGTGCTTGAACCTGAAGAGGCTGTTCCAGTAGCCGGCCCCGCCCCGGCAGGGATCGTGCTGCACCACCTGGGGGACAGAACACACCTGGGATCAGCACAGAGCCCCCATCCCTGCAGGGCCTGCCTCACTGCACGTGCAGGGAAGGGCAAACACAGCCAGGGCTGAGAAATGACAACAACACATTATCTGTCCCCAGGACTGTGCAGGGAGTGCTCTGAGCTGCCTGGGAATGCTTCCCCCCAGTTTGTGAGTGAATTGAGGAAGGGGCTCTCTATGTGCATGTGCTGCCAGGTCTTGAAAGAAACCCCTACAGAAAGCAACAAATCCATTACCCTGTGGCTGTAACTAAACTTCTGTCTGCTTAAAGTGGATGAGGGAAGATACCTGGAAATATTTCAAATGCAACAACGCTGTACAAAATAATATTTATATTTACTGACAAAGTGGGGCAAGGAGTGCCTCCAACACCTGTAATCCCACATTGGCTTGCTCTGTGGGTTAGGGTTAACCTGATTCCTAAAGAAAACTCATCACAGCTGACCTGTTCCTCTCAGGAAAGAACTTTCTGTCCAGGTAACTGCACACACATGGGGAGTTACCACAGACTGATAACATGCCAAAGTCATGCTAATTACAGGCAGACTTTCATTTGAAATACAGGAGAAACTGAATGTCACAGCAGCTATTCTGGAAAAGGAATATAAAATAAACACCTATCTGTCATTACAATTTATTTTTTGATTCTTATATGCACTTCATAATTGAATCAGATTTAAAATCATAAACCAATGCTAATAATACCAAGACTGAGGCTATTTTCAGAAGCCAGTGATGGCCAAGGTGTTAGTCACTCTGTTTAAAAGCCAAGTGAATGTAAAAAGCCAGCTCAGACAGGCTAGCAAGGGGCTGCAGCCTCCCATCAGATGAGGCTATACACAATCACATTATTCCACACCAAAAATAGAGCCTTCAGTACACTCAGCAGGACACTGGAAATTATAGGCTGTTGTTAAACTTCAGTGACTGGTAAGAAAATGACTTCATTGATGTTTCTCTGTGCCCTTTTCCTGAACTGTAAAGCACCTGAACGAGAGCTCTGCGCTGCACCATCAGAGAGCAGAGCTCCACTGTGACTGTGCACAGAAAGCAAGTGAAGGAATTCTAATTTCAACTGCTAACACCAGGAAAATTTTACCCAAAGCGAGAAATGCAGAGTGTTTTAAACAGAAGGAGGAATTGTTCCCAGCAAGGCAGCCCCAGGCTGGGCGCAGTGCTCACCTCCACCTCCCACAGGGCTTTGGAGCTGGTGGCAGACGTGGCCGACTGCCTGCCCGTGGTCCTGAGGAACACGTGCTGCTTCTTCCTGTGCTCGTCACACGTCAGGAACTTCTCCTGCTCGGCGTGGAACAGCCTCACCACGTCGCCCTGCCAAAGAGCAGCCTCAGCAGGGGCAGGGCCCAGCAGGGCCCCAGCTGCAGCCAGGCACAGCCCTGCCTCTCACCCCTTTGAGGATGTCGTCCTTGTTGTCGCTCCATTTCATGAAGAGCACGATTTTCCAGCTGGTGTTGCAGTTCACTGAGTTCACCTGGAAGGAGGAGGAGACCCTCAGTCCCACTGTGCTGTGCCTGCACAAGGTCCTGCCATGAGCCACTGTCTGACTTTCTAGGCAATTTTCACCAGAACACTGCAAGCCTGGCTGCACTGCTCTGGAGAAGGGAAGTCTTTTCTGTATCTGCTCCAGAACAGAGCTGACTTGCTTGGAACGCACTTGTTACACATCTGTGCTGGTAGATTTAAATTTCTTCCCAGTGATTAATACGGGGCACATCACTGTGCCACAACTCCTGATTTTGAAAGAACAACTTGCTTTTAGCTAGTCATGCAAAAGAGATCAAACCCAAACCTCTGCCAGCTCCCAAGAGAAAGTAGAGTTTCAAAACTCCTCCTTTAAGTCACTGGTTACCAGGATAACCACTCCTAATAAGCAGTGCCACAGGTACCAACCAGCTTGCTGAATTCCAAACCACGTAGAAAGAGCTAAGCTGAAGCACAGAGAGGTTTTACAGCTGCTCCAGCTGTGCCAGAGTCCCCTTACCTCATTGCACCCTGGATTATCCACAAGCTGATGGCTACTGGCATGGAGAGGCTGGCCAGCATTGACAGGATTCAGGACTACTTTGTCTCCAATGACAACCTGTAGAGAAGTGCAGCATCAGACAAATTTGCACCCTGAGAAAGCTCTTTTTCTACCTTTTTTATTTTTTTAATGGGAACTATGGGAGGAAATCACCTTTCTGCAGTCTGGAGAGATGGCAGTCTGAGTGTTCCACCAGGATTCTGTCTGGTTCAGAATTTAGCTCACCAAACTCAGTGACTGAGGCAAAAACCCCTATGCTACTGGACTCAGAGCCTTGCAGACAAAGCAGACTGAGCTCTGGTACAGATGGGGCTACAGGATAAATGATGGCTGATTGATAAATTCACCATGTTACTTGCCAAATATACCTGGCCTGAACCCCAGAGCACACTGAAGTTCATGACCTCCTGGTTTTAGGAAGATTCCATACCCAAGTGACTCAGATGTTGCAAAAGAGGGGATTAAAACGGCAATGCATTTAAAAATTTCCCATGAGCGGGAGCATTTCACTTCCTTATTACCTCACTCCTCACATCCAAAGTGATGACGAATTTTGATTCCAAGCTGACAACACTGAAAACCAAGATGCTAATTATTCCTTCCCAACCTCCTGAAGGAGCTCAACACTTCCTACCATTTTGAATTGAGCAGGAATTGTGCAAGGCCAGCCTAATTAGGTCCCTTATTCCCTCCAATGTTAGATCATGCCACGTTTCCAAAATACAAGTTACCATAGCAATTTTCCTCCCCCTCATGACAGCATAGCAAAAAGGTTGTTCCTGCACCATCACGCCCTGGGAGATGTGTGCATTGCATTAATTGCAAGGCAGGCCTCCCAAGTGCAGGCTGAGCCCCAGGGATGTGTGAGCAGCCTGCTCCCAGCACTTACACTGTCCCCGATGGAGCGCAGCTTGTAGAAGGGCTGGATGTAGAACCAGGAGCCTTCATTTCCAGCTTCATCCAAGGTCACCCTCATTGCATTCTTCTCTAGCAGAGCTGGAAGCCTCTTATTTACTGTTAAGTATTTGTTACTTTTTAAGTGAAGCAGCTAGAATAAGAATCAGAGTTCAGTTCTAAGAATGCTCCTGTTCCTCCCCTCAATAACCCGAGCGTGCACGACACAACTGCAGCGCTACACAGGGAACACACTGAAATCTGGGCAAACACTGATGGACCAGGCACAGCTCCACTCACACTCACACACAGCACAAAGCACTTCAGGTAATCCAACTGTCCCCTGCCCAGCTGGGATAAACACATGGAGGTGCCCTCATCACTTGGAACAACTTGTTCATAAAAACCCACGACCAAAACTTGTGAAATGCTGGGGACTAAGTGGCTCTTCCTAGTAAGAGACAAAGCTACTCTTCTCTTGCCTTGCTTGGTCTCATCTAACAACAAAATATAACTATTCCTATTGATTTTCTTTCTCTGTGCCAGTTTATGATTTAAGTGTCAACATTTCACTGTGAGAGGATATTTGGTGTTGTACATGTGCCACCTCCCAACAACTCTAATGAGGGCTCTAACAAGGATTTCTGAAGAAAACAATCAATGGTGACCTCAAAACCAAGCACAAATAACCCATAATAAAACACTTATAAAACACAGACGTAACACCCAGGATCCCACTTCAGAGCACAGTGAACCCTGGCAAAACTACAGGCTCTTGATCATCAATTCCAGCAATCTGAAGTCCACTGAGCAGGGAATTTTCAACTAAATCCTCTCCAGCTTGCAAAGATGTTCACAGCCTACCTGGATGACATTCCCATACTGGATGACTGTTCCCAGCAGTTTTCTGTTTTCAGTTTCATTCTGTTTCTTTTCCAAATCAGCTGCATGCTGAAATTAAAGGAGAACAGTTCAATCAGTTCAATTGCTGAGTGTTTTAAAAAGGAGGTTTTACAAAACTCCCTTTTCTTCAAGATTATTTCAAAGGACTGGAAAAACAGCAAGCATCTGAAAGAGCCTAATTTCCTCTTTTTCCAGCTTCCAACAGTGTAATTTCCAATTCCCTTTTTCAACTGTTTGGGGAGATAGACACACATCATTTAAGTAACCTGTAATTTGGGTACAATTGGACAAAATTCTGGAATAAAGCATGAGCTGAAAAGCTCAGACAAGATAGAAGGCAGATACCTAGGGAGGGAAAGGTGAAAAAGGGAGGGGTAACAACTCCAGCCAGGAATTCTACTTTCCCTTCTACTGACTTCTACACAAATTGAATGAAAGAACCCCAATGCTGATTCTTTATTTTCCTTTGCCAACACAGGCTCCAGCTGCCCTCCAGGCTGTGTTTCTCTGGAGACTCCAGTGCCCCCCTCCGTTGCTGAATTATTATAAGGACACAAAGCCCCAATTAATAATTAAAAACGAGCCTCTTGCCATTGCTGTTTTAAAAGTGAGCTATTTGGCCCAAGCTGTTTTTAAACAATTTCATTTGGTAAAGAACTTCTTCACTTCAGAGGAAAGACGATGTTTTGAATTAAAAACATAAATCTGTATTTGCTTTAACTGCTATCTGGAGGCGGAGAGCAATTGAAAATTGGACTTTTTAGGAGGCTGAGGATCAAGGATTATGGTTTAGTTCTGAGGTCTCAAGGACTGTGGTGGGTCCAGGTTTCTCTTGAACAAGAAAAGTGCCCATAGTTGAGGTGAAGTACCAGGACAAAGGAGCAGATGTTTGCACACTGTTAGAGAATTTCACCAGATCCAGCTCACTCAAAATGTGCTGTTTTCAGAGGCTGTGCTAGGTATGACAACTGGCTTCTTACTCCAGGAGAACCTGAGATACAGCTGCTCTTTCAAATCCAAAATTTTATTCAGTCATGCAATGCAACACCAGCTTCCTCTGTAGTACTAAAATACAACTTTTTTGCTTGATTTGCAAGTATTCTGTCAAGAAAAGGTTTCTTCAAGACACCAGAGCCCTCCCAGACAACAGCAACCACAGCCAGGACTGCCCTGCCACACTGGGTGCCACATTTATTATCAATACAAAAACCAATTTTTTTCTGTGAAAGCACAACTAGGACTTAGGATGTACTCCAAAAGCTCTCCCCAGACCTGACAGTCACTCCAGGAAAACCACTTTTCTGGCCACTAGATGTCAGCTCCTCAAGCAGCTCAGATGCTGCGACCACAGAGAGAGACAAGTGTCCCAGATTTGAAATCCCTTAAATGGCATTAACTTAAAATAACCTGACCTCAGCATGGAGCGCTCCATGGCAGACAATAAATTCCACCAGCAGACAAACAGAAGCCAAAAAAGGCAAGTGATGATGATGAAGACATCTTGCATCATCAGCTGCGCTGGAAATGCAATGCTCTGATAAAGAAATCTCATCCTGGGCAGAGCTCACAGCTGCGAGCACAGGGGTTCAGAGCTCTCCATGTGCCAGCAAGTGGCAAGGGCGGCACATGGACACACAGGACTGGCAGGAGGAAGTTCTGATATAGAGATGTCCACGGGACACAGTTATTTTCAAGCCCCAGACCTGATCCAGCCCATCAGAGTTCACATCCAAGTGATGCAGGTTGAATAAACCCCAATAAAACTGTAAGGCATTCAAACCCTTCCTCCAAATCAAGCAGGTCTTGGTGGGACATTGCTGCGCAAGCATTACTGGGCTCAGGCTAATCCTGGAAAAATCCCATCCTAGAAGAATCTCATCCTGGAAAAACCCCATCCTAGAAGAATCTCATCCTGGAAAAACCCCATCCTAGAAGAATCTCATCCTGGAAATACCCCATCCTAGAAGAATCTCATCCTGGAAAAACCCCATCCTAGAAGAATCTCATCCTGGAAAAACCCCATCCTAGAAGAATCTCATCCTGGAAATACCCCATCCTGCATTTCCAGGACCGTGGCACAAAAGGGTCAAGTGTCAGATGAGCAGGGACAAGTCCCAAACACCCACTCTGGGATGTACTCAGGGAAAGAGAGACAACTCCAATGAGAATGTAATCCAGGGCAATGCCAAAGCCTTTTCCTTTACATGTTGAAGTATTTAGACTCTAATTTCTGTGAAAATCCATGAACTCTCCCTTTTCCTGATGCACCAAGCAGCCAAACCCAGAACCCCCCTCACCCTAAACCTGCTGCCACAGCCCCCTTCCCTTCCCTTATCAACATGAGAAGCACGGCCCAGGTGAGGGAGCTTCGTGCTACCAAAATAGCTTTGTCCCTGCCAAGCTGATACTTGTGGGTTATAAATACATTTCTTGAAGCAGAAGGAGTCCACCAGTGGGTCTTTGTGAAGTGCAGAGTGAGGCAGCCATATGGCAATCAGCAAGTGACACTCTCCTACAGGGCCATTTCGTATTCCAGGCTACAATGAGCTTAATATAGGCTCAAAGAACCTAAAAATATTCAGAATTGTAATTTTGACATGAAGTACTCCAGCTATGTAATTTTAACATAAACACTGAGTTTATTTAACTCTAAAGTCAACAGATGGTATTTAAGTTAAGTTGGCTTTTTTTTTATATAGGAGCTCTAAAAACAGCAATCAACTGCCTTACTGAGTTTTCAGCTGCTGAATGTCAACATTTTACCCAGAAAATATTAAATACTGCAAGCTAATAAGGAAGGAGAGGCTGCCTGGCCTTATAATTACTCATAATTACCCATCAACCTTCCCATACATCAACAGCAGCAATGTTTGTTTGAGCAGTCCCAATAGATTGATCAGCCCATCAGCTCCTGGTTTCCCATGCTGGGATGCAGGGCCTGAGAATCCTCTGAGCAATTCTTTCAAGGGTCCCTTTTTCATACCTTTAACACCCAAAAGGCTCCCCTGGAGTACCATTAACTCTACCACAGGTTAAAGACAAGAGCTCCCAGGGCTACCCCAGTATCACGGGCACAGCACTGGGGGACACAGACCTTGAGCAGGAACAGGACAGGGTTCTGTCCACTTCCTGTGACTCAGACAGAACCCAGGGAACAGCTGGAGCTGTGCCAGGGCAGGTTTGGTTGGATTTTAGGGAAAGGTTCATCCCCAGAGAGTGCTGGGCACTGCCCAGGCTCCCCAGGGAATGGGCACAGCCCCGAGGCTGCCAGAGCATTGGACAGCACCTTGGGGACAGGGTGGGATTGCTGGGGTGCCTGTGCAGGGCCAGGAGCTGGGATGATCCCTGTGGGCCCCTCCCAACTCAGCTTATTCTCTGATTGTGCCATAAATCAGAGGATTGAAGACTTGGACTGAACATCTCCAAAGGAATCTCACACGCTGATTTATTTCTACATACGCTCAGTGTCTCCTCCGTAAGTGTGCCAAGCTGGAAATGCTTGTCTGGAGCAGGCTGGGTGTGAGGAGGGCCCTGCAGAGGGATACTCACGTGCAGTTTGTTGAGCAGCACAGCATCCGTGGTGCTGTTGGCCCCGGGCTTTGCTGCCTTCCAGAACTGCTTCTGCGCCGAGTAGCGGTTCATGGGACACAGCTTGAACAGGCAATCTAAAAACACAGGCAACAAACACAGCTTCAGCCTCTCATCAGCATCTGCATTCCTGCTGCTAACGCTCTCCAACTATTCCAGCAGCAAGGAAAGCTTTATAAACAAATTCCAAAAAGCTCCTGATCAGACGAACGCTTTTCTGAGCAACAGGAATGTCGCCCCGTGCACGATAAAAACTAACTGCTGCTGCCAACATCTGATGCAAGAGCAGAAAATTTATAACTTGTCCCAGTCAAAAACAGTACCAGACTAAAATGGGAACACGTTCCAGTGCTTTCCCAGGCAAGCAGACTCGGGTTCTGCACTTTCAGCTTGGAGTTTTTGTACCTCAGCAGGTAACCTCTGCCAGGCTGGGGGCTTTTTGCTTTGGATTTTTTCACTGCTGTTGTCAGTTTAGTTCTTAAATCCTTTCTATTGATAGGGAAAACTGGGCAAAAAAATAGGAGCAAGTCCTCACCTAATGAAGTGGCAGCAGCATAAAATACCCTCAAACAACAGCCTGCACAAGCACAGGCATTCAAGGCATGGCTTGAGGTAACATCAAACCCCTCAGGGTGTCAGGTTCTATACCCAGTGCAGCAACACAGTTTATTTAACATTCTGCCTGGCTAAAGCCAGGAATCACAGCTCATTAGTCTTATTAAAAATACATTTCTGTATCAGAGATGCTAGCTTATCAGTAATAAACCCACATGAGCTGCAGTGACTGTTTTTCCTCCTGTCGTCGCCAAGCAACGGAACACGCAAAAAAATAAATTCAGCTATTCAAAGGCAGCGCCTAAAGTAGCAGCTCAGAAGTTCAAACAAAGTGCCAGAAGAGCCGGGAGGCTGTTCCCAGCCTCTCTGGCAGCAGAGTGGATGTCAGGCTCCAGGCTCCTCGTTCACACAGCCTTTGTCCAGGTTCCCGGTGCATCCCCATGGACCAGCACCACAATTTGGGGAGCAGCAAGGTGAGGAGAAACCCACCTGGGGTTTATCCTCAGTGCCTGAAAAGCAGAGCTGCTTGTTCATGGACACTCTGGATGCACATCAAGCAGAAAGGGAGACACCCCATGCTGGACACAGGTCATGGCAGCTCTGCCACAGGCTGGAGTTGCTGAAGGGGCTGAGACAGACCTTGGTAATTCCACCTCTGGATGCTGTTTGAGATGGACACTGTCACTCTCCTCATGCCTTTCGTCCAATCCATCCCCAGAGCACACCAGACAACACCAAACACCTTTCACAGAAGGGCAAAGAATCCCATAATGGTTTGGGTTGGAAGGACCTTAAAGATGATCCCAATCCACCCTGGTTTACCAGCCCAGGACCCCAAAAACAGATCCAGCAGGAGCTGGGCACGGCACTGGGGCCCTCTGACAGTGACCCTGGGGAAGGACAGAGCTCAAGGCACGAGGAGGGACACTGAGCTGCCTCTCTGCACAAACACTCAGCTCCACTTATCCCCACTGCCAGCCTGGGGCTGCTGGAGCACCAGGAAAAGTGCAAACCACACTTCCCAGGTTTGCTCCTCACCCTTTTTTCCATTTCCACCAGGATGATTCACAGAGATTGACAGCACAGCAGAGATTCAAAAAGCCACTGCGGGCTGGCACTTGGAGCTAAGGCTCTGCATTGTAAGCAACACACCAGTTATAAAATTTTCTATTTTTGCTTAAACCATCAGTTCACACAATGACAGCAATTAACACACAGAACTGCAGAGAAGAATTAATTGTATGCTAGATTTAGTCACAGTGCACTTCTTTCCATCCTTTTTTCAGTCAAGAAAGTTGTCAAGTTAGGCTAAACTTCCAAACTGTTAACTGCAAGTAACCCCTCTCCTGCCTGAAGCACCCAGAGAGGGCTACAAGACTTTGACCTTGTCCAGTGCAGGAAGGGAAGGCATAACATGTTTTCCTTAGGTTTTCTCCCTAGTAACAAAGCTACAGATCTGAAACAAACAATGAAAAGCACCCAATAGATTTCTTTACTAGTATTTATTCTATGAAATCTATTTCTGAAGCGGCTGAGAAGTTCAACTTTGCCTTATTCACCTTCATATGGCCACCAAATGTATTTCGCCACAGGTCAAACTACATGAACTCTCTGGCCAGAAGAGTTTTAGCTCTCCAGACCCCTCTGCCTGGGATGTTTACAAAGTCAAGGATGTGCTGGCTGAGCACCATCGTGGTCATTGATCTGTAACCCGCAGTCCTGATGACTCTGCAAGATAAACCCGTGCTTGTCAGACACCATCCTTATGGAATTTAGGTCTAGTTCTACAACAGGAGCCAAAAACCCAAAGCCAAAACTTAAAAGTGAAGCCAAAGGAGCCCAAAGCATCAGCTCCCTGCTCCGCTCAGTGATTCGAGCAGCTTGAGCCACATAGAAAAGGTGATAAATAAAGCAATTACTGCACAGTAACGACATCTTTTTATAGACTGTTTGTTGCATATTAACCAGGAAGGAATGCATTTTCCTTTCAGATCTTCATGATACACAGTGAAAAATGGCAGAATTGCACAATGAGGTAGTATAAAAATAAAATACTACGTCACTGTTGATGAAATGATGATACATCAAGCCTGAGCACCCAACAAAGGCCCTACAGGAAAAAAGGATTGCTTAATCCTACACTAGCCCTTCAGGATGAGGCATGCTCCATGGGCACACATTAAATGTGCATTTCAGCTCTTCCCAGCTAAATCCTGCTCCTCCCTCAGCGACCGCTCTGCACGGAATAAAGCGAGGCTGCACCACGTGAGGGATGAGTGCTCTCACTGGTGGGACACTCACAGCCCACGTGGGCCTCTGCCACCTGCAGCTCCCGAAATATCACAGCAGGGATTGGTTACCCTCTGCGTGCACCGGCAGCACAGAGGAGTTGGCAAAGCAAGGATCCTGGGAAGGGTAGAAACCCCCGTGTTCCCAAGTATTTTGGGGTTCAAGGCAGAGGGAAACTTGCCAGCAACGTTATTCCAACTGCCATTCCTTCCATCTCATGCTTGTCATTTGCTCTTCTATCTTCTCTCTCTTCTTGACTAGACTGTGCTCCTTCCCATCCCAGCAGATTCCAAACTTCCAACCCTTCCCTCCAATCCAAGCCCAAAGTCACATCTCAAATGCCCAACTTTTGCTTTCACAGCACAATGAAAAACCCAACAAACACAGCTTTTTCTTACCATGGATTCCACCACATATGATTTTAAGTCACATTTAGGTAGTGCATTAATAAGATTACTCAAAAATATAATGAAAGACTTCTCCAAAATTGCAAATTTGCAAAAGGGCCAGAGAGGCTGAAATGACAGGAGAATGGAGTTGAGTATTTCAGAGCCCACCCAAGACATCACCACCTTCTTTCACACAAAACTGCCTGGAAATGCCTAAGTCAAACATTTCCATGTGACTCCAGTCTCCCCTTCAGAGTTTCACCCACAGTTTCGGGCATCAAGCGTTGCCACTGTGTCAGTTCCACTCTTGGTCTGTGGGACAGCTCAGAAAGCTCCTGAGCACACACTGCTGCCACCCAAGGCTCCCCCGGACAACATCAAACACCTTTCAGAGAACGGCAAAGGTTCATGGAATGTCTTGGACTGGAAGGGACCTCAGAGCCCCCCCAGTGCCACCCCTGCCATGGCAGGGACCCCTCCCACTGTGCCAGGTGCTCCAGCCCCAGTGTCCAGCCTGGCCTTGGGCACTGCCAGAGATCCAGGGCAGCCACAGCTGCTGTGGGCACCTGTGCTCACCCTGCCAGGGAAGGATTAATCCCAATCTCCCCTCCATCCCTGCCCTCTGGCACTGGGAGCCATTCCCTGTCCCTCCTTGCCCTCGCAGTCTCTCCTCTCTCTTTTTTGTGGCTCCATCCCGGCTGCTGCCAGAGCCCAGCTCGGTTTTGGGGGCCCCAGCCCATTTCCCTCCCCTGCCCTTCTCCAGCACACCCATTCCAGAAAGATCTGGAAGCAGTTCCAGCTCCAGCCAGGCTGGTTGTGCAATCCACCACTCATCATTTTTTCCAAATCTCCACTGCCTATTTTAAGCACTTAGGAGAAGGCCCTCACCAACTTTTCTGCAGTTGGAGAGAGCAGGAATCAAATACTTTGCTGGCAACAAAAAGGTGTGTCGTTATTTCGGGTTTTAAACCCAGACTCTCCAAAATGCCAACTGGAGAAAGGTAAGAACCAAGAGAAATTACTCCCCCTCACAAAAACCATACTTTAGGGTGCTTTCAAATGAGGGAAATCTTATAAAGATGAAGATCTTTAAATAAGTCACTTACAAATCCACTGAATATTTAACACCAACACAGCTGTTTCTTCATTACTTGGAAAAACCAAACTCATTTTTGCACAGCGAAACTAAAATTAAAAGAAAACCAGCAATTCCCTGCTGAAATTTAGCATTTTCTCTTCAGACTTGTCTATACTTAGATACCTGATATTTTCCCTAGGCCAAAGCCTGCTCACAGGAGAGAACAAACACACTGATAGTATCTTTTCTTTTTACTTTAAATATGAAAGAATAGCAGCAATGAAGAAGTAACGTAGCTGGCAATGATGGACATACTGTAAATAGAAGTTGTTGACTTTGTATTTATGAAATTGCACAGCTTTAATACACTCACAAGGATGGTAATGCTCCACAAGATGAGTTTATTTAAAGACAAAATTAAGACCTCTCTTGTGCTCAAATGCAGTATCTTCACACAGGAGATTGGAGAATAACACAAAATGCACATATTCAACTACAGACAAGTTTCACCTTTTCAGAAACCCTTGGATTACTCCATCTTCTATTTTATACTTGTTCCCTCTGAGATTTGAAATTAATAGATGACAGCCTAAGAGGCTCAAAGAATATAGAACAAAAGCAGCTACAGAAATGTGTTGATTATTAATCATTCCTGCATTTCCATGAGGAGGGAGAAAAAAGAACCTGATCCTACTGCAATGACTCCCTTTGTGATGAGAAGACATCCTTTCACTCTCAGTTCTAGGGATGAAGCTTTGCTGGGAGCAAAGCTCGGATCAGAGCAGGGTTTTGAGGTCCCAAAGGAGCTCCAGCCACCCACAGCTCCACCCCAGCAAGAAACCAAACCCGGGCCCTGCACATTCAGCCTGGGGGAAGAACTCCTCTGAATTCCCAGCCATGCTGCCAACAGTTCTGCCATTCCACAGGAGAGGACACTGAACGCAGGTGAGCAGGGTTGGTATGGAACAGGGAAATCTGGGGCTGCCCCTGCATCCCTGGCAGTGCCCAAGGCCAGGCTGGATGGGACTCTGAGCAGCCTGGGACAGTGGAAGGTGTCCCTGACATGGTCCTTCCTACCCAACCCAACCCATTCAGGGATTCCACCCCAGGCCCAAAGACCCCACAGCAATCCCCTCCCTCTGCAAAGAGCCCAATCACTCAGGATTCAAACCCTGAGCTAATTACATGACAGAATTTATTAGTGCTTTCTGCTGTGGTGACGTCTGTTACCTCCCTGCTTTGTGCTGCTGCATCTTGTGTTTCAAGGGCTTTCAACACTTTGCTTTTTAAAGCAGAATAAAGGGGGGAAAAATCACCCTTGCAACCAACATTTAAATTGAGAGCGTGCACGATTTGTGATCTAAATATATTTTAATTTCTATGTTAAAATAACCACCCTCAACTCCTATCTGCAAGACACGAGGGTAACCACCCTCTTGTATTATATTCATTTATGCAAAGCTCTACCAGTGGGAATTGCTGCTTCATTTGTTCAAGCTGTAACAACACAGGAAATAATGTAATTGTTATTAACTTGGAGCTGAGGTATCAAAGCAAAAGGAGAAGACTGAGCAGAGATTTCAGAGAGAGAAAAATTATCCACCTGAGAGCTGGACTCTGAATATCAATGTCTGCTAAAGCTGACCTGAGAAATGCACCTTTAAGTAAACACCTTGTGTCCCAAAGAGTTCAGAACATAGCAGTGTTTGTTTTATTTCTACACGTAACCTCTTTGGTCTCCTTCAAAAAGAAAACTGCTACTCGAAAAGAGAGAAATATTTAGACACTGGATATACAGGCAGTTCCAAAAGGAAACATTTGCAGGAAAGACCAGATGCTTTTTTTCTATCTCTGGTACTGAGGGAAGATGCTGGGTGAAAACACAGAGCCAGAAGGGAGAGCAGCACAAGCAGAAAGGAAAAAACCCAAAACCCCACTGATTTAACTACACCATATCCCATCTGACATCCACTCAGGGTAAAAAAGCAAGAAAACCATTCCTAAAACCATTCCTCTCCTTGCCATCACAATGGATAACGTGTCCCTGCATGGGCAACACTGGTTGCAAGAGATCTGAGATGGCAAAACAGAGCAAATTCCCTCACAGAAAGCTGCTAAGGACACAGTGAGAAGCATTAAGGTACAGCCCCATTTATGGGCACAATGGGTAACTTCAACCAGGAGAAGCTGCTTTAGAATAATCTCTTTATAAATCATCAATTCTTTGATGGTGGCTAATAACAGAACCAAGTCAGGAAAAAAAATCTTTCCATGTTGAGGAGAGGGGAAAAGAGAGAGAAAACCTCAAGTGAGGGGTTCAGAGCTGCACACATCAATGAGAGCTAACCAGGATCCCAAGGAAGCTGCTGGTCCCACTGAGGGTTTCTGTCTTACCTCAGCTCCACCTCTGGTCCAGCATGACAAGAAGCCCTGAACAAGAGATCACCTGGACAAATTGAACTGCCATCCCTTTCTCTCTCTCACAAGCGCTGAAAATCAATTTTTACACAGAAGGAGAAGGATTTGTACTTTATATGAAGGGAATTCAGCAAAATAATGTCACAGGGGTTGCAGAAGTAGTTCTAAGTAAATTGCTGTGCTCCAGCCTTTGTCCCAGCCTGGGAGCTGGATCCTTGACCAGGAAGCCATTCCCAATCTCCATTTCAACAGTTCCCATGACAAATCTCCCTGTGAGACACCAACACAATTCTCAGGACAGGAACCCTGTGACATCCCCTCCTCAAAATCTTTGGGTCTTTTCAGTCTACATCTCACCCTGGCACTAAGCCAAAGCATATTTATTTTCTGGCTGAATTTCATTTCATTTTGGCTGCTCACCCCTTGGATTTCACTCTCACATTTGCTTCTTCACTTGCTGCTGCTTTTCCAGATGAAAGTTCCTGCTGAAAACAGGGCAGGAAGTGGGGGCAGGAGGCAGGGAAAGCTTGGACAGCCTGAGCACAGGAAGAACAAGGAAGATCAAATTTCAAACCCCCTCTGGAAGCGTCAGTGTTGACCAGCATGGAAAGAATACTGTTCTGCTATTAGACAGAGCTGACTGAACAGCATAATAAAAGTCACTTCTATTTAAAAACATTTCGTGTGTGTTTCTCAAGGAATGAACCGCCACAGCATCACGCAAGAGAAAAGGCAAATTTTTCAGCTCTTCAATAAAGCAACTCCATTTTCAGCTCTTAAATGGATTTGGCTTAAAGAAAAACTGCATTGCCAAAAAAAGATGTCGGGAGATTAAATAAATATTTGATAATATTATTGAGGTCTTGCTTGGAAGAATGGAAGAAATAATAAAACTGAATTTAGTGCTTCAATTTTTCTTAAGCTAATGAAGCGCTTGGGATCCCTTGCCTGAATTGCTTTATTTGTTTCTTTCCCTCTGCACCCTCCTGAACTGCCAGCGCACTGCCTCCTGCAGAATTCCAAATGCAGGTCCACAGGGGTGGGAGCCCCTGGAGAGATTCCTCAGCTCATCCCTCCCTGCCAAGGGCAGAATCAGCTCCACTCCTGGCACAACACCTGAAGGGATCCCTTCCAGCACTCCACTATTTCTGTATCTAACCCATTCATTTTTACAGATTCCTGCCTTGGTTTGCTTCCCTCTCCACATGGACACGGCAGAAGAGAAGTTTTCCCTCTCCACAGCTACCAAGATGCAAGATTGGTCAGGGGCCTTCCTGCCCATTTCCCTCCTGGATTTTCTTTCATACCTTTCTGGAAGTACAAGAAGCTTCACTTGAGTCTCTGCCAGAAAGAAAAACTGGAAAAAATAATTACTGGTTTTTAGCAATGCTACTTTTTCTGTATTTTCCAAGGCAGCAACTGCACTTTTTGTCACAGCACAGCACTGACACTTTCTTTTCTAACCGCAGTTCCCACACCATGGATCCTTCCCTATCGCACTGCCACGTGCCCACCCTCCTCCTCTCTGGATGAGCCAACTGAGAGCAGTCTTTGACAGATTCCGAGTGAATTCCCGAGCTGATGTCTCCTCTGCAGAGCTCACAGAGCACAGCCAGCTGTGACCAACACTGTGGGCAGACATGGGCAGCACCCGGGAGCCTTGAGCTGCCACAGATGCTCAGCCTTCCAGAAACTGGCTTAATAAAGCAAAGATAAATGCAAAAAACCCAGGCCTGCCTTAACTCTGGGAAACAACACCCTGGAGCTGAGCAGAGCAGAGTCCTCCTGCCCAGCTGTGCTGCAAACCCAGCACAACACCCCTGCCCACACATCTGCTCTGAGTCTGCAAGTCTGATTCTTGCTTTCTGTTGCTGGGCTTGAGTCTTCCACCTCCCGAAGGCCTCTCCCTTGCCTCCACTTTAAACAGTCCCCATCCTCTCTGGCAGGGGCCCAGAGATGCTCTGCTGAGCCCCAGCAAGTGATGCAGCTCAATCTGTCCAAGCTCGCTCGGCGCTGGGCGCCGCTTCCCCTCCCGGGAACAGAGCACGGAAAACGCCAACAAATCATACAGCTAATTAAAACCTGGCCTCCAGAACACAATCCCAGTGCTGAAGGATGCACTCTGGAAGTCATTTTAATAAGCAGGTTATGCTGACAAGGTGTATATACCCCGTAAACACAAGTGCTGCCATATATTGCCTGTGCGGCAGCAAAGCAGAGAGTAAAAGAGCCAAGCACTTCTGAAAAGCACAATATTCCAGTCTGACAGCACTTAGGAGTTAAGCTGTGCCAGCAGCGCTGCTGAAACACAATCCACGGCTTTAGAGATCAAAAATGAAAGTGGAAAATAGTCCCCAAAGCAGTAAAAGAGTCCCTTGCAGGCAGAGCTCGGAGCTGTGCGTTACCAAATAAGGGCAGCGAGCGGCGGGAGCCAAGGCAGCGGAGCCGCGCTGGATGCGCAGCCGAGCACAGGCAGGGATGGGAGGCAGCCAGCCCCGCTGGGCTGCACTGCAGATGGCAGCTGCAAATGTGCCTGGGCCTGGGCACGAGCACAGCCTGCCAGGATGGGCCTGCAGGCGGTACCCCCCTGGCAGCACGTCCTGGGGTCCGTGGGGCTGGCACTGCAAACACCAACCCCAGAGGCTGTGAGAGACACCCACGGGGCACCTGCCTGCTCCTGAAGCACCTGAGAGCCACAGAACCACCAGGCTGGAGGAGAACGTCAAGATCATCGAGTCCAACCCAGCCCAAACAGCTCAACTAAACCCTGGCACCCAGCGCCACATCCAGGCTTTGTTAAACACAGCCAGGGATGGGGACTGCACCATCTCCTCAGTCCCAAAATTCCCAGAATTCACAGAATCACCAGGCTGGAAGAGACTTTCAAGATGATGGAGTCCAACCCAGCCCCAACACCTCAACCAAACCCTGGCACCCAGTGCCACATCCAGGCTTTGTAAAACACACCCATGGTAACTCCACCATCCCTCCCAGGCAGGCCACTCCAGAACTTGATCTCCCTTTCTGTAAACAACTTTTTTCTAACATCTAACCCAAACTTCCCTGGTGCAGCTTAAGACAAAGCCTGCAAGGAAAACCCCAGATCCAGGGGATGCTCCGTGTGTCCCACAGAGATGTAATTCACCTGCTGCACAGAGCTGCCCAAGTGCTTCCAAACACAGAGCTCCTGAGGAGAAACTGCTCCTTTTTCAACTTCAGCTGAGCTGTTGTTTTCCTCTCTCTTTTTTAAACGCATGGATGTAATTCAATTTCTTATTGCCTGCTCTACTAGCTCATTGTCTTCCAGCAAAAGAAGCGGAACACGCTATCATCCATCTCAGGGATGTTTCATCCACGCTCCCAGTGTGAGCCTTCTGCAGAAATAAACACTCTGTTAACTTGGTGTCTATGCTCCAACAGACAGAGCAGCTTCTCTGGCTCCTTGGTTTCTCACAGCTGAGGAGAACAGGCTGTGAGAGCCCCCAGGAACACCAAAACTTCCCAGGATACGCCAAGCAGTTAAAACACACCTGCAAAGAAAACCACAAGATTCACTTCTTTAACTCCACGTGCAACTACAAAGCAAAGAATTCTTGGTTTAGGTGCTGACAACCTCTCCCTTATTGCCCTGAAATCCTGGAGACAAAAACACTCAGTGAAAAGAATATCCTGTGTGTGCCTGAAAATGCCACAGAAAATAAATGTATTCAGGCTGCTTTGTGCTACAGCTATTTAAAAACTTCCTTTTCCACAAAGAACAATAATTAGGTATTTTCACTGTTTTCAGCCATTTTCAGGCTGCCTTACTGACACAATGATAACACATGAATCCGGGAGGGAGAATGCTGGATTCACAAGTGATGGATGGGCTGGGAGAATTATTAAATAACACCAGCTGCACCACTGAAAGCATCCTACACTCACATCCAACCCGAGTCAGCAAAGAGTCGTCCTGGCTCACAAACACCACCCCTGCCAGTAGCCTCCAAGCAGTCATAACCTTCCAAGTTCAGAAAAAAGAACTGAAATCTTCTTCTAGCATTGTCTGCTCCTTTCCGTTCTCTTCCTTCATTTGTTTCAATTACTGTCTTTATTTCCAATTATTAATTGTATCATAATTGCATTAGAACTGCTTTCTGGTTGTGTCAGGTGGTCCAGTCTCTACTTCCAGATCTACACCAGTTTTGAGCCTTGATTTGCAGGATTTCAGGTTCCAGACTAATTTAATCAGGTTTCAGAAGAATTTTCCTTTTCTGCACAAAATCCTGGCTTTCAGAAACAGCAGAAGCAACTAAAAAAAATCTGATTCTATGCCACAGATTTAATAATATAAATTTAGAGCTGAGGGTCTGCAGAGCAGGAGGTGAAAGCCTCTGCTGGGGCCGTGCGGGGACAGCCTGAAATGGTGACACAACAGCACGAGGCAGCACTGGACTCTGTTACTCACCTGCTGACCAAAGGAATCATTTTTACCCACAACAATTCCAACCTTTGGCAAAAAACAAAATTCTCAACCTCTCAATCCAACAAGCAACTCCCACATGATAAACCAGACACAAGTTATGAAACCTGGATTGCAAGTGTCCTTGGTATTAGAGATGCTAAAAAAACCAGATTCAGGAATAACTGTTTCAGCAAATCCCAAACGAAACCCAGACAATTGATGTTATCCAAAGGCTCCATCACGCAAAGTGCAAACTGTCCTGATGAAATAGCTGAACCTTATTCCAAGATAAATGGCAAAGCAGAACACAAATTCTCCTAAAAACATCTGAGGACAAGGAAGTTACATAAAAAACCAAAAAAAAACTACATGAAAAAGATGTGAAACTGATTATCTGCAGTTTCCTGAGCTTCTCAATCTGGATAAGCACTTGGGACTTTCCACATGTATTTCCCATTTTACTGAGCTGCTGTGAAGAGGACACCCCTAGGAACAACAAGGTAAAATTGTCTGCCAAGTCTCTGGACTTTTAAAGGTGAACGTCACAATCCCAACTGTGCCTTCTCTTTGTTCATTGAAAACATTCCAGAAGTCTGCCCCTTTCCATCAAATACACAAACTGCACCTCAGGGATTTGCAGAACAAATCCATTCCTTTTTATTAAGGAGCACTTATGATACTACACATAAGTGAGATGAAAACCTTCTTCAGGAAAGGATTATGGGTCTAAACAAAAGATATTGGCTGGCACCAACTCAGTGAGTTGTATTTCCATGATCTCCAGCTCTTGCAGAAACAGAGAACCACTAATGACCACAAGTGTCACTGGTGCCCCGTGGCAGCACTGCCGCTGTGCAGATTTCCCCTCTTGCTCTTACCAAAAGCTTTGAAGGCTTTTTTTACAAGGTAAAGCCACTGCAGGCGTGGTTAAAAATGTGACAAAAACTCCGGATTTGAGGAGAACCAGATGAGCTGCTGGAGAATCACGTGCACTGCAGAGCAGTTGCTGAGCCAAATCTCTTCTATGACATGTGAGAACAATCCTGTGTTTTTACAGGACAATACTGGGGCTGAAGTGTGACAGCAGCTCCAAGCAGGGACAGAGCAGCACACAGGGATGGAACAGGTTTGCCACTCCAGCCCTGAGCTGCTCTACTACAGGCACTGCCAGTGTGACAGTTTGCATGCACATTATCTCCATTTCTTTGATGTAACATGTCTGGAAAGTTGTCATCAGCTTGCCCACACTCCCAGACACTGTGTCCCACGTCTGGGGGCACCAATGACCGCTGAGCTGAGACAGCTTCCAGCTGCACTCCTGGGCTGCCCGTGGGCTCTGAGTGACTTCACACACCCCAACCTCACCCCAGAGAGCAAAATTCTCTTACCAAACACCCCTGCGTGGTGCTTTTCCTAATAAATACACCCAAACAGCTGCTGAGTACAAGCCTTGAGCCATATGCCTGTTACATACACAAATCAACTTTTTCACTAAAAATATTTAAACTGAAACTGTTGATAAACCCACTGTGATGGAGCAGATGGATCTGTCAGTTCCCCATCAGAACACCCTTTTGCTAGATTAAAAACTTTGCTAGATTAAAAAGAGGACTTTCAAAGGAACAGATTAAAAACCTGCAGAGGACTTTCAAAGAAGTAACAGAGTTGTTCTGCACATCCTTGAAGGGGCAGAATTACAGAACGAGCTAGGCTGGAAAAGAGATCAAGTCCAGCCTATGAGCAGACATCTCCTCACCAACTAAACCAGGGCAATGAGTGCCATGTCCAGGCTCTTTTAAAATGGGTTTAAACAGTGCAGAAACAATGCAGAAAACAGGATGGAGAAGGACCTTGACTAAACCCAAAGGTCCACGAATGCCACCATGCCCACGAGGCTGTCACCTCCTCCCTCCCGAGCAGTGCAGGGAAAGCCACGTTGCCCACACCCTTCCCCAAGGGATGCTCAGAGCCCTGGACAGCACAGATTGCCAGCAGTGCCTGCAGAGCAGCCTTGCTGGAGCATCCTCCCCGTGCCCCAGGCAGCTGCTCCTGCCCACTCCCACCCCACGCTCTCCTCCACGGCAACCCCTCTGCACAGGGGAAATGCAGGAGAGAGCAGGAATGAGTGCTGAGAGCTCAGCACAGCAGTGGCTGCACGGCCCCAGCAGCTCAGCACCTGTGTAAACTACAGCCAGAGGTGGGACTGGCTCCATCACAGCCCCAAAATCCACAGCTGGCAGCTGAAGGTGGCACCCAAGCCCTCCCTATGCTGTTAGAGCTCCATCAGATGGATGGAGAATTCCTGTGGAGCCATGTCTGGGGAAAAGCTTATTCCACTGGACACCTTCCTTTCCCAACCATCTCAAATATCCAGTCCTATCATCTATTCCTGCCATCCTCAGGAGTGTTAAACAGGCATTAAAAGGTAATTGCAGCCCAACCACAGCCACGTGGTTCCTTCCTGTATACTACACCAGCTCTGGTTTGAGTGTATTTACTCAGGATCTGCCCTGGTTTGTGTGTATTTACTCAGGATCTGCCCTGGTTTGTGTGTATTTACTCAGGATCTGCCCTGGTTTGTGTGTATTTACTCAGGATCTGCCCTGGTTTGTGTGTATTTACTCAGGATCTGCTCAAAAATTCCCTCTGACACATTGAGAAACTCTCACTAGGTCACCTGAGTGCTTCAGCAGGAGCTCTGTCCAGAACCAACTCTCTCCACATCATTCCCAAAGAGCTTGAGGACATAAAACAGCTCAAGGCAAATCTCACCCTTGAGGAGATTTAGTGTTGTACAGCATTTAACTGGAACAAAAATCTGGGTAAGCTTACCTTTACACTTCCAAAATAATAAATATTTATAAACAGACATTCTCCTTTCTACTCACCAATATCAGGGCACTATGCCTTTACACTTTAAAAATCTAAATATTGGCAGTGTGGTTTAAATTAGCACAGTGCACAAGATTCTGCCAGTGGATTATCCACCAATAAAAAACACATTTGGAGGCGGGAGAAACTCTGGGAGCTTCCAACACGCGCCACACAACAGATATTCAAATAGCTGAGTCACTGTGGGTTTCTGAAATGAGCCTCCACCAGCACTGAAGGAAGGAACATTCAGTGACAGGCACTTCAAAATCTCTGACAGATAAAAGTTTTGCTTTTAAAGTTCCTGAGTTTTTCAGTCTAAGGCTGCAGCTTCTTTACTTCACACTTTTTTCCCCTTTTATTTTTGGTTTTTGAAGACTTTGATATCGAGCTCCCAACACAATGTTTAACTTCAATCCTGCATTAAACATCAGAGCAAGGGCCAGGCTGAGCAGACTTCTAAAAAGCCAGAGCAGACAGACAAACCCAGCAAAGGTACAAGAAAGAGAACAGCAAATGCAAACAGTGCAAACACCTGGAGGGAACACAAGGTACAGCAAGCAGGAATTAATTCAGTGTGAGATGCACAGGGCTCCCCCAGCCCCTTCTGGTTTTAGGCAGGAGCAAACCTTGGCGAAGGATCCTCAGAACAGCACAAATCTATGCAGCCATCAGGTAGGGAAATAACACAGAAAGCTCAAAGAAAGGAATTTCTGCTCAGAAAAATCCCCTGTCCCTGCAAATGGACTGAAAACAAGAACCCATTTTTATGGGTGTTTTCCCCCAAAGAACTTTACTTTTTCTCTGAGGTTTTGGGAGGAGCTTCTGAATTTCAAAAAATGAAAAACTTGGATATTTTCTTATTTTTTCTCAGTAAGGGAGAATTTCAAAAAATGAAAAAACTGAATTTCAAAAAATAAGCTTGGGTATTTTCATATTTTTTCTCAGCAAGGGATTCATGGAGAAGCTGGAAGAACAGAATATTTTCTCCTGTTTGATTCTGAACATTGTTTTACTCCTTAGTGGGAAGAATAAGAACTCCATGTGGACCCCACATCTCAGAACCTTGATAAGATTTTTCCTCCCATCCTTCCACAACCCCCTCTCTCCATTTAGTGGGTGCAGAGGCAGCCCAGGGAATGGTGACACCCCTCTGGAAACACATCCTGAAACAGCCTCAGCACAGCTGCAGGGCTTCCCCCTCAATCAAACACTGCATAAAGGCACAGATTAAATCTCATTTCTTCCCCTTACAGCTCTCCCTGCTACTCTGTGCCTTCAGGGTCCTCCCAAAATTGCTCAGCACTGAGGACTGGGAACACTGAGCAGCTGTGGTGATGCCTTCTATCTTCCAAGGTAACTGCACCTAAACACTAAAAAATAAACATGAAAATACATCCTTCTCAGGTATTTTTGAATCAGATAAAAACTACAAATTAAATGTCAGCTGTGATATTAAGATTAAACGGAGCTGCTGTGAAATATTAGTGGATATTCATAGCATAAGCTGCTACAATTAAACATAAAATCACCTCTATATGTTGTACTCCTTTCTCCTACAATGTTTATTTGTTTATATATACATACAGAAATATACACATGAACCTGTAAGGAGACTGCAATACAAATAAGCTGTTAAAACCCAGAGTTCTCTGCAGGCAAATTCTGGTCCCAATGCAGAATTATCATCTGTCAAGTTGCCCAAATCATCTCAGAACACAAAAACTTGCAGCACATGACAGGCTGCATATGGAAAAAATTATATTTGGGATTAAATCTTATAGATCATATTTGAAGGATCTTTTCCTCATTGTCATTTTTCATGACCAAGGCCATCTGCCTGACAGGGAGTGGGAGGAAAAATTCCTCACTTATTTTAAAGCCTGTCAATGCCAACCAAGAACGTTATTTGTAAAATCTATATTGCCTTCAGATTTACCTCCAGCCCCCAAGGCAGGAGCTCGGGGTGCTGCCATTCCTGTTTACTGAGGATGCACTTTGTACCAGGGGAGGATCACTCACTACAGAGCCACCATCCCATAATAGTGCCCAATGCTCCTACAGCAAACACACAATTCTCATTGCCCAGGAAAACGTGGTGATCGAGTCACTCTTACAGAGCCTCAATTTCTGAGCAGTTTTTGAGGCAACCACCTCAACAGGGGACATGATTTGCTTTCCAACCAACAAGGAAAATGCACTTCTGAAGGGCAGAACAAAGCAAGTCAAAGCCACCCCCAGGAAAGTCGCACCAAAGGCTCTAAAAGGGTCTTTGCTCAGTCCTGGTGTTTACATGAGCAAGAAGCCAAAGGCACCTGGATGCCTTTGCCATAAATCCCAGTTAAATGCCCCTGGAAATGCAGTGGCTGGGCAAGGCTCTGTGCTGGAGCCGTTTGTGCCCAGGCAGCACCACAGATGCAGCACTCGGTGCTGGAAACCCAAGCCGGGAGTGGAGCTTTTGCCAGATCAGCACTGCCATTGCTGCTTTTGGTAGGGGTTTGGGAAAGCACCCAAGGGAACACCAGCTCAGCCCTCCCTGCTCCTGTCCTGCCCATCAGAGGGGACTGAACCCTCCCTGTCCCCACACTAATAACACTGAGATTCATTCCTCTTCCTCTGACAATAAACCACAGCAGCAGGAGCGGCTGAGGGCTGGATGCCCAGCCCAAAGCAGCCCCTCTGCACTGGCTCCCAGAGGTTTGGGCCACCAGCAGCCCAAAGCTCTGCCCCTGGGGCTGCTCAAAGCCAGCTGGTGCTGCCTGCAGATCACGTGCTGCTCCAAAGGGAGGGAAGGCATTTTTGCAGCTCTAGCTCAGATTTTTTCCTTTTCGGGATGGCTGCTCCCTCATCCAGCTCCCTCACTTCCTCATGCCTGCAAGTTCTGTGTTTATTTTTTCCCTGTATAATTTTTAGCCTCGACAAATAAAAGGGTTGACATTCACTAAATGCAAGGTCTAAGTGCTACCAGATTGCTCCTGCATAGCACGGCTCTGTATCCTCAATAAAACCCAGCCCCAGGCATCATTTGCTCTGTTCAGGCAGGGAGGATCCTGTGGCAGTGTTTGCAGCACTGTCATGGTTTCTCTGCTTGCAGGAGATTTCTTCCTCTGAACATCTCGCTGAGAGCTCCACAAAGGCTCCCCAACCACAACACAAGGAGTTATGTTTCCACTGAGCTTGTGTACATTACATAACCAAAACAGATGAGCATTGCCAACACTGAGGGCCCAGTGCTGACTATTTTCACAAATTAGGAGTGAAGAAGTGTTAGCCCTAACACACAAGTCCCTCGAGCTCCTCTCTGACTGAACAGTTGTTCATCAGAACAAAATTTTCAAGGCACACTGCAGTCAGTGTCAATCTGTAATGGCTATTCTGGTGTTTCCACACTCATGTGAGACATAAGGCTGCTTCTACACTTTGTCAGGGGCCACTAAAGCTAATCCAGGATTTTTGCAGCTCCCTACCCCCAGGCAGCCAGTTGCCAAGCAAGGAAACAAGCAGTTTATTCCTAAAGATCCAGTCAGGTGCTTCTCAAGACTGACCTCAAAGCAGCAAATTCCTCTCAGGGTGGCAAAAACATGCAAAGCAGTTTTCAGAGACAAGAACCTTCAGCAACAGCTGACTTGTTTCCTGGAGTTTGGATCACAAACTTTCGAGTCAGGCAGGAAAGACTGGAGGTTTTTATACACTCAGGCCCCAGATCAGCAGGAGCTTGAGAGACCAGCACTGGCACCTGGCTGTGCAGGCAGCAGTGTGAAAATGCAGCTGGAGGTGCTGGAACTGCAGTGGGAGCTGGAGGAGAGGGATCCCACCCAGGTGCTGACACAGGGAGCACCGCCCTTCATGCTGAGGGGTGACTCCAGATGCTGCAGGAGAAGGGCAGATATTCCATCCCCAGCAGGGAGGGAGCTGTGAGTGGCACAGGGTGCTTGCTGAGGACACCTGGCAAGCTCTGCAGCCCCTCACAGCACATCTCATGGCTCTGCTGGCAGCCTCTCCACTTTCCTTCTGGCTGCTCTCAAACACAAGCACCCACAGCTCCACCTCCCCGAGACACCACCACAGCCAGGACTCTTGCTCAGTGAGGAACAGGCTGCCCAGAAAATCAGAAGGGAAATTATTTAACTTCTGGGTTGGGTTCCTCTTGGACTAATGACTTCCATGTGGCACTTGGACACAGCACCTGCAGGGCCTCCTTGATATGGGCACTTGGCATATTTATCTCTGGTCTCTGCAAGTAAACAACCTGAACTGAAAATACTTATGAACTGTAACTCATTTTCAAGTATAAAGCCTTATTTTCTAAGTAAGATAATTGAGGTTTTTAGTATAATTTCCTGCTACTGCAAGCAGCACAGAACTTCATTGTGCCCTGAAAGCAAGAGAAGGGAGATGACACAGAACAGACTGAGGAGTTTGGCACAGATGAGCTCCCCAGGGGTGTCCCAGGGATTCACCTGCTCCCTCTGAACAGCCAAACACCTCATGAGCACAGCAAGGCCAGGGATGACAGGAAATCAAACCTGGCCACAGAGAAATGTCAAGGGGAAAAAGCTCCAGAGGCCAGATGTGGCTCCCTAAAGCTTACTGGGAAAGGCAGACCTAAAAACCGAACTCCTGCAGCATCGCCGTGCAAATCTAGGTGTGAACTGGAGGAGCACAGATCTCACCTTCCCTGGGTGCTATCAGCAATCCAGCCAAGGGGAGCCCGGAGGCTGTGCTGAGGCTCAGCCCTGCAAGTGTCAGCACTTGCAAGCTGCAAATGCTGCTCTGAACCAAACCTGAGTGTGTTTGGCAGCGAATGTTTGTGCTCCCACACACCCAGCACGGCCCACAGCCCAGTCCTGGCAATGTCTTCAAGGGAGCTACAGCTGCTTCAGACTGAATACCAGCACTAACCTCAGCTACAGCGCCCTGCCACAGAGCTGATGGTCCCCTGGTAACTTTAATCCACTGGCCACTGAATTGCAAAAGCTCCCACTAAACTGGAAAACATCATTTAGACAATCCTTGCCTAAAAAACCTTTCCCTGTGTATTTTGGTACCTCAAGCACCCAGCAGCAGGTGAACACAGCTCCAAAAACTCCAAACCGAAGACAAGAACAGACAGCCCACCAGCCTCCCACCTCAGCCTTGCCTATTTTGTATTTGTTATATTTATGCCCAAATAACCAGCTTGCACATAAGGAAACAATTCATCACAGCTCCTGTACTGCAAAGAAACAAATCTTTGGCTCCAGGTTACCACAGTGGGATAAAACCTCCCCCAGGGCCAGGTCAGTGAGCCTGGGCACAATAAATGCATCTGAGAGGTGCTCTGGGCTGCCAGCAGGATTTTACACCCCACACCTCACCCGAGGCTCTCAGCACTTTAGATGATGAACGTACAGCTCAAGGTGTTCCCAGTATCTGGGGACTCCTGTCCTCACACACAGGGTTTTTTCCCCACGATTGATGACATTATCTATCTGTCTGCATCCTCCTAAAGGAGTGAGAGTCCTTCCCCTGCAGAGCAGAGCCTGTGCAGGCAGCAAACACAACACCCACCCTGAGCTTCACCTGCAGGTCCTCTGGAAGCGCCTGGGATTGCTGAGGCTCCCCAGCACCTCAACCCTGCCAGCTCACAGAACTGACTCTGAGAGCCTCTCCAAGAACAGAGCACAACTGATGGGGTGCACAGAGGAACACACTTCACTACTCTAAATATTAAGCAAGCCACAAATTTTAATAACTTTGCTATATTAAAAGATAGGCACCAATGTCACCCCACCCCCACAATTCATCAAGGCATTTCACTCCCTTGGGCTCTTGTGACTAAGTATAATATTTCATTAAATATCCTGTTCATACTGGCTTATGTACTAGGGAACACACTAATTTTAGAAAACTGATTAGCTAGTTCTTTCTAACCGAATGTTATTGTAGCTAAGGTCAGATTTTGCACTGAAACTATAGCAACAAAGCCACAGTATTCTTTTGTCTACAAGGTTGGGACCAGGTTTATTAACACAACTGCTCTACTTAATAGCTCAGCACTGCTTTTTGGCAATCCCTTCCTCGATCCTACCTGAAATACCCTGAGCTTTCCACGGGGAAAAGGCTCAGACCTGCAAGAGCTGAGAAAGAGTAAGCGTTCAAAAGAGCATTTTTCTTATTTCTCTAGTTTTGGGCACAGCCAGCCCCCCCCGTCCCACACAGGGACACGTCAGGATGGAACTGCCACCCCCGTTTGCAGAGGGGCAGATCAAACTTCTCCCCAGGAGAGAGATAATAATAAATTAAATCCCCATCCTTCCTCTGCTGTACCTGAACCAACAGATTGGGTTTCACACAGCGCTCCAGTTATGCATTTTAATGGCACTTTCTGTTTCAAAGGGGCTTTGCTCTGCCTCCATCTCCATGCAGACACCCCAGATGAAAGCTCCTGAAGCCCACAAGTTGGCAGACAGCTGTCTGGGCACAGAGGAGCAGGGAAACACAGCCCAGCCAGTGTCTGTGCCCCAGAGCCAGCCCCTCCTCTGTCCCCAGCTGTCACATGGACCTTGATTTGTGCCCCACAGACCCTTCCCACCCATCTCAGCACCCATCAGTGGGACACAGAAATAATCCTGAGCACCGGCAATTATTCAGCCAGTCACTTATCCCTGCTAAGCACATCAGCACGGACTCCCTGCAGGGTTTGGGGTGGAAGGGACCTTAAAGCTCATCCCATTCCCAGCCTGCCATGGCAGGGACAGCTCCCCCTGCGCCAGGAACCATCCAGCCTGGCCTGGGACACTGCCAGGGCAGCCACAGCTGCTCTGGGTATCAGAGCACCACACAATCAGGATGTCTTTGGGATATCCTGGTACTCCACCACAAATAATTCCCCCAAACTTGTAAGGAACCACTGCAAGAGATGTGGGAGGTGAAATAAAACCAACTTCCCAATTCACTCTCCACGACAAAAATCCCAACCAACCTTCCCTTGGATCCCTGCATCACCCTGCTCGGGGCATCCCAAGCCTCAGCAGATATAAAGCAAACTTGTCTGCATGGAAAAGCAACACTTCCAGCTTCGCAGCTTTTTAAAATATCTAAATGCTGCGGTGGCAATTGTCCCCAACATCTGCTTGCACGTAGGCTGCAGTGGGCTAAAGTTTCACAATTCAGAGGCAGGATTCAGGATTTCTTCATCTTATAAAGGGCAGCAAATTCAAATGCATACAAGCAGTTGGCAGTTTTCTAGTGCAGCTCTATAAATACTGGAAGATTCCTCATCAAGGCAGCAAAATGTATTTCAGATTTAACTACACCCTAATTCAGCAAGACTGAAAGATTTTTTTTTTTACTCAAAATGCTCAATGCTTCAATTTTGAATTAAAAAAATATAGGCACAACAACAGACTGTATTTTTATAGTTTTGCTTTTCCATCAAACAACCTAAAACAACTTATTTTGATTTTACACTTCTTATTTTGATTTTTACTCATTCTGAAAGGGGGTAAGAGGCATCTTTTTTCTTTTTGTGGTGTTTGTCTACAAAACAGAAGTTGGTTTAAGTGGGTATTCACTATTATGCTCCACTTTCTACTTCTGGTATTCAGCACAGGCATTTTAATCTGACTTGGACATCTCAAAATTGGGAAGGAGTTTCTATTGCAAGTGATGGATGTCTCTGCAAGAAGGCTTTGGCCTCAGCACTCGGGCACTCCCCAAAGTTCTGCTTCCTGCACAAAAAACAAATCCTGCTATTTGAACTGCTACTACCAGAGGGGGAAAAGAAGCCATATTTAGAGTCCAATTTAAATATTCCTTAAAGGAACCCAGGCACCTTAATAATGAATGCAGGCAGGCATTTCAGCAGCATGAGAAACTCCATGCTCAGAAGGAAAGGAAGCCCAGATTGGCTGTGCAGCTCAGGTCCATCCCATCCTCTTCACCATCACTCCAGCTCAAACCTCTGCACAACACCCACTCCAACTCAGCTGACAGAGTCAAACAACTCAGGCTGTTTCACATCAAAGTTTAAAAAGCTGATATCATCCCTTTCCCCACAGCAGAGCAGGAAAAGTGTGCGTGGAGAGGATTCAAGGCTGCCCACAGGAGCCTCAGGCTGATCCTGATCCCACAGAAAACTCCTGCTGAACACAGGGGGGGCACTATCTGCTGCTCACACTCCTCCAAAACCAGCAGGCACAGGGACCTGGGTATTTGTTTTAGCTTGTTTTTTACTTTTCAGAAGTGTTTGGGAAATGAACTATGTGACCCTCCAGCTGAAGGAATCCCTAATCTCAGCCCTGATGGCAAAGCACAAACACGCTTGTCCTGGCTAAATAAGGGTAAATCGTGTGTATGTGTGCAACAGGATTGCAGAGCCTCCAGCAGACCTGCATGAATCACAGATTTCCTTCATATTTTTCCTTCATATGGAGTTTCCTTCATTCAGCACAAAGCAGGAGTGGGGAGGCTTCAGATCAGTGATGGCAAAGCTGTGAAGGACAAAACAGAAAACATTTCTGCCAGGGAGAAGCACATTGGCTTCAGCAGGGCTGAGCACAGGGGTAACTAAAGAACATCCATCAAAACTGTGGATGTTGGAAGGAATGGAGGGTGGAGAGGCCCTGGCACAGCTGTGGCTGCCCCTGGATCCCTGGCAGTGCCCAAGGCCAGCTTGGATGGGGCTTGGAGCAGCCTGGGACAGTGGAAGGTGTCCCTGCCATGGCAGGGGTGGCACTGGATGAAGTACAAGGTCCCTTCCAACCCGAGCCATTCCATGATCCACACTAAATCCACTTTTACAGCCATATCATGATAAATTAAAGCTGCCTGGGGAGTTCCTCCCACTGCAGCTCTGAGACTGAGCCCCAGGGCTGGCCCCCAGCACCTGCAGAGGCAGCAGCAGCCCCAGGAGCACAGCGTGGATCAGCATAAAAGAACAAACAGAATCTGAACCACTCCTCTCCTGCTCCGCCATGAGGGTATTTTAAGTCTAAGATATGGGTTCATTCCTTGAACATCTTGCCAAAAAAAGGGTGTTGCCCAGCAACTACTAAAACAATGTTCTGGAAGGAGGGAGCTGCTGGACAAATTAACCCAGTGAGTGCCCTTTCTGCCAGAGTTTATTGCAGAGCTGCTGGGAGGCTGGCACACAGCTCTGCATCCCAAATAAAGAGCTGCAAGGAATTTCCTGAGAAGCCTGTCAGCCAGACTGTTTTGCTGTAGTAGCAGTGTCTTGCATTAAACAAACACATTTGGCTGGGTGCAGGGCTGTGCTCCAGCACCAATGAACACAAACCTCTGCAAATACAGAGTCCAGCTCACTGAGAGCACAGAGCAGCAGCTCCAGCACCAGTGAACACAAACCCCTGCAAATGCACAGCCCGGCTCACTGAGAGCACAGAGCAGCAGCTCCAGCACCAGTGAACACAAACCCCTGCAAATGCACAGCCCGGCTCACTGAGAGCACAGAGCAGCAGCTCCAGCACCCATGAACACAAATAAACCCCTGCAAATACAGAGTCCAGCTCACTGAGAGCACAGAGCAGCAGCTCCAGCACCCATGAACACAAATAAACCCCTGCAAATGCACAGCCCGGCTCACTGAGAGCACAGAGCAGCAGCTCCAGCACCCATGAACACAAATAAACCCCTGCAAATACAGAGCCCAGCTCACTGAGAGCACAGAGCAGCAGCTCCACACCAAACCTCCAGCCCTGGGCTCTGCTGCAGCTCCTGCACCAGGGCAGGGCAGAGTTGCACCTGCAGAATAAGGATCTCTGTGTGTGTGTATTTCAGCAGGAATTGCAGCTCCAGCCCAGCTGAGGGTCAGTTCCAGTTCACACTTTGCACATCAATCCATGCACATTCAAAGGAAATTCATTTTTAGCCCCTCTTCAGCTATGGCAATTGGAGCTTAATAAAAACATTCAATGTCTTTTCTGTTTGAAGAAGTGCAGATAACGAAGGGAATGTCACACTCATTCTTTTTTTGGAGACTCACACAAGTAGGATTTCTTCCAGGAATCTCATCTGTACACAGTACACTTACAACAGTTAAGTAAAAAAACCCTTCTTTTGCATATTAACACTATTAAAAAGAAACTCTAATGAATGTATTCTTCAGTCTTCACATTTTGAAAAGCAGTTTTAGAGGACTTTTTAATTGTTTGGAGCTGGAGGTATGAAGGGCCAGAGAAATGCTGCACTTGAAAAAAACCCCAAACACACCCAAGCCACTGCATTTAAAGTGGACACAGAAAGCCAGAATAAAAAAAATCCACTGAAATCTTAGACCATAATTGCCATCCAGCCTCAAACCACTGACCTCAGGTGCTAAATAACTCTGCTTGGGATGGAAAATAGCAAGAAAAAGAATCAGCCTTCACACCTTCCACTGATCAAATGAATACTTTAATGACCTAGAGGCACCACAGCATTTAACAGTGAAATAACTGCAGGTAAACACTCACAGGAACTTGAGTGTGCTGCATTACCTTCCTCTGGAGCTCTTTCCAGCTCCAGCACTGCACTTTTTTCCATCTAATAAGCCTGGAATTCTTTCCTTTTAAACCATCTCCTTTGCACTCCTTTTAAACCATCTCCTTTGCACTCCTTTTAAACCATCTCCTTTGCACTCCTTTTAAACCATCTCCTTTGCACTCCTTTTAAACCATCTCCTTTGCACTCCTTTTAAACCATCTCCTTTGCACTCCTTTTAAACCATCTCCTTTGCACTCCTTTTAAACCATCTCCTTTGCACTCCTTTTAAACCATCTCCTTTGCACTCCTTTTAAACCATCTCCTTTGCACTCCTTTTAAACCATCTCCTTTGCACTCCTTTTAAACCATCTCCTTTGCACTCCTTTTAAACCATCTCCTTTGCACTCCTTTTAAACCATCTCCTTTGCACTCCTTTTAAACCATCTCCTTTGCACTCCTTTTAAACCATCTCCTTTGCACTCCTTTTAAACCATCTCCTTTGCACTCCTTTTAAACCATCTCCTTTGCACTCCTTTTAAACCATCTCCTTTGCACTCCTTTTAAACCATCTCCTTTGCACTCCTTTTAAACCATCTCCTTTGCACTCCTTTTAAACCATCTCCTTTGCACTCCTTTTAAACCATCTCCTTTGCACTCCTTTTAAACCATCTCCTTTGCACTCCTTTTAAACCATCTCCTTTGCACTCCTTTTAAACCATCTCCTTTGCACTCCTTTTAAACCATCTCCTTTGCACTCCTTTTAAACCATCTCCTTTGCACTCCTTTTAAACCATCTCCTTTGCACTCCTTTTAAACCATCTCCTTTGCACTCCTTTTAAACCATCTCCTTTGCACTCCTTTTAAACCATCTCCTTTGCACTCCTTTTAAACCATCTCCTTTGCACTCCTTTTAAACCATCTCCTTTGCACTCCTTTTAAACCATCTCCTTTGCACTCCTTTTAAACCATCTCCTTTGCACTCCTTTTAAACCATCTCCTTTGCACTCCTTTTAAACCATCTCCTTTGCACTTTTACTCCGCACTCCAATCCCAAGCATCACCCCCTCTCAGCCTCTCAGCTGCCTCTGCCCCTCACCCTTTCCAGGGCTCTCCCATCTCCAGCTCCATCTTCCAGCCAGCTTTTCCCACCACTCCAGTCAACAAAGGCAGTGCTGGTGTCCCCACGATGTCTCTGCTCCTCCTGTCCCACCACCCTCACACCCAGATTCCCCCTCTGCCGCCAAGCCAGTCCTTCTCCAAGCAGAGATTTCCCAGCTCGCAAACCCCAGTTCAGCTGGGAAGGGGCTGTTTTTAGGAACACACTGCTCAGGCAGGGCTATTTTCACAGCAGCAGCAGGTTAGCGGTGTTTAGTGACAGAACATACTCGCACTGAGCCACGGCTGCCAAATCCCCCTCTGTGCACACACCCCCACTTTGTGCACAGCAGCTCTGCTCCATTTCAAGGGCCTGAAGTGCAAAGAAAATCCCCCACCCTCCAGAGCAGGGCCTTGCTGCTGCCACCAGATCAAATGCAAGGGATTAAATGTAGCCTTGGCAACGTGACTTTTTACAACCTGAAGCACCTGTGGTGAGGGAAAAAGCAGGGTGGATTCATTCTGCCACCGGATCGACAGGCTTGACTTTCACAGTGAATTTTCTTGGAGCCATCTACGCAGATCTTGCTTCTAGAGATCTCTCCTCACGTTGATTAAGCATGAAATTTGTATTTACAAGAGTTTTACAACTGCCCACGGAGGACAGAGCTGCTCTAAGAAGCTCAGAATGACTTCCCAAAAAATGGTACCAAAAAGGAGATCCCCAAGCCTGGCCAGAGGTGCCAGGCTCAGTGCCCCTCCCAGAGGGGACTGACCTGCACCTGGACCCCTTGGAGCACAGGGACACAAAGCAGGTCACAGAACCACAGAAGTGTTTTCCCAATCCTCTGTAAGGGTACAATCCAAGTCACTTCCATCTGATTCATTTTCTTCTTGCTCTAAGAAGATTTCAGAACATTCCTTCACAATCACCAGTGCCTGACCCCACTCCTCAGGCTGCAGCTGCATCATTCCAGCATCATTCCCAGGATGGTCTGGGCTGGAAGGGACCCCAAAACTCACCCCTGCCATGGCAGGGACACACCCTCCCCTACCCCAGGCTGCTCCAAGCCCCACCCAGCTGCATAAAAATGGAGTATTTTCCATTTCTGGTGAGGATGAGGTGATAAACTCCACAATTACTTCTTCTGAACATGTTTATCACAGAAAGCATTTTATCTCAGACTACACTTACAAAGTATGTGTATAAATAAGAGAAAAGCCTGCTAAAATTTTATGACTTTTGTTGCCATTTACCATTAAGCATAAACCTCCCCATGAAAGCTTCACTGAAGTAACTACAAAGGTTGGAAAAGGTTCACACCATTCTCTCTCCCTGTATAAATTATAAGTAATATGAGAACATTTACAATGTCTAACCACAGTGTTTTATGTCAGACAAATGTCTCTCTGTACTTGCAGTTCCTAAACTGTGCAGGCAAGAATTGCCTTTTTCTCATTCTTTCCTCTCTCTCTGTCTCTCCCTCCACCTCCCTCTGCACCCAGCAGTCTCAGTCAAATCTGCTTTTATTCTTCCATACAATTTTAACATCAAGAATGGCTCAGAAGTCAAGGCTCTGCTTCACAAAACAACATTGTTCTTTCTTGGAGAGCTTACCACTGAATGCTGAACATTCCCAGGTTGCCTGTTTAGTGTTTCAATTATCAGCTCTTCAGTTTTCCAGGAAAAAAGGGAGAAGAACCAACAAGAACTCACAGATTTCAGCAATATTTTAAAAGGAGAGCTTCATTATATGGGACATCATGTCATGGCAAAAAACCCCAAAACCACCCAAATAACAGCAGGCAAAACCAGCAGCACAGACTGTACATGGTTATCAAGGGCAATCACCCGCAGTTCTGGCCAGACCTGAACAGAATTATGGTGATTCTGAGATCCTGATAAAGGCAAAGCATAACCAAGGAAACAGATTCATCCAAAGAAACAAGGCACAGGTGCTGCTACACCTAAAACAATAAAATCCTGACCAAAACTGTAGAATATTTGGCAGAGTTATCCTCTGGGTGAAAGATGCCCAAGGGTGAGAAAAAGAATTCGAGATCTTTGCAAACCAAATCCCAGTGAGTGCTTCTCTTCCTGTCTGAGGCCTTTCTTGAACAAGTCAGCCCTTGCCAAACTCAAAAGCAGAGCACTAATTTCTTATCACTGAGCATAAGTTTCCTGGCAGAGTGAAAGCAAAGCCCAAGGTAGCTTATATCAAATTAGGTCAGATAACAATAGCTGTGGCTAACACTTGTTCCTTTTTATTTTCCTCCTCCCTGAGGTTTGATACTGGGTAATTAGAAAGAAGGTGTGATGGAAGGGAGAAAACGAAATGAAATTCCCAGGGATTGTGAACATTCGGAGAGATGTGAAAAGCAAACTGACAAGCTCAACCCCATCCCCTCACACAGCTTTGTTCATTCCTGTTTGGCTGGGACAGAGTTAATTTTCCTTGCAGCAGCTGGTAGAGCTGTATTTTGGATTTGTGCTGGAAGCTGTTGCTAACACAGGGGTGTTTGAGTTGCTGCTGAGCAGATCTCTGCTCCCACCTCCCTGTGAGGGCTGGAGGGCACAGCCATGCCCAGGCTGTCCCAGCCCAGCACAGCAGGGCACAGAGCTGGCAGTGCCTGCAGGGGTGACATCTGTCTTGGCCCAACACCTGCCTGCCCATGGGAAATGGGAACCAATTCACCCTTCTGCCTTGCTGCTGGGTGAAGCTGCTCCTTTATCTGAACACTCTTCCTCTCCCCATCCCTGTGGGTGGGGCTGACTCAGGTTAAACCACCACAGTCCCACAGACATTCAACACAATTTTTCCTCATGGGTTGCCATCCATGGAAGAAGATGACACTAAAATGTGCCACAGAAAGCAGAGAGGTCAGAAATTGTTACAGAGCACTGCACAAAACAAAGAATCATTTCTAAGAGAAAGGTAAGGAGCTGTCTGACCAACTTACCTCTGAATTTTTTGGGTGGGTTGTTAAGATCACCTGCTTCTGGCTGTACCACACAGCGATCATCCACAAGGCTGCAAAGAAATGAGCAGTGCAGTGAGATCCCATCCCCTGCAGCCCCCTCCATCCTCGTCACAAAACCAAAGTCTCACTTGCAATATTTCATCCGAGTGGCCACTTCAGCAGAAGACATTCCCCAAATGCCAACTTATGCCAGATCTTTCTAAGAAGCATGCAGCTAATTTTTACTGTTGCCCAGAGCTTTGCTCCTGGTAGGTGGGACAATAAATAAGTCATTGCTCCTGTGTTCTGCATCATCCTTACGTGCCCTGCTCGAGGTGCAGACAGAACAGCCCATATTCTAGGGAGGTGACAGACAGCCTCAGGACAGCTCCTGCCTCTTGGACAGATTTGAGTCACGCTGCAAATGTGTTTGTATGAATAGAGAACGGGAAAATATGACAGCTATGCAAAGTGGACACTGACCCAAGTACTAAGAAATGGCAGGAAGAGTCAGTGCCACAATAAAAATTGGCTCCTGAGAGAAAGGAAGGCACAAATGCACCCTCCTGCTCGCCAGCCAAACACCAGGTGAGCTGAGGGATTGAGCCAACCTCCTCCTGCTCCGCCAGGAAGAGGGGGAGCTGCACAGGCAAACCCAAGAGATTCCAAGAGGGAACGCCAGGACAGAGCTGCTGTCCCTGCACAACCCCCACAGGGTCAGCTGAAATCCCACAGAATAAAGGGAATAGGTGGGAAGCCCCTGTTCCCACTGCTCTGAGCAGCTTTGGATCGAGGCGGAATTGGGCTTTTCCCAAACTGGAGAATTGCACCCGTAACCAAAACACTTTGGGGCTTGATTTGATCCTAAATGACTCAATTTGGCCCCTTGTAACCAATCTGTCAAAGAGGCTTTCTACACAAACGTAGAAAGTAAAACTCCAAGGTCAAAGGTTTGAGAGGTCCATTCTCATGCAGAATCAACTGGAGGAAGACTGAGACCTAGAATATGAGAGTTGTTCCTTGCAGAGGCTGCTCACATGCAGGGAGCATCTTGAGACAATTAGAGAAAATAAGGAAGTGCATGAAAATTAAGAGATCAGAGAAACTAAGAGGGCTCAACAGTGCATCTAAGATTTGCATATGCAAACATTCAGAGTGAATTGCTTTTTCCCCATGGATTTTCTCCCTACTCAGTTCTATATATATATTTATATATAGGTGCTCCAACATGAATGGTATTAACATTTGAGCTGCAGCACCTGCTTCTGGTGAACAAAGGGCCAAAAATATCCAAGAAATAGGTTACTCTGATCATCCCATACAGATAACCTCAGTGCAATGCATCCCTCTCATCTGAGATTAAGTCGAAAATAAAGAGGAACTTCCCAAACTAGTAAGAGGAAAATTTTACAGGGTGAGAAACACAAAAGAGGATAGATTGTACACCAGTAATCATCATGATGACAGCACTGAGTCTGGGAAACAGCAAGAGTCAAGTTCTGATTAAGCAACATGTCATAGGAATATTCAATAGGAACACTCTTCAGAGATTTAGGACAGCTTTAGAATGTAGAGTGAGTGGCATCTGCTCCTCAACCTTCAGGAACCACATAAGTCATTACACATGTTATGACATCAGACTGTCAAAACTCCACATGGGCTGGAGGACAATTACACCAAATCTTCCCTTTGCTGCTTTAATTTTCTCCAGGACAAAGACTAAATTAAATATGGGACAAAACTAATTTGATTACAGAGGCTTATTAAGAAGATAATGCATTTCATGTTTCACATTGCAATTAGGATTTCTGGCTTAAATTAGGCTCAGAGATATGTGGCCATTACATAATGCAGTTACCTTAAAACAGCACTAACCAAATCAAAGAGGAGGCCTGAACACAGAGGGGACTTTAGGCTGCCGTGAGAACATCTCATCAAGCCTAGGAGATAAAGCTTGGGGCCTGTCATGTCCACAAGGACCAGCCATGGTGAAAAACATCTGCTCAGCAATGCCCTCAGAAGCCACAGCCACTGCATACTGTTCATGCACAGGATCCACATGGCAGAACAACTTTCTACTTGGCCTGCAGTTATTCACTGCCAAACTCGCTTCAGACTGGGAGGAGAAACAATAGGCAGCTGTAGAGGATAACTCATGCTGCCAGTGTTCAGCAGATAGTATTTGGCCCGTCACACAGCTGATCCAGGGCTGCACAGTGCACGTGGCATATTTGACCAGGACCTGGGAAATTTGTCAAATACATTTGCCAAATACTATTCGACCAACCCTACTTACTACACCCCTTGCTTTTATCATACCTTCTCTCCTTTCTGGCAGCATCCCATATTTTCTTCTCTTTCCTATAATAGATCATGGTGCATCTTCAGTGTCTGCTTCCTTCTCTGCCCCCTTATTTTCCAGAATCCTAATAGCTAGAGGACTAAACCTACAAGTTAGTTTGGAGTCACTCAGGAGAGATTGCAGCCCATCGTTTCCTGCTGAGGCACTTACCAGGATGCTGGCTCTGTACCCTGCTTGGGAGCTCCATTTAGCAGCTGCATCTGGGCTGGAGGCATCAGAACATGTGCTGTGACTGTACCCCCCCTGAGGCCCTTAGGGCTACGGGAAATGAGAGAGAGCAGGTTGTGCGTGTGCCCCTCACTGCTCCTGCCCTCGGGAACAGGGGCCAGAGGTGCTCCTGGAGCTTCTCACCCTGCAAGGGCTCCTGCCCAGGCAGCACCCAGCTCCTGACACTTGCAGAGGTTCCTCCTCAGCAACATCAAACATTCCCTGGCCCTCCTCAGAGCTGTGCTCCAAGCCCACGGCTCCGCTCTGCCAGCTTGTGCTTTTCCTACATGAAAAGCTGTTTTTGTGGTGGATGGAGCAGCATTCCCCTCTCCTGCTGCACAGCACCTGCCCCTGGCCTGGTGCAGGCAGCACAAAGGGGCAGGAGCTGGCACAACACAGCTCCCACAGCTGCTCCAGGGCTCTGGCAAAGCACAAGGGTCAAAACATCTTCTCCTTTGATAGGAGAAAAACAATTTTGTCTGTAGGAGAAACCTCAAATTAAACCTCAATTTTAAGGTCAAACTAGCTGTAGTGGTGAGTTACTGGTATTTAAACCACTTGGCTCCGGGATTTGATTTATTTTTTGTTAGATATATATGTTTTTTACACTGCTTCCATTGCCTGTGCTACGTCCTTTGTGCAATCAGCAGAGTGCACTGGGGTCTGCTCGTCCCTGACTGGGGAAGGGGCAGGGAGGGACAGGACGGGACACACGGACGGACACGGGACAGACAACAACATGAAAATCATTGGGTTGCATTCATTCCCCCCTACCCCTTCACCTGACAAGGTTTTTCCTCCCCACCAAGGATAAACTGCACCACAGCCATGGATACACTCTCCAGCCTCCCAAAATCTACCTTGCCATATTCACTTCAGGCTATTTTTAAATGTAGGGCCAAGTCTATCCATAAAGCTCCCTTGCTTTAGCCAGTATTCCCTGGGATCAGGCTGAAGAGAGCTAGCTGAGCTCTGCTAGTCCTTCTTACAGGGTTTGTAATACAAGGGAACAGCTGTTCTTACCCCAAAGTGCTAATAAATCCATTTGTTGAGCCCTCTGCATAGAGAGAACAAATATCTCCAATATGAAGGAAGCTCGACATCTTGTCAGTCATCTCTGGCTTATTGCCCCTGGAAGAAAGAAGAAAGCACAACATGAATCAGGCAGAATTCCTTGGTGCAGCTACCAGAGGTTACAGCAACAGGAGCCTTTACCTTTGATTGCTGGTTTGAAAAACCGAGCAAGTTCTCACAGAGCAACTTCAGGTATCAAAGGAAACCCAGCAGGCCAGAGTGCTTGCTTGGAAAAATAAACCAGGAAAAACAAGCAGCTACTGGCATCTCATGGCACGTGGGACTGCCTCACAGGCAGGCATTCATCCCAGAGATACTGGATTTGAGTGCAGCTGCAGCCACCCCTTCCATCCCACCTGCCACAGGGAAAAGGGGAGAGGGAACCGCTGCAGTTTTTGTGTCTAAATATGCAGCCATGTTTGTATCTAAGTCACATTTCTTTGCCAGAATTAAAGGTTTAAGCATCCTTTAAAGGTTCTCCTTAGTGTTGGAATGGTGCTCCTGAGAAATTCCAAATATTGACCTGATTGATGGCAACGTTTTTTGATAAAATTTGGACATGACACCAGCAGCCTCCTGCTTGCACCCACCGGCCCAAAACCAGAATTAGGTGAAGACCCAATCAGCATGCCTGACAATAGATTTTGCACATAAAAAAAGATTACGATCTTTCCAAAGTCAAATGCATTATCAGACAACCAAATCCCCATGAAATCAGTAATTCTTCAATCCTAGGTTTAATATAGATGGCTTAACTGTAACACTGAAGAGACAGACACTGAGTGTTGCCAACTTCAACTGCATTAAGAACTTGATTTTCTCTAAAGCCCCAAGTCCAAACAACACAGGATCCACCTGTCATTTCAATAAATACAGAAAAAATTTGAGCTTCAATCTGTCACAGCAACAAAGAGCCCAACACGAGTCCGGATAACAAACCCAACAGAACAGATTTTCAGAGAGATCTTTCCCAAGCCCATTTAGCGGTTTCCTGGACATCCTCCCAAGCCCTGCTTTTTGATCAGCGAGTTCAAAAGGCCCAGCAGCTCCTGTGCTTGAGGATTCAAAGAGCACCAAGGCTGCTCCAAGCTGCTCCTCCTGGCAGGCTGTGAGCCCTGCAGCCAGCACTGCCCAGGGAGAAAAGCACTGAGGCAGAAAAGCTCCCAACACCTCCTCCCTCTCCCTCCATCACACCCAAAGAGGCTCTCAACGCCATAAGAGCAGAAAAGGGGAGCAGCAGGAAATTCTGCTTATTCTAGGGATAAATATCCCCTTCCCTGGGCATTATCTTGTTTACCAAAAGGAGCAGGTTGGAGCTCAAGAAAGAGAAAAGTCCATGGAGATCCAAAAGGTGACGTCTGCAGCTATGAAAGGGCAATAAACACCTAAAGTTACACTTTTCTTCTGAAAAGCTCCAAGCAGCTCTCCCTCCTCACTCCCAAAAGATCTGTGCTGCTGGGAATAACAATAACAACTTTCATTATTATTATGAAATCAAAGCACAGCATGGACATTCTATCCCTGCAAATCTGTGTCACTGGTACAACGAAACACAAATCCAGGAAAACCAGGAGATAAGAGGCCAGGCTGGTATGCAGGTAAAGGGGTCTCAGCTCCTCTGGAATCAAATCTGGGTGCACACAACACCAAACCCTTTCTTGGCTGCCTGTTAAATGCCAAGTCCTTCAGCCACTGCATGGTACACAGTCTGTTCCCATTCTTTCTGATAAGTGGACAGAAAAACACTGCTACCTGTTTTAAGATATATGCCAAGAAACATACAGAAATATGCAGAGTGACTGAATTAGCAACACTGGAAATACAACTTTGCCCATTTCCTGACTTGGATCTTAAACTACCAACTTCAGACTAGAAAACTTTTCATCACTCAAAATTAGGGTCAGCCCTGAATTAATAGCGCCCAAAGCAAAAGCTGTCTAAGCCAAGAAAAGCCACAGATACTCCCCAATTAACCCTTTTTACATGGCATTAAGGTTTCCTTTCCATGCTGTGGGGGGGATTACCTTTTCCTCACAAGAGGCAGATGTTGACCACAGCTGTTCCCAAGGGAATGTGAAGGTCAAAGTTATTGACTTCCATTAGAGATTTTTTTCTTGGCAAAAAAAAATAAAAAAAAAAATCTCAGACCACTGCCCAAAACCAGGCTGAGGGATGGACAAGCAAATTCCTGCAGCACTTTCCAGGACACAGCCTCAATTTTCTCACATTTTCTTCACCGAGGAAGACCCCACCATACCATGAAATTATAACTCTGATATATCATGATAGTTCAAACCTCCCAAAAATGCTCTTCTGCAAATTACTGACAATTCCACTAATAAAATGTTTATCCGCTTTACCCAGAACCAGGAAAACCGTAACAGAGTTCTGGATGTCAAGAAGGTGGGGTTAAGCCTGGCAGCAGTTCAGTGAATTGAGCAGCTGGGCTCTTTCCAGACCATCCCTAGAATTCCTGGATGAGCCTGCAGAGCTGGGTTTGGGGTGCAGCCTGGAACCCCAGCCTTGCTGCTCCCACCCAGGAGAGCTGTGCTGGAGTTTGGCTTCACCAAGGGCTGATCTGGCTCCAATAACCTTCTTTCCCAAGCTCAGGCAGATTAATCACCATGCAAGTCCTCACTGCCCCTTCTCCTGGATTTCTGAATGCTGTTCTAACACCCGTCAGTGTGATGCCATCCCCAACACACCAGGAGATGCTCCAGGGAGCCAGGTCCCACTGGGGTGAGCCTCTTCTAAAACTGATTTATCCTCAAGCTTTCTCATAGCCCTGGCTGCCTCCATTCTCTAATAGCCAAAAGCATCCCTGACACCCGTCCCTGCCAATGCTCAGCTTGGCCAGGGCTCAGGACCACGCTGCACTGGCAGATGGAGAAGGGGCTCAGCGACCCCCCAGGCCTCCCCACACAGGAGGAAACAGAGTCACTGCTGCACTAATTCAGCTCCAAAGCTTTTCACACTCTCCTCACAAGGGACTGACAAAACCACTCCAGTTACTGGCACCAAACACTAAATAATCAGCCACCTCAAATGGAGGTTTTTCCTACCTCTGACAACTGGGAATTGTGAAACAAAAACTGGAAAGTTTTTAAGAGCAAAGTTCCCAGGTACTCAGTTTGAAAGCCTTTTTCTAAGAGATGCTGTCAACAACAGCTGGCCACACTAATCCTCCCAAAACCAGACCTCTGGGGGGTCATCTTTGATTATTTTCTTCAGCAGGACAAGGCAGAAGCGGAGGCAGTAAAAACCTGTCAGCCTTGGCACAGGGAGACCACAGGGACTGAGGAGAGCAGGTTTGCTCCTGGACACGTCACTCAGAGCATCCATGTGTGTCCCTGGCTGTGAGGGGACACTGCCATCCCCACGTCACTCACAGCATCCATGTGTGTGTGTCCCCTGGCTGTGAGGGGACACTGCCATCCCCACGTCAGAGCATCCATGTGTGTGTCCCTGGCTGTGAGGGGACACTGCCCTCCCCAAGGCACTGACCACAGACAGGGTGACCACCAGAACCCCCTGGAAGGGCAGGACAGGGGATTTTCACAGCCTCCCAGTACCTGGCTCTCGTGGGTACAGCACAGTCATGCTGCTGCAAAGGCAATTGTGCTCCATGGACAAATACAACCATTACCCCACTATTTATTTATTTTAGATATGCCACTGCCAAGAGCAACTGATTTACACTAGATGAGGGGACGGCCCTAAGAGAACATTTGCAGTTATTCTGTGCATAATCCCAGCTTTAATGGCTCTTTCATAGCCCTGCAAGAGGGGATTCCTGCAGGAAATTCATCCTGTTCCAGCTGAAACACAGCAGTGTTACCCAGGGAGCACTGTCCTCCTCCTCCTCCCCTTAAACACTGCAGGAAAACAAGATTCCCTCTAGGTAAACTCACTCTAAAAAAATCAAAGATGAAGCACTGATAAGCATGGCATTATCTAGCAAAAACGAAGTCAGGTTTCTCCAAGCAGCTTAACTCAGGTGGCAGCAACGTCAACAGCAGCAACCCAAGCTGTAAAAATAATGTTCTTTTCTCACCAAGCTGAAGGTTCACATTTTAAGAAATAGAAGGACTTGCCAGGATACAAAAGAAAGATGAACTAAAAGTGGACTGTACATTGAGAAGTTAACTCTAACTGCCCACAGACATCAAAAAATTCCTGAGCTATGAACACATTCTACAGTATTTTTTTTTAAGTCCTGAAAGATGAATCTTTATAATTCTGTTGGTGACCGTTTCCTCGTGTGTATATCAAAGTCAGTGGCTCCGTATGTTTTATATACAGTTTATCTGCACAGGAAAACAAAAGTCAATTTCTGTTGAAGAAACTGACTAAAATAAATAAACAAATCTGCTCAATTTCATGTGAATTTCAAGAAAACGACCGACAAGTTTTTCTGCCAGCTCTGCTCTGTGGGGCTGAATCCATACATGCATTAGCTAATTTCAGGCAGGGAATTAAAGCCAGGAAAACCTGCTATTCAGCCCAGGATTTTCAGGATCTCCCCCCTGCTCTGGTGAGCACAAATCTGCAGCACACCACCACGAGTGTGATCATCCTACTGAACAGACAGTGACACAGCTCCGGGGTTCAGTTCTGATTATTTCTTACTACGGATTATCTTGTGCGTATCTTCAACCCAAGCTGCTTTTCCTACAGTGAAAATAACTGAACAGAAGCAGTTCTGAAAGGCAGAGGAAGGGTTTGTACAAGCCTTGGCCACGGTTTGTCCCCAAAGCCAAGGAGAAACTCTGCAGATCCAGAACAGTTCCCACCAGCTCCCAGTCCCTGTTGCATTTTAGGGCACAAGCAGAGCATATGCTCAGCCTAATGGCCTTGGATAAGCCTAATACAGTCCCTGAAATGCAATCCCTTTTCTCATGAAAACACATTTCATACGGGCAGTTCAAGCAGGATTACCAGTGACAACACCACGGCATCAAACCGAGCGCTCAATATCAAACACCTCCGTGAGACAGCTGCCTTTGGAAACTGCTCAGAACGGGAAATGCAGCTGCTTTGTAAACATTTCACACTAATTTCTCCCATCACTCATCTCCCTCCCGATGCTAAGTCAGAAAAAAGAGGTTCCAAGAGCTGGGAGTTTGCTTTCCTTGAAGAGCCGAGTCAAGGCCCCGTTTGAAGTCTCTCCTCGCAGGGACTGTTTGTGACAACATCCCTGCCCTGCCATTCCTCATCCCAGCATTTGTGAAAAGCTTTTTCAAAGAAATCAAAGCTACTTCCCCGATTTCATGTCTCACACGTCTGCTTTGTGTGGGATTTTAATTCTTTACCCCGCGACTGCAAATCCTGTTTGTAAAATAAACGAGCCCAAATGTGTCTCATTGCAAACTGCTAGATTCCCAGCTACTGGGATACAAATTACTGTGTCTTTCTAAGATGCTGTAATGATGTTTGTTTAGATTAAGAAAAAAGCTCCTTGCTGTGCCCTGCAGTCCCAGGATGAACCCAGCTCTCTCCTGGCAGATTTGCACTGTGGTTTAGTGCTCAATTCAATAAACATTGGCAATTTTATAAGTACTGGTACCAAAACTGGAGCAGCACTTTATCAAAGTCTTTTTCACTATCTGGGTTGTTTAAGAATAGAATCTCCAACTGTACTTAAGTGTTTCAAGTTCATTACTGCCGACAGGAAATTCCAGAGGGAAAGTTTAATTCTGTTTCAGTTTTTGACAGAAGCAAGACCAGAGTTTAAGGGCAGAGAGACAACAAAGAAGCAAACACAAAGAACTGCTTAACGGCATAAGCAGAATCAGCCAGAAATTAAGAGATCTGAGAACCCCCAAGACCAGGTAAGTCTGCGTTTGAATTAAAAGGAATCGGGTCATTAATATTGGTAAATCAGGCCAAGCAAATTAACGCTTTTTAAATGCAACCAAACACTGTATTATCCTGAAAATCCAATGCTTAGATAATCTGGTAAATCCAAATTTTACAAGATTACTTGGCTGAAAATTTGATCCTATAGACTAACCAAGACTTCATCTGTTTTTCTGGATAACACCCACAGCGCATTCTGTATTTTCACAGACACAGCTAACTTGAAAATCTGAACTCAAACCTGATGTTCTCATTCAGTAAATAAAAGGAAGGTTTCCTCCCTGAGGATGCTAGGAAAGATTCCTAAGAATCCCATTAGAACAGCCAAGGAAGGGAGGAAGTGCTTTATTTAAAAGCTCAGCCAGTGAATAATCACTGTCCTGGGGCTGAGGACAGAGCTCTGTCATCTGCAAAGCTTCTGACTTTGCAAATCTGAAAGGAGCTCTTTGCACACGCCAGGGAAGGGAAAATGAAGGGATTTTGGGATCTCTCACACCTGCAGTGGGACCCAGCTCAGGGACAGCGCTGGGAGGGCTCGGCACTGCTGGTTTTATGCACACAGAGCTCCATTTCAGAGACTGCACCTTAAAAAACCCTATCAGTGCAGTGCATTTATCTACCACAGGATCTTGTCCTCCCTTCAGCTGCAGCCTTTCATGTCCAGGAGGCTGCTCTGCCACCCATGGGCGGCTGATGAGCCGTTAGATTAAGGGGGGGAAATGCTCTTTCTCAGACCAAATCTTTTTCCTCCTGACACTCAAAATGCAGCAGATTTTTTTTCTCCAATTTCCAGGCTGATCAGGCAAGATGGAGGCTGGGGAAGGGGGAAGGAGGGAGCAGCACAGCACTGTGACTTTCTCAAGGACATGCAGCAGGTCAGACTCGGGGCCCAGATCTGAATCCAGGTCTCCCAAATCCCCATGCACCAGCCCACACTCCCCTCTGCTCCCAGGGGAGCCATCAGACTCACTGCTCATCTCATCAAGCACACACTTCCCCTTCCTCTAAAAATAAGTAGGAAGAGCAGTGTAAATTCACACAGCAAGATGAGGGCCGAGTTAATTACATTCTATTCGTACTATTTGCCACTCCACAGATAAATAGATTTATCGTATCAGTGACAAAGTTATTCCAAAGTTACTATTTCATAGGTGCAACTGCAGTTTAAGAAAACAGATAAAGCAACTCATTTTGGTAACTTTAACCTCAATAAAACCTCAGTACAGGAAAGCAAATGTGCACAATGTTCTTTTCTCCTCAGAAAGGGCGCCTGCTTTTTTTTTTTTAATTATTTGCCCAGTGCAACCAGACAAGCTAGTTACAGAAAATTCAAGTCAAAAGCATGGAAGTCACACTCTGACAGCAATCCCTTACACAGCAGCCACTGACTGAGGTAAGAAACATGACTGACAGGTCCTATTGACAGGCAGCTGGAAAAAGAAACTCTATTAGAGACACACTGTCAGGAGAAAAATATCACTTCTTTGTTCCAAACTAAGTTCGACCTGACAGCATCTTCTCAATCCCATTAAAAGGAAGGAGCACTTGCTGAAGCTGATCCTTCCTGAAGCCCATCCTGGCAGGCTGCAGCCCTGCTGGGAGGAGGCAGCCTGCACGTCAGCCTCTGGACGAGGCCCCGATGAGCACACAATGTTTTCCAGCATATTTCTATCAGGAGAGAGCTGGAACACGCCAAAAGGACCAGGACAACCAATGTCATGGGCAAAGAGAGCAAGCTTGGTTTATTGCACCAGCTGGAGCTTAGCCAAGGAACAAAGATGGCCAGGGAAGAAGAGGGTACAGAACAGCCCCAATGTCACCTGCACGGCCAGGTACCTGCTGAGGGCTCACCACAGCAGGGGCTGGTTCCTGCACCCCACATCACCCCTCAGCAAACCCAACACTCCCTGAGCTCAGCAGTTTGCTCACCTGTCCCAAGAGCAGCGTCCATGCCCTGTGTCCCCAGTGCCTGACCCCTTCCCCAGCACGTCCCCCTGCCCTGGCCCCTTTCCCAGCCTGTCCCCCTGCCCTGGCCCCTCTCTCCAGCTCCCCACCTGGGCGGGGGCTCCCTCTCCTCCATGGCGGGCGCGCTGTCGGTCTCCAGGGCTGGGCTTGGCAGGGCGTCCCCCGGCACAGCTGGGTCCCCTCGGGCAGAGGGCAGAGCAGCCAAGGCCCGTGTCCCTGTGGGCAGCCCCCGATCCTGCAGGCTCCGAGGGCAGCGCTGTCCCCAAGGCAGGAGCTTCCCGTGCGCCGCTCTCCGCTCGTCCCTCCCGGACACCTCGGCTGGCTCCCGGCTCTCTGGATAAAACCTCAGCCCCGGGACAACCAGCCCAAGAGGAGGAGCCACTGCCAGCACATGACGAGCACGTGTGGAGAGCCACTGGTGGCCAGGGGACCTACTTTGAGCCCCAAAGCCCCGGTGGGTCGGGCTGCGTTACAGATGAAGGCTCCAGTTCCCAGGCTGCCCTGTACCTGTTGGCCTCCCAACTGTAATTTTCCAGAAGGCAAAGGTTCAAAATGCTGAGCCACCCACGAGCATCAGCATCTGAATCTACTGAACACTTAAGAGAGGAGCAGCCAAGGACTGCAGAGTTATTTTAATCAGAAGTTCTCAATTAACCCTTGGGATGAGGCACCACCAGCCAGCTGAGGTCGGTGGCTGCATCTGTGGCCATGTGTTTCTCCTTGCAGCGGGATGCAGATGGGACAGAGCTGGACTGCAAACAAAGCTTTCTTCTTCACAGCTTCTTGGCAGATTTCTGAATTTCTGAAGAAGCAGACAGGATGGGCCAAGGCACAAAGAAATGTTTATACAAGTTTCATGCAAAACTGCTACTAAACAATTGCATCAAATAAAAAACAAAGTGCAGCCTTTGGGCAGCAGCCATTTTTTGGCCTACTATGATCAGAAATTTCTTTCATGCTCAGAGATTATCACCCTCTGACCACAGAAGACCATGCACCAGAGGAGGAGAGGATGAACTGCCTGTGTCCATTTTGACACTGGGTGCAACCAACAGAGCCTCTTCCCTCAGAGCTCAGCACCACATTACGCCAAAAGCAGAGGCATTACCCAACATCCCCACCAGAAACATCTGGCATTTCCATCTCTCAGAGCTATCCCCTCTCCTGTGATCACCTCTGCAGCCAAATGAACACAGAGTCACAGACTGGTTTGGCTTGAAAGGACCTGACAGATCATCTCATTCCACTCCCTTCCACTAGAGCAGCTCCAAACCCTGTCCAGCCCGGCCTTGGACACCTCCAGGGAAGATCACCAGTGAGATATGAACACTCAGCTTCCTGCAGCACTGCTCATGTTGGTGTTCTGGAACGTGAGGCTGCAGTTACATGGCCACAAGCCACAAATCTGAAACCAAGGAACACAGACTTCCATGGACGTTTCCAACCCATTTTCTCTCCAGAGGGTTAACTTGCTCAGATATCAACTGACATTTTATTCTCCATAAAACGCTGCTAGGAAGTTCTGATCCAAGTTTTGACAAGCTTAACCAAAACCACAAGCATGAAAATGAAACTCCTCTGAGTTCAGAATCCACAGCCGAATGTTGCAGCTTTCCTTGCTTGAATTCCTATAGTTTCCATTTCATCTTTTTCACAGAACACAATCCCAGAATGGTTTGGGTTGGAAGGAACCTTGAAGACCATCTCATTGAATCCCCTGCCTTGGGCAGGGGCACCTTCCACTACCCCACATTCCTCCAAGCCCTGTCCAGCCTGGCCTTGGACACTCCAGGGATGAAGCAGACACGGCTTTTCTCAGCAAATTTGGTCCCATAAACCACAATTGCCCTGAAGACCTGGAAATGCACATTCTCAGCAGGTACAGCACAGGCAAGAGCCACACAGGAGCCTCTGGATGCCTCTGCCCATCTAACAAGTACTTGCAGCACCCTGGAAAGAGGGATCTGCCTCCATCCCAGCCACTGCCCGCTCATGCCAAGAAACAGAACGAGGCAATAATTGCTGTAGTCCCTTCACAGTGTCCGTGGGGAGCAGAAATTAGACAGGAATATCGAGCCAGATCAAAGCCGTGCAGTTCTGGCATCCTGCCTCCTGCAGCAGCCTCCAGGAGAGGCTGGGCTGCACAGGGATCACTTGGAACAGCCATGGACACTACCAGCATCCAGCCCTGCAGCACAAGTCACTCTCTACTGCTCGCCCAGCCTGTAAAGCAGCACCAGTCCCCACCCAGCACAGGCCACTGGATGAAACTGGGCAGCTTTTAACAGCCCTTGTGCTTTATCCCACATAAACAGCACAAAAAAAGGCTCCAGGCCACCCAAGCACCTTCAGTTTCTGTTGCTATCTTAACAGAATAAACTAATTTGGGACGTACAGTAATGCAGATCTTTAGGAACCAGGATTTACACCACAGTCCCCTTGTGAAGAGATGTTACATTTACATAACCTTCTAGCAGCACATGATTTTCTGCCTCTAAACCCTTTGGTCTCCCTAAGCTGCTTTGCTGAGGTTGCCTTCCCTCACACTCACCCACGGGCAAGCCAGCAGCTCGTCTAACAGCTACTACAGAGCCACTACCCTCATCCCACCTCCCACGGGAGCCTCACATTCCTCCTGGCTTTAAGACAATCCTACAACTACAACTAGCTTGTATTTATGGGGTAATAATGTCTCAAAGACTCCCAAGCTGACACATCAGATATTCCAAAGCAGAGTGCTGAGCACTGAGCAGCCAGCACAGCCACCACACCAGGCAGCACCACAGGACCGTGGAAGCTGGGAAAGACCTCCAGATGCTGAACTGACAGCACTGTGCCCACCCAGCCGTGCCAGGAACAGCCACATCTGCTCATTGAGCACCTGCAGGGATGGGGACACCCTGCTTCCCTGGGCAGCCCATTTCAGTGCTTTCACTCATTCAAGTGAAGTTCTTTTTCCTAATATTTACCCTGAGCCTGCCCAGCCCAGCCTGAGCTGTTCCGTCTCCTCCTGTCCCTGTTCCCTGGAGCAGGGCCTGACCCCTCAGCTGCCCCTCCTGGCAGGAGCTGTGCAGAGCCACAATTTCCCCCCGAGATCCTTTTCTCCAGGCTGAGCCCCTTCCCAGCTGCTCCTGACCCTTCCCCAGCTCCATTCCCATCTCTGGACACCCTCCAGCCCCTCAATGCTTTTCTAGCACCGAGGGTCCCAGAGCTGCCCCTTGGCACTGCCCTGCCCCTGATGCCACCCCAGCACTGGGGCAGCTCAGGTGGCACTGCTCTCTTGCCTGATGGGGCACAAACGAGCCCGGGTGGCCAAGAGCAGCTCCACCTGCTCCAAGAGCTCCTCAGAACAAGCAGCACCTGCTCCAACTCAAGGGCAGGTACCAGACAAGGGCTCAGAGTACCTGGGATCTGCTTTAATCCTGCCTGACAGCACTGAACAAGGAGTTCCACCTCAATGTTGTCCATTTCAGCAATTTACCAGGAGAGACCCGCTCATCTGACAAGGAGCAGCCAAAAGGAGCTTCTGCCTCCAGAACAGACTTCTGGACCACCCCAATTTGACCAGCCCCTGAGGCTGTTCCCTTTTCTCTGGCACACACACAGTATGGAGGAGCTGGATCCCCAAAATTCACCCCAAACCTGCCACCCCTGCAGTTCTCACGCTTGCCACACTGTCAGGGACATTCAGGGCTGTCCTCAGCAGAGGAGTCACTACAAAGTCAGAGCAAGAGCTCAGACCACACAACAGCAGCACATCGTGGTTTGCAGCTCTCCCTCACTTGCGAGCTGCCAGGATTTGAGATTATTTCTCCACTTTAACTCAATTTGTGCATTTTCTAGGCTACAAACAGGTTTGTTGAGGGAAATGAGAGGGTTGATGGTGCTGTGGATAAGATCATGTTACAGAACCACCGAGGCTGGAAAAGACTCCCAGGATCATCGAGCCCAAGCTGTGCCCAATCCTCCCCTCATCCCCAGCCCAGAGCACCGAGTGCCACATCCAAGCATTGCTTGGACACCTCCAGGGATGGGGATTCCACAACCTCCCTGGGCAGCCCCTACCAATGCCTGTCAGCCCTTTCAGTGAAGAATTCCTCCCAAAATTACACTTCTCATTAATAACCAGAGGTCACAACTGCCCCTTACACCCCCTCCACCCTGCTCATCAGTCCCAGGACAGCTCCATTCACCCAAACCTGCAGCTCCACCAACCACCATCAGAAATAAACCAAATGCTCTCCCTCCTGCGCTCCTCATCAAGGCCTCCTCCACCCTCCAACGATGGTGTTCAGGATTAGCACATCTCATAAAAACCATTTCCCTGAGCTAAGCTCCACCCCATGATTGCAAAGGCAAACCAAAGTTACTCTTTTTTGTTTACTTCCTAATTTATGAAACCTGGTAAAAGGAAACTATTTCCAAGGCTTAATCAACACTGCAAAACAAGCAGATGGGAGAAAAAACCCTCATCTAAGCAAACACTTTAATCTTGGGGAAATAAGGTATTTTAACAAGAAAAACCCCTGTTATTGACAAACAACAGGCAGCTTAAAGAAAACATTAGAAATAATCAGCTCAGCATCAGCTTGTTTTGAAACATGCTGCAACTGTGGTTTTGTTTTCACAGTGATTCCTTCTTTTGGTTTAGGCACCCTGAGCACTACCAGCTCAGCCTGCTGGGTCCCACAGCGGTCAATTCCCACGTTTGTTTCACCACGTGTCCTGTGAACCCTGCATCTCTGGCCCGATGGATGCCACAGCTTTCTGCACTCCCTGAGCAGCAGGTGCTGGGCAGCCAGAGCTCTGCTCCAGCCTGCAATGCTCTTACTGCTCCAGACACTGAAACCAGCACAGCCACCACGCACTCGGACCAGGGGAATGCTTGCTGTGGGAGGAAATTGGTGTAAATTAAGGCACAGAAAAGAAATCCAGTGCCTGGTAGCCCATTAAGGTGGCCACAGAGGAAGCACTGAGGGGAAGGAAGGGATATTGGCCTCACATGGCATCGCAGCTGAGCCCTGCAAGGAAAACAGCTCCACCTCGGGCCTCTGGCCTGGGCTCAGAGTCAGCCAGCCCTCCGGCTAACCCGTCTGCAGTCCTGGGATACCGGGCTGATCCCGAGCCCAGCAAAACAGCCTCAAAGCAAACAGCTACACACACTCTGAGAAATAAAACACATGCACAGGTACCGAGCCTCGCTAAGAAATAAAACCAGCGGCTCCCACACACGCTACTCCCCGCACGACTGGCAGCCACTAAATCTTCATCAGGCTGAGATCTGGATTGTATTAGCCACGTTCTCCCTTCCTGATTTGTGAGCAGCAGGACCGCAGGCCGATCCATCTGCGGCTGAGCAGGCACGGCCCCGCTGCACGGCAATAAATCCAACTCCAGCCTTTCACCTGTTGGAGTCTGCTCAGCCAAACTCCGGCGGCCAGAGCGAACCCACCTGGGGCCGGGGCAGCCCCGGCTGGTCCCGCTGCACGGAGCGCGTTCCCTGCGGAAAAACCGGCACCAAAAGGGGCACGGGGAGCCCGTGCCCCCCGAGCAGCCCCCCAGAACCCGCAGGACTCACTCGGGCGCTGGGCACGGAGCCCTGGAGCCGCTCGGGACTGTGGCACATCCCACGTACACGCATGGGGAATGCACATGTGCCCCCACCCCTTCCCCCGCCGAAGTCCAGTTATTGTAGTCCAGGAAACAGCCAAATATTTGGCCTGTCAGGCCAGTCAGCGGGACCCTCCGAAACATCCACCCACAGCTGCCCGCTTTTTGACCATTTAAGAGGAAGATCGCCCATGGCCAAGTCCCCATCGGCGCTCACAAGTGTTTACATAACGCCAAACATCGCTCGCAGCCGAGCCCCGAGCGCGGGGGCAAAAACACGAGGAAAGTTGGAACGGAGGCGCAGTCCCGCTGCCGGGCCCGCGGTGCTCCCGGGGCCGGGACCCCGCTCCGGGACCGCCGGGACGGCGCAGGGGGCTCTGCCCGGTCCCGCGAGGGCTGCGGCGGCCGGGCATCCCCGCCGAGCACGGGAACGCATCCCTGCACAGCAGCGGGCTGCACACCCGGCTATCCCCGCCTAGCAACGGGCTGCATCCCCGGGTGTCCCCACCCAGCACCGAGCTGCATCCCTCGGGCTGCGGGACGGGGCTGCCCCGACGGCCGCTCACCGCCTCCCTCCCCGCCCAGCCGTGCCCGCTCTCTCCCGGCCGTACCTGGCTGCGGAGGCGGCGGGGCGGGCTATGGACGGCTCGGCAGCTCCATACCGGCGGCGCTCCCGGTCCCGCTCCCGGAGGCTGCGCCCGCCGCCGCCTTAGCTGCGCGTCCACATGGTCACTGCGCTCCGCGCCCGCCGCCGTGCCTTAAATAACCGGCGGGGCATGCTGGGTAACCGAGTCCTGCCGCCGCCGCCCCGCCGCGGGGGCGCGGCCCACGGGACTACAGCTCCCAGCGTGCCCCGCGCCGCGCCCCGGGCGGGGGCAGCTGACAGCGAGACCCCCGGTCTGTGCGGTCAGGGACGGGGATGGACCCTCGGGTCTGTGCGGTCAGTAATGGGGATGGACCCCCGGATCCATGTGGTCAGGGACGGGGATGGACCCTCGGGTCTGTGCGGTCAGGGACGGGGATGACCCCCGGGTCCCTGCGGTCAGTGATGGGGCCGACCCCCCCCCCCCCCCCCCCGGTTGGTGACTCGGATGTATTTTGTTCCGGGGGTCCGTACAGAGCCCTGGAGCGAGCGGGGGGCGAGCGTACGGGAGTACCGGGCACAGAGACTGCGAGGGTGAACCCCGAGTAAACACTGAATAAACCGGCTGTCAGCGCTGTTTGGGGAGCGCAGAATAGCGGGAAGCGAGGGCTCAGGTGAGCACCTGCCTACACAGGTGCCGTCACCTCTGCCGTGACTCAGGTGCGAGCCCTTGGCTGGGCAGAGTCGCGGCCGTTCTGCAGGAACGGCTCCAAACTCTGGAAATAGCGAGTGTCACTGGAGCTCCTCTTCACTACAATTACTGCACGGGGGTATCACTAACGAGACATCAAAACTTCAGCCAGAATGACCAGCAGTGAACAAAAAATATTAATATTTCATTTATTTTTGTATCATGTAATTATTTGTCCGTAAATATTAGCCAAGGTTATTCCCCACAGTTACACCCTGATTTTCCTGCCCTCTGTGGCTGCCTGGCAGCGCCCAGAGCCCCGCAGGGTGGGTACAATGTTTGCCTGCAGAACAACTGTATCGCTTTAAGTGGGATTTAGGTGAAGGAAACATTTCCCTCATTCATTCACTGTCGCCCACAGCCACGTGCTGCCGTGGGTAACAGGTAGGAATAGTGCTCTTGTTTGTTTCCCTCTTGGGAAACAAAAGGAGTGTCCTCGCTTGTTTCCCTCTCTACAGCAGCAGGAGAACGCTGGTGAATGGGAACAAGCCCAGAAGAGCCAGTTTGAAATCAACACAACTTCCCCTGCACTGGCTCCCATTAAAAATATCTCCAGAGGAATTGGAGCTGGGGCTCTGGAGCAAGGATATGCAGAGGCTGAAGCCTGTGATTCAGGAACTGAAGCGAAGGTCAGAGAACAGAGTTTTATGGGTTTCCTACATGGCTGCAATACTACAAGCCATTACTCATCAGGAATTTGGCAGAGTAGTGGTGCCTAATATCATTAGATAATCCTAATGAATTCTTGTGTAATCAAATCTAATCTCTGGACGGGCTCAGCAGGCGGAGGCTGCAGCGGCTGCAGGGCAGTGACTGAAGCGCTGTCACCAGAGCCAGGGGCAGAGCTGTGCCTGCTGAGCACCTTGAGCAGCTCTGCAAACAGCGTGCCTTAAAATAGCTCCAGCACTGAGGGATAATCCCAGCAGCAGCACTGGGGAGAGCAGGGGAACGGGCTGCCCAGGGAGGGAGTGGAGTCTGCCCCTCTGGAGAATCGCTCCTTCCAAATACCAAAGGCCACATTTTCACTTGTAGACTACATTCGATTCTGGGTCTTGGTCAGTTCTTAAAGGCTGAGGAGCTCATAACATCCCAGAATGGTCTGAGCTGCTCCCAGCCCCAACCAGCCTGGTCTTGGACACTTCCAGGGATGGGGCAGCCACAGCTGCTCTCTCTGGGCACCCTGTGCCAGGGTCTCCCCACCCTCACAGGATGCACTTTCTTCCCAATATCAAACCTACACCTATTTTCTGTCAGCTGGAATCCATTCCCCCTTGTCCTGTCATTACATGCTCTGATGGCCCCTCACCAATTTTTGGGCATTCAGCCAAAAATAGTGACCAAGCTCTGCGAAGAACTTGCTAGATTTGAAGGGGCGGTGGCAAAGACAAGATCATCATGGAAGTTCCCAATGCAGGAGAACATTTCCATTTGTCTTTAGGAGCTTGCTCTGGGTGCTGCTGCAGGCACTGTGAGTTCATGGGGCTCCTATGGTCTTACAGCTCTGAAAAGAGGTAAAACTGTAGGGCAGCGTGGGAGTGGGAAAGGTCACCTTGGGAAGGAGCAGAGTATTCCCTTACAGGAATTTTCCCTGATAATGGGACCTACAGGAGGCAGCCCGAGATGGGAACAGTCCTGATGCAACGAGGGCTGGGCTCGGAGCCCACACACCCCCAGAGGGTCGAGGGAACGAACTCAAGAATTCAGAGAGGAAATAGTGAAAAAACACTGCTTGGTAGGTATCACTTCAGCCCTGGGAGCTGCACTGTGAATGTTTGGCCCAATTTCACATGTGGTTTCAGTCACAGGAAAACAACTTGTGAGGGATTTTTATTTTTTGCTATTGGAGTACTTTGTTCTTTTTCTCCTTTTCAAACCTTGTTCTGCTTCACTCCTACTTTATTTTTAGCAATTATGGAAATTCAGCACTGATGAAAGATGTTATAATGAAATTTGAAGTCTGTTATTTGCTTTTTTATTTCTATTGTCTTGTTTTATGTTGACAAATTTGCAACTAACAATTGGCTGTTTTGGAAACATTGCACCTCCAGCCTGCCGGGTGCCTTTGCAGGGGTTTTGTCTCTGCTGTTTTGGTTTTGTCTCTGCTGTCAGCTGCAGCTCAACAGCTCTGGAAGAAAAATGAGAGCAGAAGATATTCCAGGACTGTGAGGATCAATCTGCCTCCTCTTGCTTGTGGCTGGTCCTCACAATGGGGAGGATGATCCCACAAGTTCCCTGTCCTCAGGGAGATCCATGCAGGCACTCAGGGATGAAAAGCACTCCTGGAACACCTCAGCCTCTCATGAAGTGCTGGAAAATCTCTCATTCCCATCACATTTTAATAACAGCAAGATCAGAAGCGTGGGAAATCGGTGTGAGGAGAGGGAAAAACTAAAGCCTGCATGGCTGAGCACAAAAGGATCACTGCAACAAAAGTTCTCCAAGTCCTCAGGATCTCAGAGTGGAAGCTGCTCAGAAGCAAACTGTAATTATTTCATCTGTTCTCTGGGGAGAGTAAGGAATATGAGCCATCCTGATGGAGCCACACAAATGATGCACATAAATATTCCAGGAAAATGAGCCATGAGAACGATGGATACACCAGAGAGCTGTCCCAGCTCGTTGGAAATCAGCTGATTTTCCTGAATTCCAGCGCCCCACAGCCAGAATCCCAGGGCTTTATTGAGGGGAGGTTATCCTGGCAGACTGTGTTCAGTTCTAGAAGTCTGTAGAATTTGGATGCCTACGTTCTGCTCTCGCTTCAGTGAACTGTGTTGGGAAATATTTAGCAGGAGAATATAAATTGGATTTAACTCTCATTTTCATGGCCATTCATTCCTTAACAAAGGGCAAAGATCACCGTGCTAATGCAAAAGGAATATTTCCATTTTCTGACCCCAAAGCAGCAAGGGTTGGTTGTATGATTAAGTTTGTAGTCATTTGTTTTCCTGCATTCTGATGCTTTTCTGGAGCACATCAGAAGGCAAAAGGGACTAATGATGGATAATTGGAATTCATCCCTGCAAGGCCTCCTGTCACGTTCATATTTTCTGGAAAAATCCCTTTGCCCAGGATCTTCTCCTGGGAAGCTGAGGAGCCTCAGAGAAAAAGGAAAACAAATTCTCATCTCATTTGCGTCTCCTGTGTTGTGCTCACATGTGGAAGTGTTTGGAGATTGTTTACCCACAGGTGATTGTTTCATTGGGTTCTGCTGTGAATTATTTTGACTCATTGGCCAATTGGGGCCAAGCTGTGTTGGGACTCTGGAAAGAGTCACAAGTTTTCATTATTATCTTTTTAGCCTTCTGTCTGTATCCGTTCTGTGTTCTTTAGTATAGTTTAGTATAGCATTCTTTATTATAATATGGTATCATAAAATAATGAATTAGCCTTCTGAGAACATGCAGTCAGATTCCTCATTTCTCCCTGCCATGGGGCACCCCACAAATACAAAATCCTCCCAGCACTGTCATTTTACACAGCAAAACCTCACAGAGCAGCACAGCTCCTTTGAGCGTTCACACACACCAAACCCCTCCGTCACTCGTGCTTCTCTTTGCTGCAAGTAGAAGCCAAAATTACATTGAGTATTTTGAATTAATATCCCGCAGGATGAGTAAAGATTTATTTCGGTGTGGGGGATGATGCAGAAGATCCATTCTGTTGACAGCTCTGAAGAGAAGCTCCCACAAGAAAGTGAAGATTTTACAGAGTTTCCAACAACTTCAGTGAACTGCAGGAGAAATGGAGGAGAACCCAGGAACTGTGATTCCCTGCTGGAGAGGGGCAATCCCAATGCACCCTTCCAGGGATCACAACCTTGGTGCCCTTTGTGAGGTACCTGTGGGGACACTGGAGGGGTTTTATGGACACATGGGATTCCTGTCCCATTTGAGATCTTTGAGTGGATTGCTGAGCTCCCCTCTCAGGGTGCTCGAGTCCAGGGAGGGATCAGCAAGAACCACTGTGGATGGCGACACAAGGGGACAGAGAGGGACACAGAGCGGAAAGGGAGGGGGACAGTGGGGTCAGGAGGGGAAAGAGAAGGACATGAGGGGACAGGAAGGGACGGTGGGGTCAGGAGGAGACAGGGGGACACAGAAGGACAGTAGGGTCAGGAGGAGACAGGGCAAGACATGAGGAGACAGAGAGGGACACGGACAGTGGGGTCAGGAGGGGACAGAGATGGACACCAAGGGTCAAGGAGGGGACAGGGAAGGACACGAGGGGACAGAGAAGGGCACAGAGGGACAGAGGGGTCAGCAGGGGACAGAGAGGGACACTGAGAGGACACGGACAGTGGGGACAGAGATGGACACGAAAGGTCAAGGGGGGATAGGGAAGGACACGACGGGACAGCCCCGGTCCCGCCCCTCAGGGCGCGGCGCGGCCCCTTTAAGAGGCTCCCTGTCACGTGACCAGGCGTGGCACGTGGCCCCGCCGCCAAGATGGCGGCGCCCGCCCGGCTGTGCCGCCGCCTGCTCCCGCTGCTGCTGGCGGCCATGGGAGCGGCCGCGGCCGCCGGGACCCCCGGCACCGTGGGCTGCGGCTGCAGTGCCGGCCGGGCCGCCGGGGACGGGCGGGAGGAGGCGGCGCAGCGCTACTCGGCGGCAGCGGCGGCGGGCGGCGGGCGGAGCGGCGGGCAGGGGCCGGTGAGCGGCGGGGCTGGGAGCGGGCTCGGCCACCCGAGGGGTGGCCCTGGAGGGGCACGGCCTCCTCCGGGATAACGGAGCAGCCGGGGAACTGCTGTGGGGAAAGTTAAATTAAATTATAGGCGGGTGGGGCGAGCCCCTGAGGAGCTGGGCTTGGGCGCGGGTGCTGCTTCGGGCCCCACCTCGCTCTTGCCTCACGGAGAGAACGGGAAACCTGAGGGAATTCATCTCCTGCTGCCTCTGTTCTGGTGCTGGGAAGCTGCGTCAGCCTGGAAAAGCCTCTGGGCAACAGGCAGGGCGGAACTCGCTTCACGAATTGGAGAATATTTAGAGTATGAATTGAATAATCCCTGTTGTGCTTGGCGTCCGTGTCGCCGATGGATATTTTGTGTGACAAACTGAGCAGTTCACTGTAGGTCTGGAGGATGAAAAAATCCTCTGACCTTTCATGCAGCTGGCAGCCTCAGCAGTAGGTAATGAAAGTTAATTACTAATTATGCTCACAACATAACTTGATGATGCTCAGCTAGAAAACACCTTTACCAGCAGAGAAGTGGAAGAAGAATTGGCCTCTGCATCACCCACAAACAGGTTTATTTATTTCCAGCATGGATTTAGAACTGGGGAGCCAGCAAGAGGTAATTTTGCACTGGTTTTAGCCCAGTGAGCTCTGAGCCTGGCTTGGAAACCTCTTGAGGGAGTCGTTCCAGCTACCGAGGCTTGAAGAGAGATTGCGAGGGAGGAAGTGGTGCAACTTTGTGTTGTGGTTTCCTAAGTCCTAAAAAATGTAAGCAAATTTATCTTGAAGGCCTTTTATGGAGTCAGTTTCAGACTGACTGTAAGAGCTCAGATTCTTCTCAGTGGAGAAAGTTAGGAGGAGACAGCCAGCTTCAGATGGGGGCAGTTTGAAGGAGAAACTGTTTGTAGCATTTTTTATGGGCCAGTTACAAGTTGTGTGAATTTTAGGTGTGGCTGGGAGAGATCTACAGTGGAGAAGGAGCACGGGAATGGGATGAGCAAGGTGATGCTAAATCCTCATTCCCGTGCCCTGAAGAGGCAGGAGAGGTGCTGGGGAGCTGCTGTGAGCTCACTGTCTGCTCCTTTGCTGCCCTGTGTAACTGCAGAAATAACAGCTCAGTGTAACAAAGGAAACACAGCATGTTTCTGCTCGTGGGAGCTCAAGCATGACCCAGACTTCTTGTGAAAAATGGGGATTGTCCCCATTGCAGTTCTGCCTGCTGTGTCCCCAAATGGCCTGCCCAGAACACCGTTTCCAAATGACCTGCAGAGGTGAGGAGCAGAGCAGCCTGGGCTCCTCAGTGTCTCACTGCGTCCCTGGGCTGTTTGCTGTGCAGATGGTGCTGATCCCAGCTGGGGTGTTCACCATGGGCACCCAGGAGCCCCAGATCCAGCAGGATGGAGAGGGCCCAGCCCGCAGGGTGCACCTTGGCAGCTTCTACATGGACCAGTACGAGGTCAGCAACCGGGACTTCGAGAGCTTTGTCAACGCCACGGGCTACGTCACTGAGGTGAGGCACCAGGGCTCCCCCCAGCCTGGGACACTCCCAGTGGAGCCAGCCTTGTCTTGTTGAAGGATGTCACAGCATTGTTTGGGAATTGCACACGCCAGGATTTCTGCTGAAGGTAGCGGGGAGAGGGAATTGCCCTGCTGTCCTGGGCTGAAAGGGCAGTCAGGGGTTTGTGGCTGTGTTTAACAATTGTCACCTGAGCTCACATCTGCCCTGCAGCCTGGGTGAGGCAGCAGATCTCTACAGGGCCTTTTGGGGTGGTTTGCTTGGGGTTTTTTGGTGTTTGGGTCCTGGAGTATCCTAAGTGACCTCTTTGTCCCCTCAAAACCAAAAGAAGCCCAGAAGTTTCTCTCCTTGATTAGGTGCAAAAGCCACCTCATAGGCCTGGGGACTGCACCTCAAACTTAAGGATAGCCAATTGGACAGGAGCCAAAAAGCCCTGCCTGGGCAACTTACTAGAAAAAGAAGCGAACAAAGAAACAAATAAATGGCTTTTGTGAGGTGTTTTACCAGAGCAAGGACCTCCTGCACCTGGCTCGGTTTTTCTCTGTTTGTTATTTTGCCTTTTCTTAAACCTCTTTGTTTCCAACACTGCACCAGAAGCCATCCTGCTGATTTTATGCCTCCAAGGGTAGCTGAGCTACATCAGGTATGTTATAGACCTCTGAGAGCTTGTGAGACCTGGCTCAAAGGGGCTGCTGTAACACTGGAGCTCTGTGTACCAGGTTAGATTCTCCTTGCTTTAGAGAAACCTGGAGAAGGGAATTAACAAACTGAGATGGCCAGGGACTCTGCAGGCTGGCTGAGCACAGCTCTGCTGTGACAGACAGAGAGCCCTGTGCCTCAGGAGGGGACAACAGCAGCTGCAGTGACAATTGTGTGCCTGTTCCTGGAGCAATGGACCAGGAATATGCGGAGGTTCCTGCCAGGAAGGAGCCCCTGTGCCTGAAGCTCAGATCCCTCCTGACAGGTGCCTGTTCCTACACAGCTGTGGCAAACCCTGACAGCCCTTTCAGGGAAGTGGAACCTGGGCAAGGAGCAGCTCTCAAAGGAGGCACTTTGCTGAATTCACTTGATGAACTGGCTCTCATTTGGAAGGCAGGATCCTCTGGTTGGATGAAGGGCTTCTTTTGTCTGCTATTTCTGTTTCTTTGCTCCCTAATTATGAAAAAAGGGAGGTTTAACTAATTTGAGTTGGAACAAAGCTTGCTTGTAGCAAACAGCTTCTGGCATGAGCACATGTGTGATGGGTTAAATGTGGAATCACAGAATATCCTCAGCTTGAAGGGACCCCAAGGATCATCAAGTCCAACCCCTGGCTCTGCACAGACACCTAAACAGTCTCACCCTGTGCCTCAGAGTTATCCAGATGCTCCTGGAGCCCTAGCAGGCAGAACTGCATCACCTGGGGGCTGCTGCAGTCCCCATGGCTCAGCTGGTGTCATTGAGGACTCCACTTACACCTCCTCCCTCTTTTTCTCTTGGTATAATGTACTGTGATTGATGGAAATTATTTGTATTTTTTATTCTTTATATCAATATAAATGCTAGATATAATGATTGAGTTACTTTTAACTCTTTACTGTTGTAGCAGCACTTTTAAATGTGGTACTAGTGATGATGGAGCAGTAAGTGACAAGGCTCAAGTCTTTTATTGTGCTTCCCAAAGGAAAAGCAAGAGGAATGAAACATGCCCTTTCATATTAGAGTGATGACTGTAGCATCTGAAAGCAGTTGGGACAATCAGAACTGCATTTTTAATGAATAAAAGTAAAAACATGTGCAGAAGCTCAGTGAGCTGCCATCTGCCCAGTGGCTGCTGAACAAAAACATTCAGAGAAAAGATCCCTTCTTTTCTGTTCCAAAACAGCTTCCTTGAAAGAGAACTCAAATTCATTATTGGAATTTGTTTGGTCAAAGGTTGGACTTGATGGCCTTGGAGGTTTTTTCCACCTTAAGGATTCTCTGAATTTTTTTATCCTTGCTAAAACAGAGCTGTAAGTGTTCAGTGTGGTTCCAAGAATAGCGCTCCTTTGATGACATAATGGTTGAATCCTTTGTTCTTTCCACAGGCAGAGAAGTTTGGTGACTCCTTTGTGTTTGAGGGGATGCTGAGTGAGGCAGTGAAGGCTGACATCCACCAAGCAGTGAGTAGCACAGCAGGGGGAAGCTCCCTGAGCAGTCCCTGGGCTCTGGTGGCAATCACTGCAGGGAAAACTGAGCTTTGTGCTGTCCCCAAAGCCAGGTGCAAAAATGGGGATTATGGAGAGGTGTTTGGCCAGGAATCGTGGGCTGAAGTGGGGAGGATTTGCCATCTGTTCTCTGTCCTTTTTCTTTAAAAAACAATTAAAAGCATCAGTTCCTGATGAGCAAAAATTGGTATCAACCCCTTGTTGTCTCTCTTTGCCCCCTACCTGAGAAGTTCAAGCTGTCTGTAAGATTCCTCAGGTTGTGAATGGCTGGGGTTTATGATGTTTGCTCCTCTCTAGAGGATCCTGTGTTCATTTGCTGCTTTTCCAGCTCCCCTCATCCCCCTGGGCACTGCAGTGATCCTGGGAGGGGCAGTGCTGACTCCTCTGGAGCTGATCCAGTTTTCCTGTTGAGTGAAAGTGAATATTGATTTAAAAAGAAAGAGGGCAGGGAAGGTTCAGTACAGAAATTTCTCTTTCCTCTTTTTCTGTTGTGAATGTGTTGCTGAGCCTTCCTCAGGCTTCCTTTACCTCCTGCTGAGCAGGTCAGGTCCCTTTGCACTCCTGGCAGATAAGCAGATTGTGTCCTGCCATCTCCTGGGTGAGCTGATCTGCTCTGAGCACAGGTTTGGACAGAATCACCTCCTGAGCCCCCTCCTGTCAGAATTCCCCTCAGCTCTGAAGGGACACAGTTTGATTTTTGTTTTCAAGGGGCAGCCTGAGAGAGGGGAGGTTTCAGGAAGCCCTGTGTGAGTGTGTGCTCTGAGGGCCTGGCAGAGAACGTGGGGTTTGGGTTTCTGCTGCCAGGGAAGGAAGATTACAAGTGCAGTTTGTAATCTTTTAATTCAGGACTAGCATTTGTGCACTGGGAGAGATAAGGCTAAATTGCAGTTCCCACCACCAGCATAACTGATGCTAAATACATCCATGGATTTGTTCTGCCTCCATAAAAATAATAAAAAATACAAATTAAAAAAAGTGAATGGCTCATCCCAACAGAAAAGAAATTCCTTTTCCTGTGTAGCTCTGTGTTGCAGAAATCCCTAAATCAGTGTCTGTGTTTTAAAACAAACAAACAAACCCCAAGAATGCTGCTGTAAGCTCAGCCTTGGCAATTTTGTAAACGCAGAGTGTTGGGAGCCACTTTCCTGAGCGTGTCAGCCAAATTTCCCAGTGCTGGCTGCAGTGCTCACAGGACAAGTGTTGTGCCAGAGGTCTGGATGGAGCCCAAACTGGTCTTTTTTGGCTGCTGCTTTCTGAAGGTTTTCTGGAGCTGTTAAAGGTAAACTTGCTGTTAAAAGTCACCTTCTTCAATCAGAACTACCAGATGAAAAGCAGAAATAAGATATAAATATTGGTGTGTTACTGGCACTGCAGATCCCTCCAGCCAACCAGAGGGAGAAAGGGCTGTGGTTTTCCTTTGCCTCCGTGGCTCAGCAGTGTTTTGACAAGGGTTTTCTCCAGGTGAAACCCAGGGATGTGAAATGTAAATGTGAATATAGGGGAACAGCAACAGGAATGTAAATTTTTAAAGCAGTATTTCAAATGCTGTGAAATAACTGGGGAAAGGTGAAAGTGGAAGTATCAAATGAAATAATTTAGAAATGATGAGCTGTGTGTCTGTTGGGGGTTTTGCTCTGGTTGGCCACTTTGTGTTTTCCAGTTCTTAAAGCAGATTTAGCAGAGCCTCAAAGGCACTGGCTGAGGCAGAGCTGGGGCTGCTGAGGGGTGAGCCAGCTGAGCTGCAGGGTGATTGTTGGAGCTCTGGGTGTGCCTTTCCTGGAGGTGAGGTGGGCTCCACATAGCCATTGACAGCAATGTGGGCTGGCCTCAGCTCTGGAAGGGAAGCAGTAAAAAGGGGTGGGAGCAGCCAGGGATGGAATTGTTGCACATTTCTGGGAACTCAGGTTTTAGTTTTGGCCTCCAAGTTTGTGGTGGTCATGTGGCTGAGGGAGGATTTGGTGCTGTGCCAGATGAGGGAGTTACTGATGGAACTGGGGAGGGCTCCTTCAAATGGAAAAGGATTTTGTGGGGTGAGGGGAAAAGGCCCTTTGAAGCTGAGATTATTCTGAGGGCTTAAAAAATTGAGAGCTTCACATCTTAAATTCTTCACATGCAGCTTGGAGAAGAGAAGGCTCTGGAGAGACCTTGGAGCCCATTCCAGGGCCTAAAGGGGCTCCAGAAGAGGTGAAAGAGGACTTTGGAAAGGGACAGGACACAGGGAATGGCTTCCACTGCCAAAGGGCAGGGATGGATGGGATATTGGGCAGGAATTGTTCCCTGGCACAGGTGCCCAGAGCAGCCCTGGCTGCCCCTGGATCCCTGGCAGTGCCCAAGGCCAGGCTGGATGGAGCTCTGAGCAGCCTGGGACAGTGGGAGGTGTCCCTGCCATGGCAGGGGTGGCACTGGGTGGGATTTAGGGTCCCTTCCAACCCAAACCATTCCATAATTCCACTTTATTCTGAGGGATTTGAGAGCTCTTGCCAATCCCTGCAGGAGTTTCCTTGCTGCTCAGGTGCCATGGATGGCACAACAGGAGTGCAGCCTCCGTCTTTGCTCACTGGAGAGTAGTGGGGACATTGTTGTTCTTGGCTCATGGAAGGCAGAAAAATTAATTTTTGCTTCAACACCAGATAAATTCTGCACTGAAGAGCCTGAGAGCATACAAATGTGTGCTGCCTTTGTGAGGGTATGGAATTTTGGGTCTGGAATGCAGCGGAATTGGCTCACTGGCAGCTCAAGCCAGCACTAAGTTCTGGCCGATCCAGAACTGTGGGATGCTGCTTTCATCCCTGTCTGTATGGAAATCTCTGCAGTGGCCTGGAGCTGTGCAATTTGCCTGTTTCACAACAACCCCAAACTGAAACATTCTGCATTTCAGCTGAACACCCCAAGCTGCTGAGAGGAGCCCTGGCTGCAGGTGGGCCAGCAGTGCCAGTGTGGGCAGGGTGAGCTGTTCCTGCAGCCCCCACTGCTCCAGCTGCTCCCTGCAAGGAGCTGCGAGATGGAGCTGCTCCTCTGTGGGTTTTTGTGCTCTGCTCCCACTGCCAAGAGGGATGTGCAGGAATTCTCCCTGGGAATTGCCAGGAACATCAGCCTGTGTCATCAGAGCTGCAGTTTAAAGCGCAGCATGGTTTGTGCCTCAGGATAAATCCGTGCACATCTCCTCTCCTTACAGCTCATGTGCTCTTGGTTAGTGGAAAAAATGACCAGTTGGAGTGCAGATTTAGATGTTGGCTGGAAATTAGACTTCCAGAGGTGTCTGCCTTCACCAGGAATATCAGTTCCTCAAAAGAAGCTTCTTCTGATTCCAAAACTTGCACTTAATGAATCTGACTGGATTTGAGCATCACGTATTTGTGGTTATTTTTCTTGGAGGATTGAGAGGGCTGTGAAGTTTTACACTGCCTGAACTGAGGTTCAATGACCTTTCCTGCAGCAAAGAAAAGGTCCCTTCATAGAAGTGCTTGTTTCCAGTCAAGTCTGAAATATTTTTTGTAGTTGATGACTTACAGAGTAAAATTAAATATATTTTAAAGCTGCTGCCTTTCCTTGGTGTGCAGTTTCAAACTGCTGTAAAATGCTGGATTTTAAGGCAGATAATATTCAATATTAAACAAACCCCCTTGTTGCTTCTGTTCCTGAGCTCATGAGGGAGGCCATTAACATTAGAAATTAAGAGTGAGAACAGATTCTTCTGTAATTAGAGCTTTGAGGGAGCTGGGACTTTTAATTGATAGAATAAATAGCATGGGAATTGCAGGAGCTGGCAAAATCAGGTATTCACAGAATCCTGGCAGGGACCTCTGGAGATCCCAGTCCAGCCCTGATGCAGGTGTGAGCTGCCTGCTGGACAAATCCTCTGCTCACTGTGAGTTCTGTTTGTGGGGGGCAGCATTTCCCAGTCCTGGCTCAGTCCCTGTCCATAATTACAGCAGGTTTGTTCTCTGTGGGGACACTGAAGTGGATCCTTTGCACAGTAATTATTTTTATTTCTTAAACTTCTCACCCTACTAAAAATGTTCTGTTTTCTGTCTGCCTCTTTCTTCAGTAGTTCATTAATCAGTGCTCAAGGTTTAGGATCTGGCTTAGAGCAGGAAGAACTGTCAGAGATTTATGTGTATCTGCCTTACATGAATAAAATAAAACCTCATCCAAAAATTCTGTTCTTTACTGAATAACAAATTTTTCCTCACATGCTACCAATGCTAACGAGATCCTTTTGCATATTAAAGATGTACAGAGCTCAACACCATCTGATTGAAACAAGTGGTAACCTATTAAATCAGCTTCTGAGCTGGAGTGGTTTTAAGAACTTTTTAAGAATCCATCACTTAATAAATGAGTTTTAAAGTGGCTTCCAGACTTGGGCTGCTTTTCACTCAAAGTCTCTTTTAACACAGTTAATTCTGAAGTTCTTACTCTGCAGTCACTTTTGGTTTTTTCCAGCTGTTTATCCTGACCTGGAGTATTTTAAAATACTGTATTAAAATAGCATTAGAATGCTGTAGCACAAAAAAAGCTGATGTTTGGTGCAGTATGACTGGACAGCAGCATGAATTTGTCATATCTTGTGGGCCTGCCTTAAAGTTCAAATCCACAGCTTGTTATTTCAGGGGACTTGCTACTTGATGGAAATGGTGGAGCCTGAGCCAAGATGAGCTCCTCTGTTGAGTTTATTTTTGGTAATTTTTGGGATACATAAATCTGATTTGAATTTGAGATTTGCTCCTCAAGTGGGGGTTGTTTTTCTCTCGAACGTGGCCTGTGACAGGTTAGTGCAAGAATAATAAATGCTGTTATGGCTTTGGCCTGGGTGCCTTTGGGGTGGTTTTTGGGGTATTCCCCTACTGCAGCAGCAGCAATGCTGACAATGAAACTCACTTGGTGATGGTCCCCACTCTAATTTTCTTTTCTCCATAGATTTAGGAAGGAATTTTCTTCAAGCTAATTGTGAAGTAGTTTAAAAATCTTGACATTGTGAGGTAATGGAGCAATTAAAGCTAGGCTGTCCCAGCCCACTTGGAAAGGAAAATGGAATACTTAGGAGGAGAGTTTTCTGCAGGCTGTTAGTGGGAGCTCAGGCTCCAGCTCTGCAAATTGCTCTGCCCCAGTGCAAAGCTCGTGGGCTGGAATTAATTGTTTGAGCTCTTCCCAGTGCTAGCACACTGGGCTCTCTTTTCACAGTTCTCTGGGTCTGCAAGAAGCAGAACAAGGAGTTCTCAAGGTTTAATCCTGGAGGGGAGAGCAGGATAATCCCCGTTTCCAGCTGGATCAGAGCAAGCCAAGCCTTTGTGCCTCTGTTTTGCCCTGGGAATGCTTCCCTGTGCAGCAGCATTGCAGGCAGGTGTGGGTAACCTGGCACAGGAGACATGCTGCAAGAATTACCCAAAAGGAAGGGGGTTGTGCTCTGATTCAAGATCTGTTCAGCAGCATCTGCTGCTGTTTGGACAGCAGGAATCTGTTGCCTGTGCACAGAACGTGTTTTGGAGGGAAGCAGAACGTGAAGTGTTATGAAAGTAACTAAGCTCATTATTGGCAGGGGAGGACTTGGCTGTATTAACTGTGATGTTGTAATATCTCTGTCTAATTAGCTCTTCTGCTAATTAGATTTAGAACAATTAAAAGCTTGAAAGACTTGGGAGAAGTTCTGGGAGAGAGCTGTGGATTCCAGGTAGGAGATTTCTGGAAGGAGCAGCTCGGGGTGCGTTACCAGAGCCAGGGGCTGCCTTGGATGAGTCTCCAGGTAATTCCTGCAGGCTCTGTGTGCTCTCCCTGTTGTCCCTGTCCCAGCCCTGCACGTGTGACTGCTCTGGGTGCTCTGCAGGGCCTGGCAGCCATTTGGGGCTCAGCTCAGCAGAGCCACAGCCGGGAGCTGTGCACACGCAGTGCTTTCCTGGGGAGAGACATTTTTCTTGGGTTAAAATAAACCAGCCTGATTGAAAGCATCTGCTTTTTCTTTTGCATCACAAAAATGTTTTCCAAAATTAAAGTCGTCTAAAGTGTAAATCTTTGCAGTCTCCTGCAGAGATGTTTTTATCCAAAACCCAGCAGTTTAATTTACAAAAATATGTTGTGCTTAGAAACTGTCGAAATCTTTCTTGTGATCTTTCAGATTTTAGCTTTAGCAAGTGGTTCTGCTGCTCTTTTATTTTCCTTAAATAGCTGTAAAATGCTAATTTTGGATTTCTGTCCTATTTTCAGTGTAGTTTAAAGGTCAAACCTCAATATGGGCAAGGAATTGGTTAAATCAGACTAGTTTTAAACCTCTTGACTGTTGTATCAGTTTAGTAGCCCATCACTCTGAAGTTTTAGTGCTGTGAAGTTGAGCAGAGGATCTGCTGGAAGGTCTCATTCTGGGGTTTGAAGCTTTAGTCCAGGATTGCCGATTTCCAGGGAGCTTTTCCATACCCAGATGTGCTGCAGGCAAAATCTGTGTGTGCTGGGAGGGGAGGAGGGAAAGGCTATCAGGGAGTGTGGGCACAGCCTGATGAGGCTCCAAACCCGGGGTGATGTGTGTTTGGTCACTTGCTGCTGAAATATCCACATGAGGGATTTGATGTGTAGCTTGGACCAGAGTTTTCTCGACAATCTCTGTGTGACACAGGTCATCTCTCGGCCCACACACATGTAATTACGTGTTCTGTTGAAGGATGCAGCTTCCCCCTAGAAGCTGCTGTTAGAATTGTTTGCCCAGACTGATTCTGGATCTCCTCAACACCAGCTTGCAGTGACCTTTTGGTCTTTGCTCTGAAGGTTTGGTGAGTTAAAGGGCAACACTCCTGGCACCTTTCCTACCTCTGTGAATAACACTCGACAAAGTCAGCCTAGGACTAACCAGCCTCTGGCTTGTTTACCTCCTCAAGCATTCCAGGCTTATTTTCTCTGATTTTTGTTCTTTATAGGCATTATCTCTGTAATAGGAGTAGTTTGGAAGCTGCTGCAATAAACCCACTGTTGATGGGTGGCATAAATGTTCCTTTCTTTGCCTCAATGAAGGCCCCATTATTAAAATAAGTATTTGTAAGTGAATATGAATCAGAACAGTTAAGCATTGCTTTGAAGTAAGCCTTATAGAAGAAATCCCTAAAGAATGTCTTCCAGGAAAAACTCCTTGGCCTTGAAGCACCAAATTTGGGACTTCTGGTTTGAGAGAACTACTCAATGTCTGCATTGCTACAGATTTGGACTTTGTGATGTTTCCCAGCAAACCAGCTGGGGAAAAAAAAAAAGAGAAAGGCTTCATGCTTCACTTCCCTTGTGTGGTTCTTCTGTCTCCACCTTCTGGAAGCTGAGAGCAAATAATTTAAAATCAGCTGATGGGTTAATGACCTGGTAAGCAAATGTGTTGCAAGACGAGTGTTTGACCCCCAGCTAAAGGGCATCATCAGGGATTGTTTCAGTGATGTCAAAACACTGAGTCCAGGGAGTAAATAATTAGGGTGAAAATGCTCTTTAGGCCAAAATTGTAGGGTTCTTTTCCTCTCTGCAGATTGTATCAGACTGAAGGCAGGCAGGAGCTGAAATTCATACAGGCACAGGCTGGTTTGGGTTGGGAGGGATCTGGTGGCTGTCAGCACATCCCTTAGCTGGGAATTGAGTGTCCTTCCCTGCTGCTCTTGTCCTTTTGCAGGTGGCAGCTGCTCCCTGGTGGTTGCCTGTGAAAGGAGCCAGCTGGAGGCACCCTGAGGGCCCCGACTCCAGCATCTCCAGCAGGTGAGCCACGAGCACCCATCCCATCACAAACCCCAGGGAACGTCCCAGCTCCCACAGGAGTGGGGCTGCAGGACAGGGCTTTATTCAGGCACCTGCTGGCTGCTGCTTCTGGGGCTGTTTGCCACTTCTGCTGAGCTGCAAGCAGCTTGCCATGGCCATGGGCAGTGGTGGAGAGCACAGAGGTCTGTCAGGACTGTGCTGACCGAGCCTCGGTGTTTGCTGTTCGTGTCTGTGTGCCAGCAGGGAGCACAGCAGATCTTCCAGGGTCACAAACTCCTGACCCGGCTTTGGAGGGGAGGAATCAATCCTCACTGTGTGCACACTGGAGTCTGGGCACTCTGAACTCTTCCCTGTGGGATTGGGAAGCCTCTTCCTCTGGCAACAGAAGACTGAGGAGTTTTGTGCTTTTTTCACTGTATTCTGACTCTGTGAAAAAGCAGTTGTGACTGTGTAGAACCTCTGAATGCTTTGGAAAACTCTGCTTTTTCATACAGTTAGTGCCACACTTTGCCTGCACAAACCCTAAAGCTTGCTGATCCTTGTCTTCATACAATTGCTTTCCATTCTGAAGTGGGATGAATTTTAGGCCTAGAAAATCAAATTACTGTCTTCATTTGGGGCCTCTAACATTGCAGCTGCTCCTCTGACTAGGCAGGTGTCAATGAAGTTGGCACTTCATCAGCTAGTGAAAGTTTCTAACAGCATTTTGAAATCAAATCAGACTCTCTAGCCTAGATCTAGTAGGGTTTTGAGTCCTCTAAGGACAGGACTTTGTTAGTGCACCATCATCTGATGGCTGAAATGCTCAGTAACGAGTTATCTGCTCTCCAAGGGCAAGGAAAGAATTATCTGAGGCAAAAATAGAGATAATAGCTGGAGGCATTGTTAGGGGGAGCCAGGAATTGAGGTCAGAGGCAGCAGACAGGAGCTGGAAACCTGCCATGAAATTCTGGGCTGGTGCAGACCTGGCCTGGCACAGCTGCTGGGAACTGGAAATGGCCCCAGGGGTCAACAGGGATACACTGGATTCCTAAATGGGGCAGGAAGAGAAGTTTGTAGGAAGTTCCTCTCTCTCCTGGACATTCAGCTCTGGGAGCATCTTGGTCTATTGGAGGCTTGGATGGATTCTGCAAGAATGGCTGGGCAATTTTTTCTGTGTTTTTCTGGAAAAAGGGACAAGGATTTTAATGTCAGTCCTGGAACCAAACCCCATTAAAGATGGGGGCTCTTGTGTAAACTGTGACTGCTTAAAGCACCCAAGGAAAGTCACTTCCCAGCTGAATTTCTGCAGTTCAGTTTCCTGGACAGGGTGCTGCAAAAGCTGATAGAGTTGGTGAGACTCTTCCTCCTGCCACCTCTCCCTCAAAGCCCCACAGCTGACAGCAAGGACAGCACCCAGAGCGGGAGAGGAGCCACAGGGGAGGGGAGAACAGTCACCATTAAATTGCAGAGTGCATTTTCCTGTTGAGCATCCTGCCTGCAGGCTGAGATGGCCCTGTGCCAGGCTGGTTTGATGCAGGATGCCCTGTGCCAGGCTGGTTTGATGCAGGGTGCCCTGTGCCAGGCTGGTTTGATGCAGGGTGCCCTGTGCCAGGCTGGTTTGGTGCAGGATGCCCTGTGCCAGGCTGGTTTGATGCAGGGTGCCCTGTGCCAGGCTGGTTTGGTGCAGGATGCCCTGTGCCAGGCTGGTTTGATGCAGGGTGCCCTGTGCCAGGCTGGTTTGGTGCAGGATGCCCTGTGCCAGGCTGGTTTGATGCAGGGTGCCCTGTGCCAGGCTGGTTTGGTGCAGGATGCCCTGTGCCAGGCTGGTTTGATGCAGGATGCCCTGTGCCAGGCTGGGTTGATGCAGGATGCCCTGGCCAGGCTGGGTTGATGCAGGGTGCCCTGTGCCAGGCTGGGTTGATGCAGGGTGCCCTGTGCCAGGCTGGGTTGATGCAGGGTGCCCTGTGCCAGGCTGCTTTGGCAGTGCTGGTGCTGCAGGTTCCCAGTGCTTTCCTGTGGCTCTGCAAACCCAGGCTCCCCCAGAGGGCAGGGTTTGGACAGTGCTGGGTGCTGCCCTTGAGAAACCACAAACCATAAATAACTGCAGAGCTGGAGGTGGCAGCAGCACGAGACAAACCAGAAGTTAATTATTTTCTCCTCCTGTTTCCCTCTGATGGCTGCATTTCCCTTCCAGCACTTTGCTGCCTTCCCTTAAGTAACTTTCCTGTAAAGTCACCTGGTGCAGCTGTGCCTGGTCAGTCCCGTGTGCCCCTGGCTGGTGCCACACTGTGCTGTGCAGCCCTGAGTCTGCCTGGTGCCCTGAGGAGCCTGTCCCACTCATTTTGTTCCAGAATGGACCACCCAGTGCTTCATGTGTCCTGGAATGATGCCCTGGCCTTCTGCAGGTGGGCAGGGAAGCGGCTGCCGACCGAGGCCGAGTGGGAGTACGGCTGCCGAGGGGGGCTGGAGAGCAGGTACCTGTGAGGGAGGGCTGTGAGCACAGGGAGGGCTCCTCAGGGGGGTGTTACCCCACAACTGCTCTGCAGCCAGCCTGGGCTGCTCATCTGGGGAGGAGAAGGCGCCAGGGAGAGCTCAGAGCCCCTCCCAGGGCCTGAAGGAGCTCCAGGAGAGCTGCAGAGGGACTGGGGACAAGGGATGAGGGACAGGACACAGGGGGAATGGCTTTAAACTTAAGGAGGGGAGGTTTAGATGGAGTGTTAGGAAAATGGTATTTATTGCAAGGGTGGGCAGGCCCTGGCACAGGTGCCCAGAGCAGCTGGGGCTGCCCCTGGATCCCAGGTTGGACATTGGGCTTGGGGACACCTGGGACAGTGGGAGGTGTCCCTGCCATGGCAGGGGTGGCACTGGCTGGGATTTAAGGTCTCTCCCAACCCAAACTAGTCTGGGATTCTATAAACTGACTTTTAATTAACTGGTTGACAGCTGCTCTGTTTGTCTTTCCTCAGGCTTTTCCCATGGGGCAACAAACTGCAGCCCAAAGGGCAGCACTATGCCAACATCTGGCAGGGAGAATTCCCCACCAACAACACAGCAGAGGATGGCTACAAGGGGACTGCACCTGTAAGTGTGTCTCAAAGACAATCCAGCATGTGGAAATGATCTTAGTCTTCCTAAAATTAAGGGCTGTCGTCAGGAGGATGAATCATGACTGTTTTCCTTCCCTGCACTCTTTCATTTTAGATTTTAAGTTGCATTAAATTTCACTGCAGGCTTGAATGTTATCAAGGGACTCTTTTACAAGCTAATTGAAAAGTAAAGATTACTTTCAGTTTAACTTCTAGTTCCTCTCAAACTGACCTCTTTTCCCCCCTCCCAGTCTGTTTGTAGTCAGAAGCTGAAATACTTTCTGCCTGCACTTCTGGCCTTGCAGTTTTGTGAGCTCAAAAATCACACAATAACTTAAGAGAAATTAAATTTCCCTTTTGGGAAAGGTTGGGCCTGCCTGTCTAGTATAACAACCAGAGTGGAATTTTAAAGGCAGTCAAGAATGTGAATGAATTATTGAATGGTATTTAAGTAAGTCCAAAAGTTTCATCACAAGAGGAGTCTGCCCAGGCAGGAGCTGGCTTTTCCTTGGTGGGAGGGAGTCTGGGAGCTGTGAGTGGGGTCAAGTCCCTGATGCCAGGTGTGCCTGCTGCTCAGACAGTGCCTCCCCGGAGAGGCTGAGTCTCCAAAGCCAGCCAGGGGATGCTGTGTCACACTGGAGCAGGGTGCTGGGGACACAGAGGTGACCACAGCCTTCGTCCTGCTTGATTTCCATGCAGGAGATGGAAGTGTTCCAGGGCTGCACTGCTGATCTGGTGCCTGCCTTTGGGGCTCCTCAAAGAGCACCTTGAGCAGACAGGTGTGAGGATTCCAGCCTGTTTGGATGTCTCAGAGCTGTGTTCCCTTCCTGTGCAGGTCTCTGCCTTTCCCCCCAATGGGTACGGCCTCTACAACATGGTGGGCAACGCCTGGGAGTGGACATCGGACTGGTGGGCTGTGCACCACTCCCCCCAGGACCTCCACAACCCTGTGAGTGTTTGCTTGGCACATCAGGGGCTCCTTGCTGTGGGAAAACTTCTGCTCTGTGCTCCTGGGGTGGGGCATTGGCAGCATCACAGCACAGCTCATCCACGCTGCAATTGCAGTGCTCTGGTGCAGTTTTGGTGTTTGGTTAGCTGTTCACACCTGGTTAGAATACCCATTGAATTCTTCCTAACTGGCCTCATATTACAGAAATCAATCATTTATGGAATTACTTCTTTAGAAAAAGGAAGGGTTTTAGTTCATTTATGTTGCTCCAAGCTGTTCTTATTTTCCCCCTCCCAGGCAGAGAACAAACCATCATGAATTATCTTTCTGGCTTTTGGTAGCTTGTTTTAAACTGAACATGTGATAAAATTTGAGTTTTAGGAGAAGTCACCAGGCTCTGAGAGGTGAATCTCTGTTTTTCTTTATGGCAGGCAGATGGAGGTTCCTGCAGGGTGAGATGTGTGAGGTCACTGATGCTCTGTCTCAGCAGGTTCCAGTGTTAGATCTGCTCCTCTCCCAGTTATCCAGGATGAGTAAATCCCATGATTTATGAATATGACAAGGCCATATAGAGTTTGTCACTCAAAACCCCAACAAATACTGTGGTTTTTATTTGCTAACAACTCACAAAGCACTTTCAGGTTTATTTTTATTCCTGGTAATTACTTGTGAAGACAAGACAATTATGGAACCCCCCAACAATCTGTGTGCAGAATTTCATCCATTCCTTGTCACCAATCCCCAGCATAGCCCAGATCTCTGCAGTGCTAGAAAGCTGCTTTGAAGATTTTGGGTGTTAAACTTAATGTGATAAAAAACTGTGCCTGAGCTCTGACCCTCTGGAAGAATTCAGTCTTTTCAGCCCAGAGAACACATCCTGTATTTAGGTTACACTGCCCTGTGCTCTGCAGAGACTGAAGAGCTGGGCTCTGATAGATCTGGTGCTAATCAGTTCTAATGTCTCAGAAGATAACTGCAGCCTGGCTATTTTGGGACACCTTTGCACATGAGGAGATGCAGTTTCCTTACCCATTTAACCAGAAAAACCCTTTGGAATTCACTTTGAAGTGTTCTGCCTCAGAGAATTGATTCTGACAATCAGTTTGCATATGAAAAACTCTAAAAGCCTCATTGTTAACACCTGATTTTTAAATACTTCCTGAAGTGTGTGGGTTTAAAACTTCAACAAACTCTTGGAGCCGAACAGAGCAAAATTCACAGGATAGTTGTTCCCCACCATCACCTTAATCCAGCAGGGAAGTGCTGCTGCCTTGGCATCATCAACACCAAAGTGTCTCAGATAAATAATTATAGTGAAGGTGCTTCACTGCAGTCACACAATCCCGGAATGGTTTGGGAACTGATTTCTCTCCAAACAGAGTGACCATGTGGCTGTGCACTGGAAATCACCATGCACCATCAGAAAGCATTTGTTTGATGTAATCAAAGAAGTACAACTTTATTTTCATTACTGGTTTTTTTTTTTTTTTAGTAACTTTTAAAAGAACAATCCTACTTCTATGAGCTTTGGTAATGGAATGCACAAGCACTTATGTAATCAGACTGGAATATGGCTGTTGCAGTATTCTAGTACAGAATAACCTTGTTAATTTACAGTAAACTCTGGGGTTTAATTCTGGGATCAAAGTCTGGACAGCTCTGGCCCTTTGCACCCACGTCCTTCCCCTTCAGTACCAGCTGGTGCACTTCTCCAGGTCAGGCCATGAAACAATGGTGCTTGATAGAACAGAGATTTGCTTGTTTTAATCAAATGTGGCCTTAATTGCTGGGCTGAGATTAGCTTTTATGAGGGGAAGCACAGCCAAGGCAGTTTCCTTCATCTATCAGTGAGATATGTGCACAAGCAAATGTTAACTGCAAATGCTGCTGCTGCTGTCTGTTGGTTTTCTGACATCTTTGCCAGTTGTTTATGATAAACCCTTTACCTTCAGTGATTTTAAATAGGAGAATGATGTTTTACAATGGAACAGATTTATGGAGGACAGTACAGCATTTTTCTGCAGGTGAGGTATTTCAGGACTGTAATTCTCCTTCAGAGGCTGTAGGGGTCAATTTAAGTTGGTTTGTTGTTACCAAATAACCTTTGATGCTCAATTTTGGCCTGGTGGAAGATCTTTGTAGTTAATAAAATGATGCACTTCTGAGCCTTTGGTTCACACACTGCTCAGTGCAGGTCAGCCCTTTGTAATTGCTGACACATGACAGATTTAGAGCTTTCTAACCCTAATCAAAAATGTTCTCTTCGTTTATAGAAGTGTCTTTGGAGCCAGTTGCACAGATTGCTGCTCAGCCCTGCAGCATTTAGGGGAAATCCTGCTCCCCAGCCCCATTGTTCTGCTTTGTCTTGTTCCCATGAACTTTATTTAGGTCAGCTTTCTCCTGGCTTCCCTTGCAATGAGATTACCAGGCTGGGTGATGACTGTGCTGGCTGGAGCCTTATCTCAGAGCAGGGGCTGTGCATGCACCTGCAGCTGTTTGGGGACAGCTTCCAGAGGCCTCAGTGGGAGCAGGGCTGGGCTGTGCAGCAGCACCCAGGCTTGGAAGGAGCGGATGCTGCCTCAGGGTGTGCCTTCCCTTGAGTGTTTGTGTGCCATTAAATGCCAAATTCTTTTTCACACGTGTAAATTTTGGCAGTAAACATAAAGCTGCTGCAATTTGTGCAGTGAACTTTCAGACAAAGCTGTCAAACTCAGGGGGTGCAGGCAGGAGCTGCTGGAGTACCAACATCAACTCTCAAGGTTTTCTGACAGTCCCTGGGATTTATGTTCAGTTACAAATGCACTTCTGGGGTCGATTCTTCTAGAACATCACCCCTGGTAATGCAGACCTGGGTGGGAGACAAGTGTACCCCTTGAGACAGGGTAGGAGAGTGGGATCCATGGCAGGTGTGACCAGGGTGGTCACTGAGGAAAGCTGGAGCTCATTTCCTTCCTGGTAAAACCCTCTTAGGAACCTATTGAAGTGAAGGGAGACGACCCATCTTTGTTGATCAGCATCGAACTCCGTTTTATTGATCCAAAATGCAGGTTTTTATAACCGTGTTAATTAAGCTCATGCATATTGCAAACCCGAGCTCACCATAGGTCACAGATTACACATTAACCCCTCCTTTTGTTTTCAATACCTGTGGTTTGTTATTGAATCCAAGATTTATTTTCTCACCCTGTTATGAAAGTTCTCAAGGCCTCCATGTTATTGAAGACAGACTTGAGAACTTAGCTGTTTACAGAAACAGGCTGTGAGAATTTGCTCCTCACAGCTGCCTTTTAAGCCATTTCTGAGCAAAATTCTCCAACAGGAACCCCCCTGTTCCCAGGCATTATCAGTGAGCAGCACCTGGAATGTTAAATATTTTCAGGAGTGGGGAGGGAGTACAGTTACTGTCACCTGAAAATCCTGTAGGGCAGAATTATTTCAAGCTGTGTGCTTCAGACACCACTGAGATCTGTGTCTGGAATATTTCTGATTGCTCCTTCCCCATCTCCCTACTCCCTGTAATGAGCAGTTATTCCTGAGCACTGACCAGTGTCCTCCCTCCCTCCCTCCCCAGCAAGGGCCGCCCTCGGGCACGGACAGAGTGAAGAAAGGTGGATCCTACATGTGCCATAAGGTAACTCCTGTGCTCTCCTCCTCTTCCTCTTCCCTCTGAAAGCACTTGGCCATGATCCTCTGACAGTTTCCTGGCAGCCTGCATGCTTGTCAAGGGCTTTCATGGCATTTATGAAGAGCAACACCTGATGTTCTCAAGGACCTTTTTTTGCTTAGCTTGGAGTTAAAACAAGTAAGTTTTTTTAATCAGTATGGGGTTTAGATGCAGAACTTAAAGTTGATGCAGCCTTCTAATGGTGTTTTCATGATAGAGCTTGAGTGATACTTGTCAGACTGGAAAGTAGGAATGTGACTTTGTTTTTTAAGTTTTAGAATGGCTTTTGATCCAGAAAGGTTGTGGAGCTCCGAGTAGCCAGGGAAAGGTGTTCCTGCCCAGGGCAGGGGTTGGGGCTGGATAAGCTTTAAGGGCCCTTAAATCCCAAATCCTTTTACAATTCCATGGTTCAATGATACCAGGTGTTTGCAGAGCTGGCTGGGAGATGAAATGTTTGTTGGTGGCATACCTGAACATCCTTCAAAACTGCCAAGATGTCACCACAGAGTGATGGCTGTTCGTGACACAAAATAGTGTTTTAAACTCTGCTCATGCAGTGCTTGAAAGCCCTCATTGTACATCTCCTGTTTCATTAAAGCTGTCCTGTTCTTCCCTTGCAAAGCCTGTGGCTGGCAAATCACTCTCATAATTAGATTAAATTTTCTGCAGTGAGATCCCATTTTCTACACTGATTTCCTTCTTAGGTGAAATCAATGTCAGATGTTAATTAGCAGTTTTGATTAAATTAACACTGGAATAGGCTCTTCAGTGATGAATAACATGACCCATTTTGAGGGTTTGTGAAGATTCTAGTCTGCCCTAGTCTTTTTTTGTAGGTGATAAAACTAGGCTGTGCATCAAGACAAAACCACTGACTACTGTTAGTACAAGGGCTCTTTATTAGGTGCCTGCCATCAGCTCAGACTGATCTTTGTGTGCTGGTGCTCTTCTCCCCCTCAGACCTGACAGTGCCTGAAGCTGCACCTTTTTACATCCCATCCCAAAAGTCTGGCACCCCATTCAGGGAAATGTTCAGTACCTGTCCATTCCAGTGGGGCATTAGCACACGGATACACAGCTCAGCCTCTGAGGCAAGCTGAATGTTTTGGCTTTTTCCCAGAGCAGGAGAGATTCTTGGCTGACACTTTATCAGACACTTTGCCATTCATTCCAGTTTTTGTGTCAGCTGGTGTCTGTGCAGGATTCCCTCATTTCTAACACAGCGATTTCCATCTGTAGCACTACATCGATCTGTCCCACAGCGATGGCTTTGCTGTATGAATCTAACTAATTAATCTGTTAATCTAACAAGCTGTTGCCCGAGGAGCCCCAGCTGTGCTAAGAAGTTCCTTTTCTGTGTTGCTGTGCAGTCCTACTGCTACAGGTACCGCTGTGCAGCCCGGAGCCAGAACACGCCCGACAGCTCCGCGTCCAACCTGGGCTTCCGCTGCGCCGCCAGCAGCGCCCCCGGGCCCCGCTGAGCCTCCCCGGGCAGGGCTGGCACGGCAGGGCTGGCACAGCAGGGCTGCACCCGCCCAGGAACAGCAACCTGAGCAGGGCTGCACCCGCCCAGGAACAGCAACCTGGGCAGGGCTGCACCCACCCAGGAACAGCAACCTGGGCAGGGCTGCACCCGCCCAGGGACAGCAACCTGGGCAGGGCTGCACCCACCCACGAACAGCAATCTGAGCACAGTCCCTGGCTGATGGCACCACGGAAAAACCTGGCTTGGAGCTCCTGCTGAGGGAAGAAAAACCAGCACGACTCGAGAGCGCTTGGAGAACCTTCGTGTTCGTGAGCAACCTGGCCTGGGTGTTTGGGTTCAACTGGAACAAAACTGAGCAGAAACGTGGCAATCATGTTTTCAAAGATTACTTAATCCCAGAATTAGGCTGGAAAAACCTCCAGAATTATTGAGTCCTTGACTGATCACGACCTTGTCAACTACAACAGCTCCTCTTTAGACAGAATCTTTATTAATTAATTTATGTAGAACTTCTACACTCAAATGCAATAAGTGAAGACTTTATAAACTTCTAGACAGCTTTAGAAGCAATTCAAGGCAATTAGGAAATTCTAGGCAGCTCTGAGAGACAATGAAGGAGTCAAGAATGAGGGCTGGGAGCTGACAGCTCTCCCCACAGGCAGCTTGCCCTTTGTTACATTCCACTTGCAGTGAAAATCATGTCCAGAAATGGGCTTCTCCTGGGGAGATATTTGCTGCTCTTTAGGAAGTGCCTTCTGCAGCTGAGGGAGATGATCCTCAGGGTGATGATGATTAGAAATCTTGTACATATTTGAATAAAATATCAAGCATTTGTTTATGCCAAAGACTTTTATTGATGGAAAAACACAACTTCCTTTGAATTTCTTGGACACAGCATAGGCTTATTTTAGGGACTTGGAAAATGCAATACTGGCCTCATTAGAAACTGAAGTTAATGAATGATTCCACTTGAATAAGAGTCATGGAAGTGATGGCAGATGGAACTGTGAGCCCTAAGACCTAATAGGGTAAATTTCTGAACTGTTTTGTTGAAAATAAAATTCCTCACTGGGAAGGAGAGGAATTTTAGCAAGTGAGAAGGGAAATGAGAGCAATTGAAAGCAACCTCGTTTTGGGATCTGAATGTGATTGTGGATTAACAAAAGCCTTGGCGCTGATGGTGGTCCTTGCCAGTGTTGTCTTTGCTGTAGAAAATTGGGTTTGAGTACAATGCAAATCCATCACCTGGCAGCTCCTTCTGCAGTGGTTTCATGTTGAAAAGATGACACAGGAGAATGCCTGGGCAGCCTTTCACCAAACACCAGCCTCCGCTGGGGTCCAGGTAAGCCCAGCAAGCAGCAAAATCTATCCCAGGACACAGCATGATGTTATTGAGATATTGATAATCATTATTGCACTCAGAGAAGAAAGGAGGAGGGAGGATGCAGGGAAGCTCAGAGCCTTGTGAGCTGTTTGACTGGATTCATTGTGGATGAGCACACTGAGCTGTGAGGGGCAGACTGGGGCTCTGAAGGAGAAAGTGAACAGAAATTCAGCAGATTTCTGAACAGAGTCTATTTCTTTCCTAGTTTATTGACAGGGAATTTTTTTAGTAAGATTTTGGTGCACTCCCCCAGGAAAAAGGCCATTAACAACTGTCAGGATGGTTCAGAACTCAATTAACAATTATTTGGTTTGTGCAAGGCCCTCGGTTGAGCAGCCCAGCACTGTTGCTGTCCTGGGAAGTTTGCTCCAAGCAGATAACTGGGATCAGGTCACTGCCAGGAGCTGCAGCCCTGGCGTGGGCTGAGGGCTGGGATTGCAGGGACGGAGGGCTCAGCTGTGCTCCTGCTCTGGGGCTGTGATCAAGGACCAGATACTGCTCAAGGTGCTTGGGATTTTTGATCTGCACTTCCTTAACTACTCAGAATCATGCCAAGTGCATACTCATAACAGGAAGGTAACAAACCATGCTGTCATCCTGAAAATGAGGAGTGCAGATGCTGTAACACTCATCTTGAAACTTTGCTCAGGAGGGAAGAGGAAGTGGATTGGATCATCTGCTCCCAGCCCTGTGGTCTGAAAGTGGCTGGCATGATGCCTTCTCAGGGAGAAAACCAGATAAAACTCTGTTCTGCACAGGAGACCTTGCAGTCCAGGCTGTGCCCTGGAATCCTGTGCATTCCAAGGTACAGGATCCAGGGAGTTTCCCTCCTAGAACAGCAGGAACCCTAAGAGGCAAGGACTGAAGTTCATGTCCACTCAGCCTGTAAACCACTTCTGCCAGCAGCTGAAATCCTTTGGAAGGTTCTGCACTGACAGAAATGATGCTTAATGATTAACCCTAAGAGAAATGACGTGGTAATGTTTATTTTGACATAAACCCACAGCTGTGTCTAAACCCCAGCAGCAGCAGGAAGGCTCTTAAATGGGAGAGGTTAACACTGCATCTTACCAAGGAAGCAAACATAAGCACCAAGCAGGATTTTGTTTAGTAAATAGCAAAATGTCCTTTATCCCTGGTCACTATCAGGTTAATCAGAGTGGTTTGGGTTGGGAGGGACCTTAAAGCTCATCTTGTTCCAAACCCCCTCCCCAGAGCAGGGGACCTTCAATTCATTCCAAGCTGCATCCTTGAATTATTCTGATCATATTTCAATAGGAAAGTGAATCTCCCAATAGATATTGAAATATTGATAATCATTACTGCTCTTGGAGAGCAGACAGGATTACAGCGCTCCCAGTTTTGAGCTGTTTGTCTGGGTTCCTTGTGTAAGAGCACACTGAGCTGGGAGTGACAGCTCAGTCCTTCAGTGGCACCAATCCTTCAGGTGCAAATCAAAGTTGTCTGTAATTTAAAAATGAAGTCACTGATCACCTGCAGAACATCTGATCCCCGTGACATGCACTCCCTTGCGTGTTTATGTCAAAGGGTATGGAAACAGGTGAAGATCCAACTGTCCAGAGAAAATAATTGAGGGTTTGCTGCTGATGGCACAGTATGACATGAATAAAAAACTGCATTGCAGTTTATGCATCTTAAATATCAAACCCAGCCTATGTGAAGCTGCCTTAATTGATCTTTGCAGAAAGGAAGTGCAGGGACCTGCAGTTACAGAATGTGCCCCTGTGGCAGTGCACCCCTGGGGGAAGGAGGTGCTCACAAAAGCCCTGCACAGCTGCTGGAGCCAGACAGGGATGACGCAAAGAAGCTGGAATGACCTTCTCCCTGTGCTGGGAAAGGCTGCCTGGCCCTGGAGGAGTGAAAACATGGACCAGTTAGCAGCTGAAAGAACCCTTGTGCATCTGTCAGCCGTTCAGCACAAAACACAGATCTGTTGCTGTTCAGATGCACTTCTGTATTTCTCCTTTCACTCAGCTGTCAGCACCATCCTGCTTCATGCTGCAGGGCTGCATTTGCTCCCTGAGCAGGAACTGAGTGCTGGGGAGTCACAGATTGCAGAGATCTGATGGGAGCAGCCTCCAGGCTGAGGTGATTAGAGATGGGATGTGGTGCTCCTCAGGGTCTGCTGTCCTGCACCACTTCAGCACAGCTAAATGGCAGTGAAACAGCCACTCAGTCACAGCTGCTTTGGGCAGGCAGCTGGAGAAGGGACACACCAGGTACTACAGCTACTCTTTGTTTTACATCAATAATTAGTGGTTACTATGCTTTGTGGAACAAAAAAAAATTACAGCAAGTAATTTAAAAACAATAATGGATTTTAAGAACCTAATGCCTTTTTTGCAAGTCATGGTTCATGGTGTTATTTTCTTGAGCCACTGTCAGCGACTTTGCTTGCTCACATCCTGTCCATGTACAAATGCCAGAGGTACAAATTCTTTCTGAAGGGCACAAACTGAGAGAGCTGCTTTAAGATACAGCAAGCTGTCAGAGGAAAACCAGGCAAAAACACCAGTCCTGGCTTAGTTACTGATGTTGGAACATCTTGAGCCTCCAATATTCCCTTGTACTATCCACCTTGAAAAGGTTTTTCCATAAAATTAGTTCTTGACGCCATGTCTCTTTGCTGCTCCTCAAACCCCATGTGCTTCCCTCTTGGAGCAGAATGAGTTGGATTTAACTGCTAGAGAAAACTATTTCTAGGTGTGTTGAAGGCTGAAAGGCTGTGGAGAACTCGCTGGTGTGGAAAAGAGGGAGCTGTCCCAAGGTAAGAAGGAAGCACACGTGCGGGAGCCACAGTAGCAAGGTTTCCTCAGGCTGTTCTCCTCCTCCGGAGCTTTGTGCTCTCTGCTGGCTCCTGGGAAATTCCGGAATCTTCCAGAGTAATCATACGTGAGTTCCTCTCCAGCAGCAATATCAGCAGCTGCAAAAAGCGCCAGTTTGGGCACCATGGAGTCAACTCTGACGGGCACCATGAAGAGGTTGGGCTCACAGGAGTGGTTCAGGAACCTGCCCACGTTCCCGACGCGCGTGGGATCCACGAAGGTCTCCATGACGCGCCCGTCGTGCAGGTGCTCCCTCACTGCTATGATGTAGTTTGGCTCCTGTGGGCTCTGGGCCTGGATTCTCCTCCGGGCCTCGGCAAAGCCCAGCACCTCCCCAGCGTACTCGCAGACGAAGCTGCCCGCGGGGATGGGCCGCAGCGCCCGCACGCCCCAGCCCTTGCGCTGCGTGCGGAACACCTGCAGGCGCAGCCGCAGCCCCCGCTGCACCACGCGGTTCTGGCAGCCCTCCCCGCAGCGGCACAGGCTGTTGCACTCAAACACGGGCCTGGAGAAGGGCTGCTCCTGTCCCTGCTGCTGCTGGGCCAGCAGGAGCCCCCGGCTGCTGTAGCTGTGCCCGCGGCGCAGGCAGGGGCACGCGGGCGCCGCGCAGGAGCGGCTGCGGCAGGGGCAGCCCGGGAACGTCACCTCGGTGGGGTCCAGCTGTCCGTCCGCTCCGGCCACGCTCTCGGGGCTGTACTGCAGGGACAGAGCAGTCAGAGCCACAGTGGTAAACGAGTCTGTGTCTGTAAACAGATATTTTTATATCTGATCCCAGAACAAAAATCACGAACGCTTTGCTTTTCTGTAAACTGCCAACCCAAACTTGTCTGAAATGTTTAAAAGAATACAAATCAGATATTCCATATAGACCAAAAACCAGCTGACTGCTCTTCCCAGGGAGGTGGTGGAATCACCATCTCTGGATGTGTTTAACAAAAGACTGGACATGGCACTTGGTGCTATAGTCTGGTTGGGGTGTGAGAGCACGGGTTGGACTCGATGATCTTAGAGGTCTCTTCCAACCTCATCATTCTGTAATTAATGTCTGAATTTCTCAAAACAGCCCCCTGGCCACAAAAAATGCTTAGCAGAAAAAAAATCAGCTCATTAGACCCTACTATGTACGGTTTTCATTTCTAGAGATAATAAATATATTTATTTAGGGATTATTTATTAGCAGAATTATCAAGGTATTGCTAAAGTAATTCTTCCTACACTTCAAAATGCTCAATAAGTTACTTCTAAGGTTAATCTATAGCTCTTCAAGCCACAGAATTTCAAACACACAATTATGTTGAAAATGAAGATACTTTCAATTGATTTCTCCAACTTGTATTCCTCCTAATTCCGGTAGGAAATCAGGTTCTCAAAATTACACTGATGCCCCCAGCAGGTGAATTGCTATAGAACCACGGAGAGTTGCTAAACAAAACCCGATAGAAACCGCTACATTTGGAAAGCAAGGTATAAGGACAGCCAGAGGGTACTTCCACTCCCTCCTCAGCACTCAGCTTTATTTAGAAGCCTGGAGGATGTGCTATCACTAAATATTACATTTCACAGCAGCTTGTACCTGGCACTTCTGGGTGTTGTGAAAGATGACAGTGCATTTGCAAATTTCTTTTTTTAATAAGCATCAGCTTCTCAGTCACTCGGCTTTACTCAAAACCAAGTTTCATGTTCCTCAAGCACCATTTCGGTAAAATACGAGCACACCACGCAATTCGGGGAGATTTGGCTCTACAGGGATCACAGCTTACTTTTCCCCCAAGCCTTATTAGAAGTTTCTCCAATCTGGTTTGTATAGACTCTTTAGCACCACTAAAGCAATTCCTAGGCAGCCTGGAGTGACAGGACAAGCAGGAACAGATACAGACTAAAAACCAGCAGATTTAGATGCGATATTAGGGACAAATCCTTCCCTGGAGGATGGGGAGCCCCAAGCACAGGCTGCCCGGAGAAGCAGCGGCTGCCGCACCGCCGGCGGTGTCCGAGGCCCGGCCGGAGGGGCCTGCAGAGGGGGGTGTCCCTGCCGAGGGAGGTGTCCCTGCCGAGGGAGGTGTCCCTGCCCCGTTCTCCTCCCCGCTGTCCCCACCCGGTACCTGGAAGGCCGGCGGGGCCTCCCCGGGCGGCCACAGCGCCACGGCCACGGCCTCGCTGCCGCCGCTCAGCTCCGCCATGCTCGCGCCCCGCCCCTGCCGCCAGAGCACCGCGCCCATTGGCTGCGCGGGGCCGGTACCGCTGGCTGATTGGGCAGAAACGATGATTGACAGCGCCAAGAGAGGGCGGTGCCGTGGTGCACGGTCCCGTCCCCGTCGGGGCGGGCACTGAGGGGGAGCCTCGGCCCGGCCGCTCCCGCTCCCGTTCCCGCTCCCGTTCCCGCTCCGGTTGCACACTGGCCCCGCTCCCGCTCCCGCCCCAGCTCGGGGATGCAGCCGCCCTCGGCAGGGAACGGGGAAATGCCGCCGCACCCCCTCCGGTCCCTCCCTCCCTTCCCGAGGCTGCGCCTCCAAACCGCGCTGCGCTTCGTGCGATGCGTGCGAAGTGCGCGTCTCAATGGCCAGTGTTAATGGCAAACCACGGAGTTGTGTTATATTCCTCGCGTGTCTGTCAACCCCTGCTTATTTTGAAGGTGTTCGGGTTTGCTTTTTTTCTTTTTTCTTTTTTTTTTAATGTGTCTGATGAGGGGATGGGGCTCCGAGCCCCCTTGCAGGGCAGGCAGTGCGCCACGCTCTCGTCGTGGGGATGGGAACAGCCGCGGCCATTGGCAAAAATGGGTCAGAAACTGTTGTAAAGTAGTTAATAATTGTTGAGCGTGTACTGTTAAAAAGTTTGGTTGTTATGTTGTAAAAGGGATTTAAGGGTAGTTATAAGAAATACGGTACTCACTGTATTACACCTAAATAAAGTGCACTGCCCAAGCGAAAGGAGCCAGCCTAAACAGAGCTGTTTTGGATTAGGCCAATCCAGCGCCTAAACCTTTGTACAAATGAAGGATCCCAACAGAAACCAATCCAGAGGACAGAAAACAGGATAAAAGGGGACATCTGAGCAGTGAATGTGTGCCGCTCCACCTGGGACATCGCGGGCATCGCTGCTCAGGGAAGGAAGCAGATCCAGCGCTGCAGCATCCTCGGTGGCTGGGAATGCTCCTGCTTGCTCCCTCCCTAAGCTCTAGACCTTATTATAATAAATGCTGAAATCATTGTAATACTGGGAGTGTGTTCCTGTTTTTTACAGCTGAGGGTTATGGCTTTTAACAGGACGTAATCCAGCCAAATCAGTGTTCTGTGTGATGGGAAACACAAACCCATGGAAACAACTTGTGGCTTGGGATCACACACAGGTTTGGGTTGGAAGGGACCCTAAATCCCGCCCAGTGCCACCCCTGCCACGGCAGGGACACCTCCCTCTGTCCCAGGTGCTCCAAGTCATGTCCAGCCTGGCCTTGGGCACTGCCAGGGATCCAGGGCAGCCACAGCTGCTCTGGGCACCTGTGCCAGGGCCTCCTCTCCTCACAAACAAGAATTTATTCCCAATCTCTCATCTAAACCTGGCTCAGGGAAGTCCTGCGTGTGCAATATATGACATTCTTCTAAAGCATCTCCCACGATCTCTTTCAGAGCTCCATGTATTGGGGAAACAAAGCCAGGTGTGCTCCCCTGCTAGGGGTTCCATTAGCTTTAGTATTTAGCTCAGGTGTTTTGGGTTTCAGGTTGATTGGGAAAGCAAAGCCAGGTGTGCTCCCCTGCTGGGGGTCCAATACCTTTAGTATTTAGCTCAGGTGTTTTGCATTTGAGGTTGATGAAGCTGAGACTGTTAAATCATTTCACCTGAAGCTGTTAAATCATTTCACCTGCACGAGCCAGGTGTTTCCATTTGGAATTTAATTAGCACACCTACAAATGAGCCCCTGCCTCAGAGCTGGCAGTTAGAAGTTTCTGGAGCGTGCTCTGTGCTCCTCCAGGAGGGTGTTACTGTGGCTGCTGTTCCTTGGGATGGTTACTGTCCTGGCTTTTCTGGCCTTTCTTTCTGCAACATTCAAGAAGTGGGAAGTTGTTGCATCTTCTGTTTCCTTCGTCCTGCCTGGAAAAAGGAGCTGAGCAGCAGCTGGTGAGTTTGAACAGTGAAATTTGTGTTTATAGGGGATAATGGGGGTAGAGAGTTGATGTGAAGGTGATGAAATTGTTGTTTGTTGGGTAACTGAAAGGATTGTTTTTGCACTGGGGCTGTAGGAGGAGGGGAGGTGCAAAAGAGGCCCTTCTGGAGGTCTGTGCTTCTCGATGTCTGGTATAATTTTGGGGAAGACTTTAATCAGTTTAAAGTTGTGCTATTAGTGCTTTATTATTGAATGTTCATGGTGGAAGGGTTAAACACAGCCTGTGGTCCTGGGTTTGTCCAGCACAGCTGCTCTCACCCCAGGAGTGTGGGGAAGGCAGATCAGCTTTAGGAGAGCTGCTGAAATGCTCAGTGGTTGGTGATGCTAAAATGTGCTTCAGTTTAGGCTTTTCTGTTATTAACAAGCTGACCTTTAGACCAAGGCACTGATTTGGCTGCTGATCCCTAGTGCCAGATGGAATTCCCTACCATTTTGAAATGATTGCAGCAACAAGTCATTACTGTGTTGTAGAAGAAATAGGTTACTTGTATGTGCAGGGGAGGGGTTTGGGAGTTTGCAAAAGGTCATGGAAAATCCAGTGTTTTCCTCCTCCTTATTTCATCTAGAGCTCTGTTGTGTTGAACTATGACTGGGTTAAAGTGTTGGGAGGTCCAGGGTAGGTGAAAAATTCAGTGAAAGTTTTCATTTGTTATATAAAATTGTTGTGGAAGGACAACTTAAAATGGAGCTGGAAGAGTGAATTGGAGGCAAACTTTGTGATGCTGATCTGAGGCACCTGGGAATTTCTTTTGCAGTCTCTGGGATGAGACTGCAAATCTTTTTTGTTACACTATGTGTATTAAGGTGCTGAGTTTTCCCCATGTATAAATAATACTTTTTTCCTCATAAGTAATTTTTGTGACCCCTCTCTACACTCTTTTGAATTTCTTAATATTCTTCTAAACATTGGAATCTGGGAGGTTTCCCCTCCCTGAACTGTGACTTTGTGTCTTTATCTCACTCAAATTTTGGTGGCTGAGGCTGTGTGCTGTGCCAAGCTCAGGGGTGTGAGCCTGTCCCTCATCAACTGCACTTCAGGGAGGTGTTCTCAGAAACCTTGGTACAATCCTGGCTTAGAGGAACCTGGATGTGAAACTTTCCTGCCTTTCTGGTAGGCAAAAGGCCCAGGAATCAAAGATTCCAAATTGGTGTGGTGGAAACGAAACCATCCTGAGTGCTAAACATGGAATTTCACATGTCTGGTGAAATTCTGGTGTCCCCATCAGTGCTGCTGGGGATCTGGTGCAGCCCTTTCTCCAGCTGGGAGCGTTGCCAGCTCTCCATCAGCTCAGATGTGTCTCCCTTGTGCTGATTTTGGCCCCAAATCCCTGTTTCAGGGCTCTCCCAGGGAGAGTGACCCGGAGCCTTTTGCTAAAGGCTCTTTGGAGGCTCCCTTTGGCTCCCTGGTTTTCTGTGGGACCAACCTGTGAAAGAACAAGGTAAAGCTGAGGAATAATGTTCAGGGAATGTGAATGCCACAGAGGGGCTGGTTCCCCAGCTGGGCTCCTGCTGTGTGCTGATGAGCTGCTGGAACCCTCCCCAGGAAATGCAGGCTGCAGTGAGAGCTCTGGCCGTGGTGTGTGTAAATCCTGCAAGGAGAAGTTGAAGATGGATTTATTTAAGTGTGCCTTGGCTGCTCAGAGAGGGCTGACCTTGGAAAATGCTGTGTTTGAATAATGCAGTTCATCAAAATATCCCCAAGTGCTTCTGCAGAGAGAGATGAACTTTGTTTCCTTTCTTGTTCAGATAAGAAAACTGATGCAGGGCGTGTGGAAGAATTTCAGCAGTGGTTGAGCTCTTGGTTATCACAGGGCTCTGCATTTCATCCCTTCCATGTGCTGCTCGTGCAGCATTGATTGGGTAACAGCAACCATAAATCTCTTTGCCAGTGCACTCAGAAAGTCTTGACTTTGAGATGAGTAACAAAGTTTTATCACTCAACGTTTTGTCACGTCCTTGGTGTAAGCAGAACAAGTTAGAGCAGTGAGAACAATTCAACAATTGCCATGCAAATGGATTCCTCATTAATAGTAATATATGTTTGTGAAAATTAGTTTTGATGTATTTCAGGTGATTGAACTTGCCCCTATTTTGGCCTGGCAGCAGCAGGTGAGCCACTTACAAAGAATGGATGGACCTCACATTTCCTGGCTAAAACTGTGCTGGTGTTTGGCAGGGAATGTTTCCTGATATTTTTGTTAATAGAGAAAGCCACAGAACAGCCTTTCAGTTAAACAGGCTCCTGTGTAACAGTATTTCTTCAAAAGAGGCTCATCACCAAGTGAGACACAGACCTGCCTGCCAGACGGCACAAATCCCTCCCTTTGAAGTGCACATCAAATTCCTTCCGTGCTCCCCATCTGCCTTGTATGAACAAACCTCAGCTGACACCGCTGACCCCTGGCATTTCCCTCTGCCTCAGGAGATGGCTCTGCACAGCACTCACATCCTTTATGGGCACACGTGTCATGGGCAGCTCAGGGCAGGCTGTGAGCCTCATGGATGCAGCAGGCTCTGCAAACTCTGCTGCCAGCCCTGGCTGGTGCCATCCCCAATGTGCTGCTGCTTGCCAGGGGCAGAAATGGAGCTGAGAGAGGATCCCTGTGGTGTTTGTGGGGTGCCCAGATGAAGGGAGGGATGATGGATCTGACTCCATGGTCTCAGAAGGCTAATTTCTTTTTTCATGAGACTATATAATATTATAAGAATGCTGTACTAAACTATACTAAAGAATACAGAAAGGATACAGACAGAATGCTGAAAAGATAATAATGAAAACTTGTGACTCCTCATACCACCCCAATACAGCTTGGCACTGACTGGCCATTGAGTCGAAAACAATTCATATGAAACAATCACCAAACTATAAAAATATCCAAATGTGTTTGGGTGAACAATCTCCAAACACATTCCAAAGCAGCAAAACACAGGAGAAGCAATCAGATAATTATTGTTTTCATTTTTCTCTGAGGCCTCTCAGTTTCTCAGGAGAAAACCCTGGTGAAGGCTTTTCCAGAGAATGTGAATGCTGCACCCTCTTTAAGTTTTAAACCTATTACCTTTCTCCTAATCCTATCTCACAACAAAGTGAGTGTATTAGTGATTGGCTGACACCAAAGCCACCACAATCTTTAGTGCATTAACAAAAAAATCTCAAAATTAAAAAAAAAATTTAAATTAGCAAACCAAAACCACTACAGTGTTTTCATCTCACTTGGCTCCAAAGGACTGTATTGATTCAAGCTATTTTCTCAGAGAATCTAGGTGCTTCCTTTTCTCAAGTCTCATCTCCATACCTCATAAAACAGGGTCTAATGAAAATTTCTTATGATTTTTTTTAAAGTAAGTAATTTAGTTTCCTGCTGTTGATTTCCCATCACTAGCATGGCCTGGTGCCTGGAAATACTCTGGTTGGAGTGGTTCTTTTTGGGGTTTGCTGTCAGTTGTGAGCGTTTCATCTCGCTGCTTAAATTCTCTCAAGAACTGCTGGAATGCAGGTCCTGCAAATGCACAGGGGCCAAGGCTGATGGACAATTGTGATGCTTTGTGGAGAAATGGAAGGTTGAGTGAGGAATAATCACATTTATCTCAAGTGAATGTTGGGTGAGGCTTGACAAAGTCCTTCTAGTTCTCATCACAGGTAGCATCTTGGTCTGAGTCTTTCCTTTATTAAATGATTTAATAATAATAAAAATGGGTTAGGGTTTGTTTTTTTCCCCACAAGCAACATTTGCGTAGCATATTGCAAATTCTTTGCTGTGATGATTCTGTGCCGTGTATGCTTTTAAAAAGATTTCACATTGCATTTTTTTCCCATTTGCATTGTTGAAAAAGATCTGTTTGGAGAATAAAAATGTTGCTGACCTTGTCTTGCTCTCCATAACTGTACTCTGACTTATATGAAATCCATAATTTTTCCTTGTTGGTAGGACAACAGAAAACATAAAGATGAAACTACAATAGGAATATAGATGAATGTTAACTGTGTGTGCTGTGGTTAAACAAATCACTTAATGATTACAGAATAATAATTCAGCGTGGCCTGCAGTCAGACAGGATGCTTTTAAGGGGGGAGGAGCTGTATGAAGAATGAATTATGTGTGTTTAATGTAGTATTTCACTGTGATAGTAAATCAATTCCTCTCATCAAATTACCCAAACAAATTTATGAGTGTGTATCTAGGGCAATTAATAAACCATCGTGCATAGGGCTGAGAGATGTAGTTTTGTGCTGTAACCTTTAAATACAATTTATCTCAAAGGCATAATGCTCAAATGCTAAATGTTCCTTCTCAAAGAAAATTTAGGAAGGGGAGAAAAAAAAAAAAGAAATGAAGTTAGCTTATGTAGGATTTCAGTTTTTTCAAAATTAATAGCTCTGAAAGGTAATTAATTTTGATGTAATCCCTCAATTTTTATCGTAGTGCTTTATGCAACCCTGTTTTTGGGTGGCTTTGAATTGACAGAGAGTAGGTTTAGATTAGATATTGGGTAGGAATTTGTGCTGGTGAGGGCCTGGCACAGCTGGGGCTGCCCTGGATCCCTGGCAGTGCCCAGGGCCAGGCTGGACACTGGGGCTGGAGCACCTGGGACAGTGGGAGTGTCCCTGCCATGGGTGGGGATGGGATGGATGGAACCGATCTGGGGTTCTGTGCAAACCTCTCAGTGCTGGGAGGGCTCCCAGGGCCGGGCGGGTGTAAACTGGGAATGTTCCCAGTGCAGGGCAGGTGTAAACTGGGAGGGCTCCCAGGGCAGGGCAGGTGTAAACTGGGAAGGTTCCCAGTGCAGGTAACTGGGAGGGCTCCCAGTGCTGTGCAGGTGTGAACTGGGAGGGCTCCCAGTGCTGTACAGGTGTAAACTGGGAAGGTTCCCAGTGCTGTACAGGTGTAAACTGGGAGGGCTCCCGGTGCAGGGCAGGTGTAAACTGGGAAGGTTCCCAGTGCAGGTGTAAACTGGGAAGGTTCCCAGTGCTGTACAGGTCTAAACTGGGAGGGTTCCCAGTGCAGGTAACTGGGATCCAGGGGCACTGGGCTCTCTGTGCCTCCAGGCATGGCAGGGCTCAGCAAGTGCCAGCACTCACAGCTGCTCCTGAATGTACAAATCAAACCCGAAACCACCAGTGGGAGGGTCCGGGGATGTTTCTGGTGGGAAGTGAACTTTTCATTAACTTTTTAGGGATGTATCCCTGGGATGACCAGCCCTGCTCTGACCTCCAGGAGTGTCCTTTGCATGCAGCCCCCATCACCGAGTGCTGAGCAGGCAGGGAGTGAAGGCTGCTCCTGTTTGGAGAACACCTGGAGCTCTGATTTTAGTGCTGCACTAGCTGGGTTTGAAGGGTGTTGCATAGCAGGGACTGGAGTTCCTCTCCGTGTTACCAGAGTGAGAACAGTGGTAGAACTCCTGTAATACAGAGCAGCAAGCGAATCCTTTGTGCCAGCAGTCTGTCTCACTGATGATTCTGATGTGGTTTGGTGTGTCCAAGGCGGTGGTGAGCCCTGAAGGGAGGGCTGAGCTGCCTGCCTGGCCAGGCAGCTGTGTTTTTGTGTGTTACTCAGCTCTGACCACATTACATGGAACGTGGACACAGTGAAAAGCAATCTTGCTTTCAGAGGATTGCTGGTGACCTTTAAATTAGGGCTGGGAGTCTCATCATGAACTGCCAGGGCAGGAGACATGACTTACTCCCCTCTCCCTTGGAACTGAAAGGTTATTTTCACTGAAATTACCACTTTTTACAGAAAGGTCACATCCATATAGCTGCATCTCCAGGAGTTAGTCAGTGACCTTGTTTATCTCCCAGTGTTTGCAACTTCATAATTCTGGGTGCTTTTTTACAGCTCTTGCTGTTGTCATCCTTTTATAGCATTGCAAGGAGCCACATTTGATGGGCTCAGTGTTGAACTGCTGCAAATTGCTTCTGTTCTCTCAGCTGGAATAATGGTGAATGGCCCTGGAGCCTGGCTTGGTCTCTGCAGGAGCTGCTGTTTAACTGCTGCTGGCTGCTGTCCCCTAAAAACCCTGCTGGGAGCCTCTGCTGTGGGGTGTGAGCGCTGCTGGGCCTGCCAAGGCTTTGTGATGTGTTGTAGTTGCTGACTTGCGCTAGTTACAGAACTCACAAATAAAATTTATAAGAGTCCCCCAAGTGCCACTGGATTTCACTAGGACTAAATCCTCGAATTGTTCTAGGGGCTTGCACTTAAACTAGATTTTACAGCTCTGTGCTGAATAAAGAATCTCTTTTCCGAAGGCTGGACGAAGGTTTTTAGTAAGTAAAGAAACCCAGCTCCCTGCTATTTAGGTTGTCACTTTATATACTTGAAAGAACCAAGAACTTTGAGCTATATTTTTGCCCTAAGTCCGATTGTGATTTGATCCTCTTTAATCAAGTGGGTAAAATTTTGAATTCAGAGGAGTGGTTATGTGCTGCTTATATAAACTGGTTGCAAAAATTAGTTACTCTCTTCTGTGCAAAAATTTAAAAAAAGGGGAGGAGTGGGCTAGACTATTTAATTTCTCAGTTGTTTGTTTTTTAAAGTGTGCCTACCATTAAGCACAGGTATTGAGTCAGGAAAGTGAAGTGGATATTGACTCCTCAGCTGGGTTTTCAGTCTGTTTTTGTTTGGCTGGTAAGAGAAACGTGTCTGTGTTTATAGCTCCAATGTTTTGTTCCTGTTAATTTCGTGTTTAGTTGGGTTGTTCTCCAACCATCGGCCAAGAGATGGCGATGCGAGGCTGCTCCATGAGCTGGGTGAGAGGGAGGGAGCTCTGAGCCCTGGGAACACCTGAGCCTTCCTCCCAGAGCAGAGCAGCCTTTATCAGTTCGTGTCATACAAGCTGTGGGTTGAGAAAATAAGAGAAGTTAAAATTTGTCTAAAATCTGCTTTGCAGTGCTCTGTAGGCTCTGGGAAGCTTCCCTTCCATCCTTAGCTTTTTCTGGTTTTAACTGAGTGAATGTGTGGTTTCTTACCTGTGCACATCTTGTGTATTTTTTCATTTAATCTCGAGTTTAATTGGTCTGAAAGTTTTAATATACACTCCAGTTATTCGAAAGACATTCTTCACCTGAGGAAAATGAAAGAATAACCTGTGTAATAAGCAAACAAAATTCATAACCATTTGAAAACTAAACCTGAACTCACGCGTCCTTCCTGGTGTCTGTTCAAAGCCGTGGCTGGAATGCTGCTCTCAGTTCTCAGTGGGTTTGTGTCTGTTCAGCTCTAGTGCAGGTGGCTGGCAGCAAACCAGCACCGGTTGGTTCTTGGCCAGCAGGACATGAAAATGAGAAGCCAAACTCTGAGCAGGATTCCAGGGAGGCCTGGCCCTGATCTGTGTCACAGAGCCCAGCACAGCTTCATGTGCTCTGCTTGTCCTGCAGAGCCACATGGGGAGGGTTCGGCAAGGAGCCGAGTGAAGGGCAGGGAAGAGAGGGCCAGAGGACAAATGACTCATCAAAGGTTCCCCACCAGGATGTGGCAGAGGATTCAGCTCCTTGGAGCGCATCCTGATCTCCCTGCCAGAGAGGCACAGCGAGAGCAGAGCCCCCAGAGCTGCTGCCCTGGCTCTCCTCACCCTGCTCCTTCCAGCAGGGCTCTGCTTCCCTCTGTGCTCCAGACCAACTCCAGAATAGGCACAGCGAGAGCAGAGCCCCCAGAGCTGCTGCTGCTGCCCTGGCTCTCCTCACCCTGCTCCTTCCAGCAGGGCTCTGCTTCTCCTCTGCTCCAGCCCAACTCCAGAATAGGCACTGGGAGAGCAGAGCCCCCAGAGCTGCTGCCCTGGCTCTCCTCACCCTGCTCCATCCAGCAGGGCTCTGCTTCCCTCTGTGCTCCAGCCCAGCTCCAGAATAGGCACTGGGAGAGCTTCCCCTGGCAGCAGCAGCCTCTGGGTTACACCTGGGGTTGTATTTGCTGGGAAAGTTTGGAGGCAGGAATGATGAATCTGACTTCATGTTTTCAGAAGGCTAATTTATTACTTTATAATATTATATGATATTAAAGAATATAGAAAGGGTACCTACAGAACATTAAAAAGCCAAATAATGGCAACTAGTGACTCTTTCTGGAGTCTTGACACAGCTTGGCAGCAATTGGCCAAAAAGTCAAAATAATTCATGCCAGAATCCATTGAAACAATCTCCATTTTTCAATGGAGAAACAATCTCCGTTTTTCAACAAAACATTCCACATGAGCACAACACAGGAGAAACGAATGAGATAAGAATTGTTTTCCTTTTTCTCTGAGGCTTCTCAGCATCCCAGGAGAAGAAATCCTGACAAAGGTATTTTTCAGAGAATGTGAGTGCTACAATCTCATTTTACAGAGGAGCCAGCATCATCTTCATCATTAAACACTTCTGTAATTTCTGTGCTGTTCTGGGGGTGTCAGAGCAAATATCCCCTGAATTCCTGTTCCTTGGGGGTGATGGCCATGTGCTGTGGCAGGCTCTGGGGGTGCAGTGCCCCATCCCCTGCAGCTGGGGCACAATGGGCGCTCTGTGTGCCCCTCACTCCTGTGCTCAGCGTTTGGGGTCTCCCTGCTGGGATTATCTGCACATGTGCCAGGGGCTGAGGGATTGCAGGGCAGGGGGCAGAGGGAGGAGAGTCTTTGTGGGGCTGTCTGGGCAGTGTTTGCTGCCAGGGATGGATTATTCTGTAGGGGCTGAGTTTTGTGCACGTGCCTGGGCGACCCTGGGGCTGCTCCTGAGTTTTCAGTCGACCCCTTCATAAACCTGAGCTCCTGGAATTGCAATGAATGAAGCATATTAGTGTTACCATCACAAATTTAGTTTGAGTATTGAAAAACTCCTAAGATTAAGGGGGAAAATGAGTTCCTGATGGTAAGAAAACTGAAAGCAGTTTGCAAGGGTTGTTGCCATCTGTCAGCATTGTGCCTACATATATATGTATGTATATATATAATCTCCAACCTCTCCAATCATTTTGAAAATCACTTTGTATTTTATCCCCTTCCATGTATTTTCATGGAATGCTCTGTTCTGTACCCAGTTAAATCTCATGCTAAAATTGGTTAGTTTACATTGCATATTGTATATTCATCCATTGCTTTATTTTCCATACATGCTCAGAATATTTTTGGGGATTTTAGGATCGATGCTCACTTCAGAACTTTTTTTACTTCAGGCAGCAGTTAAGGGGTAAAGAACAAACAATCCCTTGACCTAGTTATGAAACTAAAGCCTGCAAAGTGTCCACTGGTGGGGAGCCTCCTTGCTGGAACCGTGCATTTTGATTCCTGATTGCCTTTGTCTTTCCATCTGTTCCTCTCATCTGCAGCTCCTGCTCTCTCTCGCCGAGGCTGTGATTGCTGGTGTGTTTTATTGTGTGCCAGACTGCTGGGGACTGGCTGCTGACTCCTTTCTACTCTGCTGCTCTGCTTTTGTTCCCCCGGCTCAGATCTGCCGCTCTCAGTTCCTCTCTCCTGCTCTGACAGACGCTTTCCTTCCAGGGAAAAGACTCTGACAAGATTCTTAGAGAAAGAAACAAAGCCAGAATAATTTTTTGCATAGGATCTGCTTTTTCCTGTGGCCTTTTATCTGAGTTTGCTCTTGTCTTCTCCCTTCGCAATGTCATTTCAAAACTTTGTGTTTCCTGTAGTTCTGGTGCATAATTGTAGTGTGATGTGGGATGTTTTCTGTTAGGGCTGAAATATTGAAATATCTTTTTTTTTTTTCCTGGCTGTGATAATGAGCTGAGCAGTGCTTTGAGCTGTTTGTTGGATTTATTCTCCCCACCCCTGCCCTCCATCAGGGTTGTTGCCTGCTCTTTGTTGTGGCAGTGTGAATGCAGAGCAGCCCTGCTGGTTTGTGCTGGGTTTCCCTGGGCACCAGCTCCACGCAGACCTGGCTCTGGAGTTCTCTCACTGAACACACAAAGTGAGGGGCTTTGTGATCCTGTGCTCTGAGGGAGGAGGATGCTGCTGAGGGGGTATTCCCAAGGTGACTCCAGGATCCGAGTACAGGCACCAGCTTGGGATCACAACATGCTCTTGTGCTTGTTTTTCATTCGAGTCACCTGAGAAGGATGTACCTGTGATAAAGGATTTGGACTAAGCAATTCATGTCCAACATTCACTTTTTTTTTTTAAAAAAAAGGAGCTTAGAACTTTCCACTCTGACAATGCTTCCCTCTTCTCACACTCCCACTTTCCTCTGTTTTCCCAGGGGCTTCTGAAAAGTAATTAAATTCTAAGTAAACTTTTCTATCCCAATTGGCACCCAGTGCTATTGACACTATAAAAAAACCTCACAAATTGTTTTATGCAGGAGAGAGAGATAACAAAAGGGGGGAATAAGACCTGCCTTGCTCACAGGAGCTGCAGCAGAAGTTTTGCATTTCCAGGCTCCCTCGGTGCAAACCCAGCAGTTTTGGGCAGGTTCACTTTGGATTTCCCTCACCATCCGTCACAAATGCAGCTCTCCCTGAGGGAGCAGGTGTTGGGATGGAGTGAACTCTGATTCTTGGGAGGCCAGAATGCAGGAGCTCTGTGGCACTTCTTGGCCCTAAAGGCTGCAAATTGGGTGTGTGGCTATTTAAGGGATCCCAGCTGTGTTTTTAGCAGAGAAAATTCATTTCCTTTATCCCTGGGGTCCCCAGGGGAAGCAGCAGGAGCTGTCCCATGGCAGTCAGGCTCTGGTGGCAGCTTCTGCTGTGCTGGCAGTGTCTGGGTGTGTTACAGCATGGGGAAAAGAGCATCATTTCATAATAGTACAAGTTCCTATTTTCAAGCATTTGCACTCTTTACAAATGCCAAAATAGTTGTTGTACCAGTTTAATTGGTTAATTACCATTGATTCTGTTAACAGAAATGGATCTCAGATGATCCAAATACTTCTCACTGAGATCCAGAGGATTGTGACAGTTGACACCAGCAGAGAATCTGCCACTGAGGGACATCAGGCTGGCTGTTTAATTACAGGAATTAAAATGTGTTCATATAAACTTGTTTGTGAATGAGTTCCCATAATTCACTGGTTTTTTACTAAATTTTGAATGGAATAATAAATGAACATTTTACTTTAATCAAGTAAGATTTGTAGCCTAGTGCTCAGTACTGTAATGTGCAAAAGACTGTTCAACATTTAAACAAAATAGGAATTGAATTAGTGAGACACTGAGCTTTAAAAAGGGGATTTTCTGTGTGTGAGGTATCTGCTTCCATGAAGACATCTGGAATTTCAGCTTACTCTGCATATCTGATGGTGTGGAACAATTTAAACCATGTTATTTTTGAAATGTGTCAGCTTGCAGTGGCACGGGAGAGCATGATGACATTGCCTGTGACATGATTTGCAGGCTGGAATTCTGCTAGCCAGCCTTGCCCTGCTGGTGGAGCAGCACTTGTACTTTAGGATGTTTTAAATCCTTTTAATTAGGGCTGCTCTGTAGATGGAATCGTTTCCCTGTGGTGTCAATGGGTGAGATGGGGATGGTGCAGTACTGAGTGCTGGACGTTTCCTGTCATTTCTAAAGCTGATTCTTCCCTTGTTGGATCTAAGTCCAGCTTGCTCAGACTTGGGGTGTTTGATGGAACTTGAAGCCAAATCAACTTCCACCAGCTCATCTGCTGAAAGAATGAGAAATGTAAAACTGCTTTGAGTCTGACAATTGCCATCTCCACCAGCCTGTTCTGCCTCTGCAGGAAGGCAGCTGCTGGAATTGCAGGTTCTGGGACGGGCTGGGAGGTGGTACCAGCAGAAATTCCCATCTCACATCCCCTGTGGTTTGGGGTGCTCCATGCAGTGTGCCCTCAGCTGCAGAGCCCTGGGAATCGCCCAGGGGACAAATGAGGGAGAATCACCCAGGGCATCATTCCCAGTGAGTGCTGGGGGGGACATCAGTCATTCCCAGTGAGTGCTGGGGGGGGGATCAGTCATTCCCAGTGAGTGCTGGGGGAGGGTCAGTCATTCCCAGTGTGGGAATATTGATATTTTGCTCCCTTGTGCCTTTAAGAGGTGAGGGAAAAGCTGAAAAGCTGCTGAGCAGAACATTCCCTAAATTGCTGTTCCCGAGGCTATAAAGGAAAAAAGACCCTGAGGTGACCTACCTGTGTTTGGCTCCTGCTTGTACAACTTACTGTGTGTTGTGTGGTGTAGCAGGAACAGCAGCATCCTGGGCTTTTCCTGGAAAAGCAGAGTAAGAACACAAGAGCCAGTATTTACAGCAAACTCAAAACATGACCTGGGCTGGTTGTGGGAAAATTCCAATGGACTTCAAATCTGGAGGTGTTTCCTGACAAATTGTACTGGTGTGTTCTAGGGTAGGAGTGTTTTCATGAGTGTGAGTTACTAAAATGTCTGGAAACTGAAAAGCCAACTTGAAAGTTTGAGGGATATGTTTAAAAGAAACCTAGACCTGAAGGGAAAAAATATAACCGTGGCATTGTCTGTCTGTAATAAGGTCTCTGAGATTTTTCTCAAATAATTAGCAGGATATAAATATATCAGTTCAAAGAAATGTGCAAATCTCTTCTGACAAACATTATTATCTAGAGGCTTTCTTTTTATCTGCAGGCATTGTTTCTTGTGCGTCCATGGTTACACACTCTCCCAGAAGGGGAAAAAAAAGATTTATCTGTTCCTAGGTATCATGTTTTACCTCTGGCTAGAGCTGTGCTATGGGTGAAAGAGTTTTTCTGCATAATCTATCCTGGGAAACGGTCAATAACTAAACCAGAGTAAAAGTTAATTACCAGCTACTTGGTAAGGCCATTAAAAACATGCCCGGGGGAAGAAGAGGCTCTGGAGATAAAAAGGAGGTAAGGAAGTGAACACTTGTTAGTGTGTGAAAGGGAAGAGAGGAGTTCATGTACATGAAATTAAAGAAGGCAGAGGTTTGTGACTCAGTGGTTAAATGTTATCTGCTAGAGACCTTTTAGTTGAAAAAAAAAAACAAATCAAGGTTTTATCTCAGATAATCACAGTGTGGTTTGGGTTGGAAGGTGTTGTGTTTGCAGGGAGCCCCATGGAAGGAACGATGCATCTGACTCCAGGGTCCTGAAGGCTAATTTATTACTTTATTATACTGTATTAAAGAATACTATACTAAACTATGCAGAAAGGATACTTAAAGAAGGCTAACAAGATAATAATGAAAACTTGTGACTCTTTCCAGAGTCCTGATGCAGCTTGGCCCCAGTTGGCCAAAGAGTGAAAACAACTCGTGCCAGAATCCAATGAAAGAATCCCCAGACACATTGCACGTGAGCACAACGCAGGAGAAGCAAATGAGATAAGATTTGTTTTCCTTTTCTCTGAGGCCTCTCAGCTTCCCAGGAGAAAAACCCCGGGTGAAGGGATTTTTCAGAGAATGTCAATGCCACAGGAAGGGATCTGAAAGGTCACCTTGTTCCACAGCCCTGCCATGGCAGGGACAGCTCCCACAGCCCAGGGTGCTCCCAGCCCTGCCCAAGCTGCCCTTGGTGCCACAGAAGGAGCACACTTGGTGTTTTTGCTGAGCAGCTGCTGAGAAAATCCCAATTCCAGCTTTTCCTGGTGTCTGTCAGGAATCCCTGCAGCACCAAGCAGCAAACTTTGCTTTTCTCCTGGGGGGCTCCTGTGTCCCCTTGGTTTGGTCACAGTGGGGATGTCCCTGGGCTGGCAATGGCCAGGGTGGCCCTGGGGACAGGAGCAGCCTGGGGACACTGGGCTGCAGCTGGGAGCCCCTGCACATTGGGATTTTTCCTGTGTTTAGCACCAAGAACAGCAGAAAGGGGATGATGAGGCAAAACCTGGCCTCTGAAATGCTTTGCTTAATTTTAGTGTTTTGCTAATGTGCTTTTTAGTATGAGTTGAATCGAAGTGCTTGAGAAGGATGCCTGGATCCTGCTCAGCCTAGGTAGGAACTAGCCCCATTCTGTCACATAGTCTGTGTTTTAATAAGCCTTGTGCAAGGAGTCTGTGTGCTCCACAGCAGAGCAGGGCTGACCTAAGAGACTTGTGGGTAATAATTCATATTCTGTAGTAATGAGTTTTCTCTAGCTCTCCTTCCTGCTCCCCATCTGGCTTAGGTTTTTCACTGAGTAGAAATTGAAGATTTTATGGATCAGAATTCACGTTCTGCTCGGTGTCACAAAGGACAAACGTTTGCTGTGGGATGGGACACTTGACCTGCTGTCACACTGAAGGTGTGCAGGGACTTCCAGGGGGCTGAGGCCTTCCTGAACAGGAGCAAAAATGCTGAATTTAATCCTGAATCTTTAGGTAGGTCCTCATCAGTGCATCAGTGGCAGTCTCAGCCTGGGGTACCTGGGCAGCTTTTTCCTGCAAATTAACATGTCTCATCCTGCAGCTCCAGTGGGATGAGACACATGGAAATAACAATCACAGCGAGCTCTGGCTGCTGATGGTGCTGCTGGGGTTGTACAGGGGGAACACAAAGGACTGAGGGGCTTGGAAAAGGTTGTGGGCAGCTTTTCCAGAGCCTTCCTGCAAGGGCTGAGTGCTGCCAGAGCCTGGAAGGTGAGGAGGAGACAGACCCTGGGCAAACTGAGATTTCTTCAGGTAGGAATTTGTAGGAGCCTGGAAAGTAAATTCTGGGAAGGGCTGCAGAGCCAGAGCTGGGCTGCTGTGGGACCTCAGGGCACAAAGGGCAGAACTCACTCCAACATCTGCATGGGAATTGCTCTGGGGGTTATTTCACTAATGCTTTATTCCAAACCAAGTTAAACGTGGTGCTTTGTGATGTGGTTTGGTGTGCCTGGTGGGATTCAGCCAAACATTGCACTTGATCTCAGGGGCTTTTCCCATCATCTACAACTCTGTGATTTAAGTTATTTGGAAAGAATCTATCAGCTGGTTGATAATTTGGACCTGAGCTTTCTGCCTGTGACAAAAAGATCTGGAGCCTGAAAGGCAGCAAGGGTTTTGCAATGAAGGAGATTTCCCTAAACCAGCTGATATATGAAGCAAGGGACAAGTGTAGCTGTGACACGGCATCAGGGAGCAAACATAACTTTTTTAAAGCATTCTCTAATACAAATGAGTCCAAAGAAGTAATTTTAGTTGCAAGAGCCAATTAAGCCCTGTGATGTGAACAGAAATAGCCAGCACAGAGCAGTAAATGAGGCCATTCTGGTCCTGGGAAGTGCGTTTGGCAGAGAGAGCTGACTGCAGAGCAGAGCCCTGGCACAGGGGCTCTCAGCCTGGATGTGCCACTGCCCTGGGCTGCAGCAGGGCCTCCAGTCCTGCCCATGAGCTGAGCAAAAGGCACAGTTTGGGCTGGTGAGGACTGTGCTGTAACCACTTTTAAGTAATGCTGTCAGCAAGGATGAGAGGAACCAAGCAGCTTTTGGCTGTACAGGTGCAGCAATGCGTGTTTCTTCAGGGTTTAGACGTTTCAAAGTTTATTATTTCTACCCCATCACAGTTTCATTATTTGATTTTATTAAAAGATGGTTCAGGGACCATAACAGAAGTGAGATTTGTGGGCAAAGGTTATAACCTTAGCGCTACAGAATGTGGAATTTTTTGTAGCTCTTTCCCTCCGCTTGCCCTTGATGCGCTGTGGGATTGGAGCTGGGTGAGTTTCACCCAGAATTTGGGATTGCAGCTTTGTTTCCCTGTGTGATCCATTGCTGCTATGGCAGTGTTTGGGTTGAAAGGTCTCCTATGAGAAAATGAACCTCGTGGTTGGAGGTGGCAGCAGTTTGGTGCTGGGGGAGCTCTGGGAGCTGCTCAAGGGCTGTGCAGGAGGGGAACCTGAGCTGGCAGCTCCTGTGGCCCAGGAGCTCTGATCTGTTTTAGCCTCCTCACTTCCATGTGTTTATGGCCAACACAGAAGCAGGTGTTATAAACATTTCAAACAACATCTCTTTGTGGGTGTCAGTGCCTGCTACAGTGGGAGTCAGCAACTTCTTTATTGACAGAATAATTTTTTATGCTGTGACAATGAGCAGGTTCTGTTATGCTTCAGAAGCAAAAACCACAATCTAAGAGTCCTTTTCATGTCCTTTCTGGGCTCCCTTTCTGTGCTGAATTATCTGAGTAAGGCTGGTGCCCAGCTAAGCCTCACTCTGAGCTCTGGCCCATGTTTAGTGCTGTTTTTGAGGAAGCAAAGCGCACTGCAGGATGTTCCCAGCCTTTGTCTCCTGGTCTTTAGCTTTTCTGTCTGACATGGAAGCTCCCATTCTGGAATACACAACAAAAATGGATTTCATTTATGATAATGCATGCCCAGCACTCCAAACCCCAAGGGAGGGATTATTAAGCTTGCATTTCTTCCTTGTTAATGATTCTCCAAAGGTGATGAGATTAGTTGTCTTAGGAGCATGAGGTAACTGTTGTTTTTATTAGTTCCTGGCAGATGGCAGCTGGGTAATGAATGTGGAGGGAGTGACAATTCACAATCCCAGGAGTTCAAAAGAGAATTTTTGGTCTCCAGAGAGTGGAAATGGGCCTGTTCAGCATCTGTGAGATAAGTTTCTGCTATCCATTGGAAATTCTTTTAGCCAGGAAACCACTGAGTGATGAAAATTACTACTTTATTCTGCATTTCTCTGACTGCTTTGGGCTTCACAGAAAATCTTTCTTAAAAAGGGAAAATTATATTAACTGGAAAGTTCAGAGTGAGTTTCTTTTAGCTTTATACCAGTGGAGCTTCTCTGGACAATGTCTGGAGTGATCAGCAATAGTGGGGTTTTTCCCAGTCAAGTACTGAACTGGAGAAACTTCCACTTATGAGAGGAAAATACCTGTACTCGTTCTATATAAATAGGAAAAAATAATTTTAACTTTTCTGTTCCTGTGTTATTAAACAGTTATTTCAGCCTGTGTTATTAAATTAATATTAATTTCATCAATGTGCTTTCTATGTGGAGGCACAAAGAAGGGAGCCACACAAAACCTCTCCGTGGTTTTCAGTGTGTTCCATATTTCACAGGAATTCCAGACACAGCTTTTTTCCAAACCACTTGCTGTAATTAAGGTGGAACACTCTATTTTCTTGGTGAATGGGAAGCTCAAATCCATTAAAAAATATATTTCGGTATCTCTCAGCATTGTTTTTGGGACAGCATTATGGTTTGGGAGAGTTTGTGGTCACTGAATGCCAGTTCCACTTCTTCCAGGGATTTTCTCTGTTATAGTCTGAAGATAGTCTGAATCTGTAAAAAGATGATGCAGATTTGCATTTATGAAGTGCAGTAAGGCCCTTTTACAAGAGCAATGTGTGTTGCAAAGCAGCATTATGATGATTAAAAAAGAAAGATGATAATCTTGAAAATGCCCATCTAGAAATAAAATTGAAAATAAACCCTTTGTGTGTGGGTTTAGAGAAGAGGATTTTTTTTGCTTAGTCTGGTGACTCCATTAGTTTAAAGACCACTTGCATGTAGCCAGCAAAGATTATGCCCCCAGAGCAGATGTAGAGTTTGGAGTCCTGCTGAGGTGAATCATCCCTTCAGAGCTTGGGTTTGCTGGCAACAAAGAGAAGGAAACAGCTGGAGAAAGCTGTGAGGGGCTTTTGGGGGTAGGCTTCCTATAGATTATTCTCTTAATTGCTTTAGCTGAGCACACAAGAAGAAAGGCAGAGCCAGGGGAGGGGTCTTTATGAAAAGCAGGTCCTTTCTGCTGGCTGATGATTGCCCTCCTGACTGGTGTGCTGTTAAGGGTGAACTTGGCTTCTGCATTGCATCATTTAGCAAATAAAAAATCACAGCAATGTCCCCTTGCCACCTTTCAGTGTCTCGAGGTATATGGTGCTCTAATTGCCGCTGGGTAGGGAAAATGTTCATCCAAACTCTAGGTGTAAGAGACTCATTACAGATTTATATTTTCCCTCTCTTTCAGTGGGACTGGACAGCAGTTTTTTGTCAGGCCAGAGAGCCTGAACCTGGCCTGGTTTGTGCTTGGTGTCCATAACCCCAAAGGCAGGAGGATTCATCAGATGTGGCTCATTATCACTGAGCCCTTGGGAGATAATGAAGGGCAGGGACTCTCTGGCTGCAGTTGTTGAGGGTGCTTGTTGCAAATAACAGAACACAACAACAATTCTCTGGGATGAAACCCCTGTGATTTATTAGTTGCATTTCTCTCTGACACAAAGCTCTCTCCTCCAGGCTCAGCTCCTTTTTGTGCTTGCTGCTTCCTGGGATTTAAAGCCCTCTAGATAATTTACTAATAAACTAATTGCATTCCAGCCAAGGTTCCTAGAGGAGGTGTACTCCTTTTAGATACAGGCAAATAGGTGCCATTGAAATGAGATGTGGGCACTTGACTTGTGCCAGAGTTTCTCAGACTGTCATGGGATGGTTTGGGTCGAAACCGTGGAGCTGCCCAGGCCTTTCCTGGCCTGCTGGGCTTGTTCCAGCTTTCCAGCCCTTCCCTGATCCTGCTGGGCCCTTTCCAGCCCTTCCCTGATCCTGCTGGGCCCTTTCCAGCCCTTCCCTGATCCTGCTGGGCCCGTTCCAGCCCTTCCCTGATCCTGCTGGGCCCTTTCCAGCCCTTCCCTGACCTGCTGGGCCTCTCCAGTTTTCCTCCTGGCTGCTGCCCTCTCTCCCGGGTGCTGTGTGTCCCTGGCAGCCCTGCCATCAGGTGCTGCCAGCTGGAAATCAGAAAAGAGACACCAAACAAAGCACTTGCACAGAATCACTGTTTTCATGGTCTCTGTGTTTTGCTGTAGGAAAGATGTCCAATTTGGAATAAGCAGCAGTGGCTGTTGGTTCTGTGACACAGCTGAACCAAGCCCATGTGTTCTCAGCACTGGTTCAGCCTGGTGTCACTAATAAATCCAGCCCCTCAAGAGGCACTTCAGTGCAAATCCAATACAGAGCTCTGGAAGCTGTTGCTGCCCTCAGACACAGGGAAGTTTAGGGCAATTCCAAGAGCAGCAGTTATAAATCTGAGCACATCTGGGGTTTTTTCCTTTCTCTCTGCTTTTTAACTCATGAAATCATGTAAATGGCTTTATGCTTTTTCAGCATAAGAGGCTATTGCAGAAAATGAGTGGTCCTTTGGGAACTGCTGAGTATTTGCTGCTTAGAGAAGCACTCACTGAAGTTACAATGCCAGAAAGGACAGACTAAAGATGGCCTTTGCCAGGTGAGAAGCACGATATCCTGAGAAAGATTTGGAAGTGTTTTAGCTGGATTGAAAGAGGAGGCCCAAGATGGCTGGGCTCAATCTCTCAGCAGTGCCTCCCTGCCTGGATTTGCTCATTTGGGATGGGGTTCAGCCTCCTGTGCTGCTCTGTCTCATGGGAATGGTCAGAAATCTGGTTTTGGGAGCAGGACATCAGTGATAGGTTTCTGTATGTGACAATCCCTCTTCTCCTCCACTCTGCATGGTGCCTTTGCTGTGGATCTTTGGGACTGCTTTGTTCAAATAATGTACTCAGTGCTAAAGTCCTGTACACACATCATTAATTTCTTCTAGTATGGGATTTGTGCTCGATTCTTTTTTTTCCTGTAATAGCCAATAAATATTCTAAGCACCATGCTAAGGAGGATTTTACCCAGTGAATTCTCAACCTTTCCTACTGAAGTTGTTCTACTTATTAGGGAAAACTCAGCCTTTGAGAGAGAAGTGATGGAAAAGAGTGATTATAGCCAGTGGGGTAGAGGACTCCTGGGATGGACAAAGTGAGATGGAGAGAGCATTCTAATTGTGTGTCTCCTGAATATTTATTTATGCAAAAAAGAACAGGTTCAGTAGGAGAAACAGAGCAAGGTCTTCCTCTCAGGTATTCTAGAGATCATCTCCCTGTTTCCCTGCGCAGCCAGGTTCCCTGGCTTTTGTAGGAGTGTGGTCAAAAGGTGCCTCTGGACAAAATGGTTGTTTGACATAAAGAGTTCTGGTTTCATCCAAATGAGAATTCCAGTGGAACATGAATTGCCTGTTGTTAATCTGCAGTCATTCAATTTAGGTTTCAAAACATTTGGCAAACCAAAATAACCTTGTTCTCCACCTGACCTGAGCTCAGACGTCGTGTCCTGCAAAGATCAAGATGTCCCTGGGTGTTTCTCTTGCTGTTTTGTCCCTTGGGGAGCTGTTTGTGTGTGGGAAGGCCAGCAGGAGCTGTAAATCCTGGAGCTGCCTGTGCAGGTGTGAGGGGTGTTTGCAGGAGCACAGAGCAGGGCTGAGTATTTCTGTGCTCAGACAGAAATATGGCAGCCTGAGGGAAAGCAACAACAGTTTTTTAAATCCCAGGCTTTATTTAGAAGAGCCTGTAAGTATTCTCAGTTTGTCTGAAACCCTAAATCTGCGCCTCACTTAGCCCCAGCCCCCAGTGGGGGAATGGAGATCAGTTTACATAAGCTTTTGTCACTGAAACCTTAGATTTATGCACTGTAGTTAAATCAGATTTACGGGACACCATTAAGTCTGAGAGAATGACCCAGAGGATATAAAGAAAATTCAGCTGAGGAAATATTTTATTTTAGTGTCTGGAGGAGTTTTACACCTGACAGACACTCGCACCCTTGTGCTGCTGAGAGTTACAGCAGTGTATTTCTGGCTGTGGAGTTAATGAGGTTGCTGGAGTGAATTTGAAATTCTGTGGCTGGAATTTGGCTGCAGGCTGCCCCACAGCTGGGGCTCCAGAGCTGGCAGGACTTGTGTGCTTGCTGTCCTGCTCCTGGGGCAGGTGGCACCTTCACAGCCTGGATTTCAGAACAGCAGCTTGGTTTGAACAGCAGTTTTTATCACCAGCAGATACCAAATAGCCTCCAAGTGTCCCTGCTCCTTGTATATTGATGTGTGCAATCAGGGGAACCTGGTGTGATTTAACAATGGAATACTTGTAAGCTGCAAGGGAGGAAAAGATCTGGATGTGTCCCTGTAAACCTGGAGCTTGATAGATCCCATCATCTTTCCTTCTCCCGACATCTCAAGCTGTGGGAGTTGATGAAAACTGTGATTATTTAAAAATAAGTCAGGAAAAGGCCTTTCTTCTTTCTTCTTGCAGGCCAGGGAGATGCTTGCGATTCCCCTGTGCCAGCCAGGTCTGGAGGCTGTGCCCAGGGCTGTGCGAGGGAATATCCTGATCCCTGTGGGTTTGCAGGGCTGAACTGTTCTGTGCGTGGTGACTGCTAATTAATTATTGCGTATCATGCAATTCCCTGTTTAGGCAAATTTCTCCTTCTATTTATTCTCCAAATTACAAAGGAAGTTACTTAGAGGGATGTTCTTCTAAAGTAAAAATTACACAGAATTAGTAGAGCAGAACATACTATGGAGGAACTGTGCTGTATATATAAATTCAAGACCATTCTAATTCAAATAAGGTAAACTATTAAATTGCATCAAAAGCTGTGAAATTTTATGAATAAAAAAATCAGTGTAGAATGATTATTATAATGAGACAATGACAGAATCTTGTCATGATATGCTGAGAGTGTCCATGAAAACACTAAGAGAGATTAGAAAGGTTACCAAAGCAGAAATTAGACTGCAATTATGGGTATATTGGCTGGATTTGGGGCTGAAGATAAGATTTTAAATCTGAGAAACCTCTGGTATTTGCAGCAAAATAAATAGCCTCATCTGAAAAGGCAAAGCAAATCTTGATTAATCCTGCATAGCAAACAGGACATGACTCAAGATGCTGCTATGAGGTTTGTCATCATTTTATTCAAATGTGACCTCCTGGGAGAAGCAATAAATCCAGCACAGTGGAGCATTTAACTTCAAAAAGCACCTGGGAGGCTGTTTAGACATAATTTTAAAGGAACAACTGAGAGTATAACATGTTCAAGCACAATGATTTGGAAAGGACACCAACAGCATCATTAGAAAATAAATGGGAAGAGAATAGAGGGAAAATGTAAAGAACACACATTGTGATTAATTTCAATTTAAAACCACAAAAAAAGCTGAAAAAAGGGAGGAATTGACAATCTTAATGACAAAAAGCAAAGAACGCACTCTGAAAACGAGGCTTTGCCAGCCTGGCACTCCTGATGTGAGTGAACAGGTAATGGATGGTAAAGTCCCAAACAATCATCCAAGCCTCACTCAAGGGAAGGAGTGTGCCAGCAGCAAAGTGAGTGCAGGATTTGCCTTGGCACACGGTGCAGGGAGGCCTGGGGAGGCTCCCTCCCAGCTCCTTTCCTGTGGGAATAGTCTCAGGAACTGTCACAAATTGATGTGTCAGGAGGAGATGGTCAAAGCAGTCAATAAAGGAACCAAATGACAGGAACAGATGGCAGCATCCTTGGTGAAAAAGGAACTTACAAGTGGGCTATTAACTGTGGAGTAACCTGTCACTTAAATCAGCCTCCGTGCTCTGGAGACTAAAAGGACATCCTTCATGGGAGGGAGGAGGAGAGGTGGTGTGGGAGCCACAGGTGTGGCTGAGAGAATAAAGATTATCAGACACACATAGAAACACAAAATAGCAGAATTAAAACTTTCTGAGGGATTCATGGCTGGCAAATCAGATTTGTCTGAAGGAGCTAATGCATGTGTGCATATGAGCTTTAATCAATATGTGTACATTAATTTTTTCACAGCATTTTCAACAAGGTCCCTTCACTAATAAAAGCCTTTTTGTAGTGTAAAATGGATTAGTAACTTGCTAGTAGATGGGGAAAGAGAAGGTAAGAAGAAAAGTCTGAATTTGAATTGAGGAGGTTTTCCATGAGTCAGGCAGATCAGTTTTGTTTGACCAGGTTTGTGCTGGTCACTTTATCTGTGGCTTGATCAGCTTCTTCCCTTACCTGCTGTCAGTTCCCAGGTGTTCATTTTAAGATCTGGTGATGATACTTGGAAAACATCCATGGGTGAGATGTTAATTTTGAAGTGTATTTTTGTCACAATGAGTTGCCAAGTTAAAACTATTTTTAAATTATGTTTGTGGGCAGAGGGTGAACTGCTTCCCACCATTTGATGGGATAAGCAGCTCTGGATTTCTGGTGTGGCTGCTTTTGTCCTGCACTTGTCAAGTGTGTGTTTATTTGCGCTGCAGACAGACATGGTCACACCTGCTGCAGTGTCACTGACCTATGGAGACAGCTCCACAAAGGTTTTCTTATTTGAGCACAAAGTATTTGAAGCAGCCAAACCAGTCCAAGTATTTTCAGCTGTGCTGGAAGAACACAAATGAGAAATTTGCTTCTATTAAAGGAAACTGTGCTCTTTGCAGGAACAAGACATGTCCCAGCTGCTCCTGTTCCTTCCAGCTTTCTCCTTCACCTCAGAGTGACACTGTCCTGGTTTGGAAAGACCGGTGTCTGCTAAGGAAGGCAGGAGCCTCCCCTGAAATGGAAAATGCTAACCCCCGTCCCTCTGAATTGCTATAAATTTGAAATTAAGGGGGTCTCAGGCAAAAAATATGGAAGCAGGAGTAACAGTTCTTTAATAGGGAAGAATATAAAAAGATAAAATAAACAATGCAGTGAACTAAACCAATACTGCCAGAGTCAGAACCCAACCTGACACCCTGTGGGTCAGGGTGTTGGCAGCAGTCCCATTGGAATTGTGGCTCAGCCCTCCTGCAGTGTTAGGGCTGGTTCTGCTGGAGCAGGGATCCTGGAGAAAGGTGCAGTCTCTGCCTCTGAAGATCCAGGGGCAGAGGCAGCTGCTGCTCCTCTGGGGAGTCCAGTGGAGAGGCTGTGCTGGTGTTCCAGCGTCTCCAGATTATATCCAGGCAGGAATGCTTGGCTGGCGTTCCAGAATCTCCAGATTATATCCAGGCAGGAATGCTTGGCTGGCGTTCCAGAATCTCCAGATTATATCCAGGCAGGAATGCTTGGCTGGCGTTCCAGAATCCCCAGATTATATCCAGGTAGGAATGCTTGGCTCCTCCCTCTGGGCTCACATCTCCCAATGGGATGCTGTAGTTCTTATCAGCCATGCAGGGACATTGCATAGCTCTTATCAGCAGGTGTCTCCCCAGAGGGAGGAGTGGGTGTGGAAGAGATAAGGAAAAACTGCCCACTGAGCAGAAGAGAGCTGCCATACAGATGGCACAGAATAGAATTTGCTTGGCAATCCAGGACAGACACACATGGGGCAGGGCTCAGGGCCAGACTTCCCACTCAGGGTGAATTCCCTGGCTATGGTGGTGTTCACAGGGGTCCCAGGACCAGGGAAGAGATGAGAATCTTGATTCCATGTTTCAAAAGGCTGATTTATTATTTTATTATATACATTATATTAAAAGAAAATTATATACTAAAACTATACTAAAGAATAGAAGAAAGGATTTCATCAGAAGGCTAGCAAGGAATAGAAAGGAATGATAATATCTTGTGACTGACCAGAGAGTCTGAGCCAGCTGACTGTGATTGGCCATTAATTACAAACAACCACATGAGACCAATCACAGATGCACCTGTTGCATTCCACAGCAGCAGAAAAAAATCATTGTTTACATTTCATTTCTGAGGCCTCTCAGCTTCTCAGGAGAAAAGATCCTAAGGAAAGGATTTTTCATAAGATATGTCTGAGACACCTGGTGGTGCTGGATGTGCCCTTTCCCACCCCCTGGGCAGGGAGGGGTGGCAGTGCCACACTCACAGTGCTGGGTGTCACTCTGAGCTGGGGCAGTGCTGTCCCTGCTGCCACCTGAGCAGGGAGCTGGTTCTGCCCAGGTTCTGCCAGGCTGAGGCATTTCCATGTGCACCAACAGCACTGGGGGTGTCAGGGCAGTCAGACATGGAGCAAACACACAGCTCCTTACCTGGGTCACTGCACTGTGCAGCATCACCAAGCCAGCAGTGCTGCTGTCCGCTGTCACCTCCTGGCCCTGGAAATGGGAATGTTGTGACAAACTCTGCGTTAAGGCGTGAAGAGTTATTTTTAGCTTTCCACCTGGAATAAAACACCTCGTTTGAGTGTGGAGGGATAAATATTTTCTGACACTGTAATGAACAGCCTGGTTGACAGAAGGGTTGTGGTGCTATTAATAGACCTGTACCTGTGTCTCAGTGAGTTTTAGGCACCTTTGTTTGGAGCTGTGGGAGTTCATAACTGAAAGGCAGGAGGTTCAGATGGGATATTGGGCAGGAATTCCTTCCTGTGAGGGTGGGCAGCCCTGGCACAGCTGTGGCTGCCCCTGGATCCCTGGCAGTGCCCAAGGCCAGGCTGGATGGGGTTTGGGGACACCTGGGACAGTGGAAGGTGCCCCTGCCATGGGGGCAATGGCACTGGATGGATCTTTAAGGTCCTTTCCAACCCAAGCTGCCCTGGGATTCTGTGATTGATTCTAAGGGATGCCCCATCTGACAGCTCTGAAGTGAGCTCTGTTTAATTCCCCCTGGTTTTTTTGGCAGGCCCTGGTGAGCAGGCAGGGATGCTCTGGCTCTGCAGTGGAGCAGAGCAGTGCCAGGAGGAGGAGGCACTCACTGCTGCACACTGGGGCTGGCAGGGAAAGCACAGGGACACAAAATCACCAACTCGGGCCCAACTCATGAAATCTGTCAAAGGTTTGTCCTTGAACATTTACATCTCCTCAGAGAGGAAGACTTCATTGTGTTTGCTGGCTTTCAGGGTTTGTCCTTGGGTTTTCAGTAGCATGCTGAACAGGAATGTGGAAACTCTTGATGATCAGCAGTGTCCCTTGGTCCTGCTGCTGCCTTTATATAGCTTTCTTTTCCTAATATTTGTTACTAAAATATGCTTTGGTTTAATTTAAAAAGTGTTATTTTTGTTCTTGACCACCTCAGTCACTGAATCCTACCTTTCAGTTTTAATTTATTGCTATGTTATCTCCATGCCTACTCTTTTAATGGTGGAAAAGAATTAGAAAATGGAAGAGATATGTATTTTTTAGCTGCAATAATGTGTCAATTCTTTTTTTGTATAATAAAAAGTTGATAGTTAATCCTGTAACATTTCCAGCCTTGCTGGACCCCTGCTCTGCAGCAGTGTCTCTGTACATGCATGGAACTAAATTTGGAGTTGGGAGACTCAGTGTTAAGTGAAGGAGACTCAAGCAGTGTAAAAGCTCCAGTGTTCTCTGGAGTGATGGATTTTGTGTACAGTCACTGCAAGCTGTCTCATTTTGTATTCCTGTTCTTTATTAAAATCGTTTTCCATGCTTGCTTAGGGCTAAATTTGACTGTCCCCACTTCATGGGGACACGCTTCCAGAGCAGGCTAAGCAGGGGAGAAAACCTGATGGTACATGCTAGAAATTGGATATTAAGCCATATGACTAATTCTAGTTCTGAAACATTCTTTTTTTTATTGCTTTTGTGGCATAAGAGGCTTATTTTACCTGACTTCAGGCTTCCCACACAAAGCTAAGCGAGCACAGTGTGGAACAGCTTATTTTAAGGTGGAAAAAGTCATTAGCTGTCTCCTGCTGAGACCTTGTATTGAGAAAGCCAAATTATAACTCACTGAAGTTTAGCATGAAGGAGAGGTAAATTATTGTTTATGATTTTTGTGTTTCCTGCTCAGAGCTCTCAGCCTTGTTAGCTGAGCATGGTCTGTGACCTTCTGGGCTGTCAGGGATGGGGCAGGAGCTGAGCTCACAGAAGGAACTTGTAACAGCACTCAAATTAAACACTGGCTTCTCATTCCCTTGCACAAGCTGAGCATCCTGTGCAGAAATCCCTTGCAGGCAGCTTTGCACTGAGCACCAAATGCCACGAATTTCAGGGTGTCTGAAAGGGTCTGTGCCTGCCTGAGCAAGGAGGGGTTCCTTGGGGCCTGAGCAAACAGCTCGGGATGCAGTTTCTGGGATAATACCCACTACAATTAATGGCTCTTTGGTTTATTTACCATCTCCCTCTAATTATAAATGTTTCAGGGCTTCTGGGAACATTTCATAGGAGTGGTTTCCATAGATTTTATTAGGTTAAATGTATATTTTTCCAGCACAGCAGAAGTAGTTAGATAGAAAAGGGTGTTCAAAAAATGACTTGTGACTCTTGAAGTTTTCATGCAAGAAGAAAGATTTTATTCATAATTTCAATTGCAGCCATGAATTTTTTCCACTGTCACTTGTTATGCTAATAGTCTGTCACTGAGTAAGGGTTCCTCACTGCCCTGAGAGCAGAATTCAAAATGCAGTTATTTATCCTCAGAGCCTCTGCATTTGTTTCAGGGGAGTGTACAAGTCCTGTGCTGCTCTTCCAGGCATCCCTGTCTGTCCTGGTGCAGAGGAAGGGAGCATCCCTCTTCTGTGGGGCAGCAAAGAGGAGCTCTAGGATGTGAAGAATCGCAGCACTCATCATGGCATGTGAGGTGTTGGAGGAAATCTCAAACCCATCTAATGCCATCCCAAGCCAGGGACACCTTCCCCAATCCCACATGGCCTGGAGGTGCCCTGAGGGCATTTGGCATCCTGCTCCTGTGGGCAGCTGGTGGAAACCAAACTGCAAATGCAGACAGAGCTGTAGCTAAGCCCTGGTTTTGAAATTCTATTGAATTTAACTCTGTGCTCTCCCTGCTTGGAGACCAGGCAGGAGTGCTGCTGGTGTTTCATCTGCTCAGGACAGACAGGTGCAGCTCCAGTTGGAAGAACAGCCAAGCATCTTTTTGTTGAGCTAGTACTTTTTATTTAAGTGGGAACCAGAATAGCTTTTGTTCACGAGGGGCTCTGTGCCTTGTACAGCACTAAGACTATAGCCAGCACACTCTAATGTACAATAAGTGTTGAGTATATTTTCATAAAATAAATTCTTGGCTTCTTTAACTGTAACCTGAATAGGAACAATATATGATTATGCCTTTTAAGCATTTCTTAACAAGACTTTTTTTGAGCAGTCACTGGAGCAGCAATTGGTGATATAAACGAGGACATTAGCACTCAGACCACAGTAACAGCATCATTAAAATGCAGCTTCTGAGGTGCACTACTTTAAATTTGCCTCATTATATGTGCAATTAGGGAACAAACAATAAAATGGCCATAATTTTTCTGCAATTTCTTATCCTAACTGCCTTTTTTAAAGCTTAATTAATGTTAAAGAAAAAGAGGAGGAAGTGGTGGGCTGAGCCCAAGTTTAACAAGCAGAGCCATCCTTTGGAGTGATGGATGAGCAGTGCCTGCACACAGCCCTGAGCTCCTGTTTGCTGTGGCAGGGAAAAATGGGCTCCTGCTTTAGGTCCTGCCTCCGTGGAGAAGGAAAGGCTGGTGGGGTAAGGAGGGAGAGCTGCTGCCCTCTCCAAGGCAGCATTCCCTCTCCTCCAGGGAAATGCTCTGGAGCTGGGCGGCACGTTTGCTTCTGCTCAGATAAGATGTTAATTAAGATAGCAATCAGACTGAGGGGCTGATTGTAATGTATACACACTGCTGCTGGTGTGTGAATTTGTCATCCATCATTCTGGGTTCAGCCAGATGAGCTGTGGGTTTGGCACTAAGGAAAACCAGCAGGAAGGTGTAGTCTGGAGCCACAAGGATAGATGGGGAAAGAGGCTTTCTTTCTATGCAGGTCTGCTAATCCTCTTCAATATCCACTTGGAATGCCATTGCAGGTGCTCCATTATAGATATTTTGATGTTAGTTATTGCTGGTAACTGTCATTTGAATAGATCCTGGATTTGTGTTGGTGGAAGAGCAGGACAAGGATAACTGTGGCACCTACCGAGGAGAAATCCATCTGGGAAGTGGGATGTTGCTTAAAAGTGGCTCTGGAAGTTGTATGGAATGATGCTGCGGTTTGGGACAGGAAGCAAATGATACTGGAATAATTGGAACTGCAGAAAGGAATTTAAAGTAGAGCACAAACAATTGCCAAAGGTAAAACCAGGCCACAGGATAGTTAATGCTGCTGATGAAAAGGCCTGAGGAAGATTGGATAGTTGGAAATACTTGAGGAATGTTCTCTGTGTAATTAAAAAGATGACCCAGGTACATTCTTTTGAAGTGATGGAGAAACTTGGGTGATTTCTTTGCAGATAGCAAGGTAAATTTATTTTTGCAGCTAGTCATGTTTCCAGGAGATTTTTATCTGGTAATTGTGTTTGTCTGCAGTGTGCAGATTGATGGGGAACCGATCCTGCTGTTCCTGGGAGCTCTGGCAGGGTCAGGGTGTTGGAAGCTGTGACTGACACTGATTTTCCAGGTGTTGCCTTCAGGAACTGCCCCTCCCCAAACAAAGGAGTGAGAGAGATGGAACAGGTGAGCTCACAAAGATTATCAGATCCTGAGAGCTGAGTATCAGATACTCAGAGTATCAAGCAGTGGGGACGTGATGAGATATTTTCTGTGCTTGGTTAAATATCCAGACATCTCATGTCCAAATTTTCAGGAACGAATGCACTGAGCTCTCTCTGTAACCCTTCAAGTGCAGGATGAGGACTGGGGAGAAGGAGTCATTAAAATGGCACAAACACCTCCCTGCCATGGGAAGGGTTCGATAATTTTGTTTTTTTGATAAAGGGGAAAGGAATCAGCCAGCGGATGTAGGCTCAGGTACTAACTTTAAATTAGCTTAACTTGCTGATGCCTTAAGACTGGGGATTAGTGAATTTAATTATGGGAGCCAGGAAGCACATTAAGATAACATTGGGCCTTAAACTAAAACCCACAAAGCAATGAAATTAAAGCTGGTGGGTTGTGTTCCATCTTTATGATGTCCTTTTCTTACTGTGCTGTGTCACAGGAGGCTCCCTGCCCCACCTGCCCCTTGGTGAGAGCCTTGGGGCTGTTTTTTTAATGAACAAATGACCTTTATGAGCTGTTCCTGTTGGTCTCTTTGACTATCCATGGACTAAAATCTGGTTTGCCAGTGGTGGAGCAGCTGCCATGGTTGTGGTCAGGTCATCTTCTCATTCTGTTCTTGCTGTTGCAGCTCAAGGCAAACTGCAGCAGTTTTGTGAGGGCTTCAGCAAAGGATATTTGACTTTCTGTTGGGGACAGGTTGTTGGTGTGATGCTAATGGAATGAGGAAAATCAGATTTCATTCCTGCTTTGCTTCTGCCCTCTGCTCAACCTGCTCTGCCATTCATGGTTAGGGTTTGTATCTGGGCTTTGTATTGGCTTTATATTTTTTTAAGAGAGACTCAAGATTAAACCACTTCAAGCCACTTTTACAGGAAGTTCCAATTCTGAGTCCATTTGCTGATGAATTATGCAGTATTGACCTTTCTCTCCCCAACACAGGATGATGTTTTTCCTTTCACTTGTCTGTACTGAAGTCACACACCCTTAAGTCACACTTACAGATCTTTTAAGTCTCACAAGGCTTCTGGTTGAGTTGTGACATTAGAAATTAGAGACTTAACTTGACGTTTGGGACTGTCTCAACTTCTGGTAAATGGGAAGCGGGGCATCACCTGGACATTATCTGACTTCTGAGCTGTCACAGGGCCTCACAGAGCTTCAGAGCCAAAGTTGGTTTCCTTTTGTCTTCCAATGAGAAATTATTAAAAAATCTCCTTTCCCCATGTTGTTTGCTAAAGTTCTCTTTTTATTCTCTGCTTAACATCTTTTTTTTTTTTTTTTTAATGTGTTTAAAAGAACTTCTTATTCCAATGAACATTTATTCCCTTTCTGGCTGGTGGCTTTTCAAGGACCTCATGGAAACTACGAAATACGCAACTTTATTCTCTTGGTATACAAATTTATTCTGGTTTTGCTGTGTATTTCAGGGTAACTCACTTAATTTTTGTTTCATTTTGTTCCAGATAATTAAAACTGTAGAATAGTTTAGGTGGATGGGACAAAAACACTTGGGTCATTCAAAAACCTAATTAGTCAGCCTGGCAGGGAGTGCAGGAGAGCAAAGGGATCATCCCCTGCTGGGCCAAATGGCTTTGATCCTTCTAGAAGCACTCCTGCTCCTCCCTGTGTGTCAAACAGTGCAGTTCCAGACTGAGCTTTGTGTTTCAGCCTTGGTTTGGGATGCTCCTGCTTCTGGGACAGTGCGACTTCAAATTAAAACGTTTTACTTTCTAATTAACAAGTAATAGTAAAAAAATAGAAATTAACATTCAGAACATAATTTCCTATACTTTACAGCCTGTATTTTACCCTTTGAGCGTTGGCTGCCAAAGCAGGTTTGGTGCTCAGGCTCTTACCTGGTCCATTCACCTCCTGCTGGCCCATTTGTGTCAGGATCTTTTGTGTTTTTGCTCTGGGGATGTTTGGCTGAGGGGATCTCGTTTTGAACACTGCGGACATTCCCCTGCACTGTGCTGGTGCCTCTTTTGGGGTTTGGTTTTTAGCTGTGTCCCTTGGAATTCTGCTGGTTAAAAGCCTGGAAATGAGTCCCAGAACCCCAGAGTGGTTTGGCTTGGAAGGGATCTTAAAAGGATCTTGTTCCAGCTCCCTGCCACAGGCAGGGACACCTTTCCCTGGCCCTGGGTGCTCAGAGTCTGTTCCCTGCTGCTGTGGGAACTGAGGGATCATCCTGGGCATCCCAAATCCTTCAAAACTCCTTCCTTAAATTAGAATTCCTGTGGATGTCACCTGTACTATCTTTCTAGCATTCTGTAAGTATTTGTGTTCTCTAGTGTAGTTTAGTTTAGTGTTCTTTAATATAATATAGTACCATAAAATCATAAATTAGCCTTCTGAGAGCATGGAGTCAGACTCATCGTTCCTCCCTACCATGGGGCACCCCACAAATACAATACCTGAGCAGCTCAGAGCCAGGCAGGCACCTCCAGCTGCGTCCCCAAACACCCCTCCTGGGATGGCCACTTGTTGTTCTGTTTTTAAGTTTTTCTAAACTTTTTAATGTTTACATTTTTGTAACAAGCTTTCTCACACACTTTATGTAAATAACTTATTGTTTTGCTCTTTTGAGAATTGTTGGGAATTGTTATTATTCTCTTTTGTAGAAGAAGAGGAATTTGATGGCCTGTTGGTTTGTCCAGTGTCATTGGAGAGGTGGCACTGTCACCCTCCAACCCACTGTCAGTTTTGGAAATCTATAAATGTTGGAGTCAGAAGTTAAACACTCCCTTTTTTACCTTAAAAAGCCCAGTGTCCATGTTGTTTTATTTTGTGTCCTGGAGCAAGAGGCGCTGCCAGGCTGTCACCTGCAGGGACAGCCCAGGACCCTGTTTGTCCTGGCTGTAGGGACCCCTCCTCCTGCCAGAGCATCCCCATCACCCCCTCGGTGCCTCTGCTGTCCCTCCCTGGCTGCCATGCTCACACATCCCTCTGCCTTTCTGCTCCCCTTTGAGGTGCTGATTTATTGATCTGCTTCTGGCACTTGGGAAAATGCCAGGTTTGAGTATTAGCTACTGGCCTCCTTTTATTGCAGCCTTATAAAATTTTATTGTTCCTCTTCAATGCTGAGGATGTGTAAATGTTTCTCCTAGAATGGCTTGGGTATTTTGATACTTTCTGCTTTAACCTGTAAAACTCTCATCATGAGAGATTCCTTCTTACATCTGTCTTGTGCTGGAAATGTTTTAAAAACCTGTGGTCTGTTTGGAACAGTGCATGGCATTCAGAATTCCTGCAGATAAAAGACTAATAACAAATAAATAAAATAAAAAATAAAAAATTAAATAAAAATAGTAATTATATTAAAATATATAAATATCAGTCCCAAAAGCTCTTACCCAACTCTTCTTTTTTAAAGTATTGCAGCAAAGCATAGTGTTTTAGAAAGAGTATTTTTCTTATTATTATCTTGCTACTAATTAGCCTTGTAGTGAGGGAAAAGGTGCAGGAGAACATCTGGCCTGGGATGGTTTTGCTGCCACAGAAGTGTTGGAGAGCACTGCAGGGTTTTTGTAGCACCTGGGGAAATGGAGCCAGGATTGATTAATAATCAATATTCCTGGGATATTGGTGTGCCATTGCCACGTGCAGCTGGCTGGGTGTTGATAAAGGCGATCTGTGCAGAATGTTTTAGTCACTTTGCAGACTCTCATTGCTGTTATAAAGGTTTGTTCTTGAGGAATCTCTTGGAAGAATTCCAGCAGGATCACCTTCAGAGCTGGTACATGACTCAACACTTCTTCCAGATGAGAGCTGTGAGAATATTTTGTGATTAGTTAAATATCATGTAATTTTAATTAGCCCAGCTATTCTCTATCTGTTTTCTTGGTGTTTAGTTTTCATTATCTTTGGCATGGAATTGTCATTTACGTTTGTGTTGTCTCCTGGTGGCCCAGTGATGTTGATTAATCCCCATTCTGGTGAGAACATTCCAGCAGAACTGTACAGAATTTCTCCTGTTGCAGCTTAGTCCTATTGCTGCCAACTTCCCCCTCTTTAGCCTGACCTGTTCCTTGATGAAAGGAAATATTTATGCTTTGAAGACCATAGAAAGCAGTGGTGGTAATGGTGTGTGACCTCAGTGTCACAAAAGCTGTTACCTTTTACTGGGTGGAATAATTGCTTTGCTTATGTCCTGCTGGAGAACTGCCACACTGTACGGGTCAAAAATTACTAAAAAAATAAAAAATAAAGGGCTTGAAAACAGCTATTGAGATAATGTAAGCTGTTATTTGTTATTTAAACTTGGGATTTGAGTTTTCTGTCATTATATATGGAATAATTGACTTTCCTAACGCCAAATTGGGTAATAAAAGATTAATCAGTTGGCAAGAGCATAAACTCTAGGAGACAGAAGTGGGTTGTGACAATGTTCAAAGGAAGTGGTGTGCTTGAATTCAGTTCTGATTGTGACTGACAATTTTTTGTACCCAGTTCCAAGGTTTTGGTGCCAGTTTAACTTAGAGTTAAGGGTTTTATTTAGCTTCATTTGGGTAACAGGGAGACCTGGCTGCAAAATCCAGAAATTCTCTGGAGTGTGGGTCATCCCAAAGGGTTAAAGAAGCCAATAGCATAACCTCATCCATATCCTTTCTGCCCTTGGAGTGGAGATAATGTGGAGGATTTCACTTCGATAAATGATGTAATTATTATTTGTGGTGGGTTGCAGCTGCTATTTAAATTCCAGCCTAATTCAGCTCCCATATATCATCCAGCAGGGCAAGTCAGCAGACTCTGCCCATTCCTTGTGGTGCTCCACATTTCTGCTGCTGAAGTGAATGGAGAATTTCACGTGGTTTCCCTGTGAAGGCTGGCACTGCTCCCCCTGCACAGAGCAGCCTCAGCAGCCCTTTGGGAAAGAGGAGGTTTGTGCTGTAGTGTTGTTTTGGGCATTTCCCTTATCTGCAGCCCCTGCAGTGCTGCCACAATGGCTCTGGGGCTCTTTGTGTGGCAAATGCTGGCAGCAGATCCAACATCAGCCTTGTCATGAGTCACCTTCTGTGGCACAATCAGGGAGCCCAGAGTGCACAGGGGCTCTGCCTGATGCACAGCACAGCTTTCAGCTGCCTCTGAGCAGATGGGAGCAGGAAATGAGGAGCAGGGACAAAGATTGCATGTGCTGGATTCTCTGTCATAAATTCATCTGGATGCTGGGTTGCTGTGTGGATGCACAGGATCAGCCCTCATCTCATTTTAGGAGCACAATTTGTTTTATGCTTGGCATCTCTATAGCCTTTGGCTTGTCCCCTGTGGCAGCAGGAATAGAATGTAATTTTTTTCTAGAGCTTAGTTTGCTTTTGTGTATTTCTTTGCAGCAATTAGGTGCTTTAATTTCTTATCTCCTAAGAAGTTGTTCCTGCTCTCAGTTCTCTCTTGTTTAATCCATGCTGCTCTGCTGCAAATGTTATCTCTGCTGTTCAGAGGCAAGAAAGGAGTTTCCCTGGCACTGTGATAGGAAGGGTCAGAGATCACACTGCTTAATTCACTTTTGCATGGTGTTACATAGGATCAGGTAGAACAGGAGTCTCAGGACCAGTGCTGCTGGGTGTCCCCCATCCCTGCCCTGGAGTTTGGGTGGTTCCAAGGATGTAACACAGAACCATTCCAAGTTCTTGTGGCTTCCACAACTGCTTGTTGGAGATGGAACAGCTGGAATTGTGCTAATCAAGGCCAGGAGAAAAGAGCTCTCACTCTGTATTGCAAGCAGTGAAATACTGGAGTTGGAAAGAAAAGTTGTGACCACAGGAGAAACCAAGAGAATGTGAATTTGGGGGAATGTCTGTTGGCAGCTTTGGATTGAGGGGGCAGGCACTGGAACAATGTGGAGCCTCTGCCAGTGTTTAAGATGGATGTGGCACCTGGGGACGTGGTTTAGGGCTGGTGATGGGGGGTCTGCATGATCCTGGAGGTCTCCTCCAACGCTGCTGATGCTGATAATTACATCAAAGCAATTTGCTCAAATTCATCCAATTCAAAGCAGCTCCTCGGTGTTGTGCCCTGCTGGAGCTGGCACTGGTGGGGCACCTCTCAAATGTCCCTTCTGTGCCTTCGGGCAAAGCCAGGAATTGACACTGAGGCACTTCAGGGCCCTGGGGACAGCAGTGACCATCTGGCCAAGGCACTGTGGGTGCCTCAGGAATCCCAGCTGCTCACCGGGCACAGTTTGTTCAGAACCTGCTAATTCTCCATTTGCTCAGTACAAAGTGAAGAATATTACACAATGTGACCAAATATTCATACAAATAAGATCTTAAATTGTTTTTCTCCTTATGCCGCCTGTTCTAGCAGCTAAGGTAATGCAGAATTTGATCTTGTATTATTAGTTGCAAATGGAAACAAATGAGATGGAGCTGTGTGGCAGTGTTTTCATTCCACACCATCCATCCCACAGCAGGTCTCTATTAGGCAGGGCTGCTGCTTCTCGTGCTTGTGGGCAAACGTTTGCCTTGGAGCCCATTGTTCCTGGGAAATGGCAGTGGAACTGAGGCTGTGCCTGTTCCTGTGACTATTTACTTACTTTAAGTTTGCAGAGGCTGATTGAACCTGAAGATAAACAGCATCATATTTCCAGCAGAACTATTGGATTCATATATCCTCAGTTATTTTCTCTCTTAAATTTTTGTGTTCTGTAAAGAAAAGATGGTAGATGGGGTAACCAAAATGTGGAACAACTTGTTCAATCATCAGCAACTTGTTCAATCAGTTTCCACTGATTTTCCTGGAATGAAATAATCCTTTCTCCCAGTAATTTATGTGCCTCCATTGTGTGATTCCCATGTACCAGCCTGGGGATATTACTTTGAGGTGCAGAATTACCGTCAGAATAATTTCAGATACAAACAAGGCATTTCTTTTCCAATACAAAAATCAAGAGAGTTTTCCTTGCGCTGAGGGTTACTGGAGGTTTCACTGTGGATTTAATTACCAAGATGGTATTTTCATGTCACTTGTTGATTGCTGTTACATTCCTGACTCAGCACACTGGCAGCTGCTGCCTGGGCTGGGTGCAAAGTTATTGAAAGGTTGGTGTTGGAAAAGCCCTCCAAACATACACCTGTGTGTAACTGCTGAGTACTGAAACACGTTTCACAAACCCCTGTCACTGGGGGTTTGTCTGTTAACAGGGGTTAGGTACCCAACTCTTACAAACTGGAGAGTTGGGTATGAACTCAGTGACTGATGATTGTAAAATTCAGCAATGAATTCCTGTAGAACCACGAGGAGAGAGGTCAGAGCAGTTCTGTGTGAGAGGCTGAAGTTGGGTCATGTTTCCAGGCCAATGTTTTGGAGGGGAACTTGTGAGCACAGCCAGGTTGGTTTGGAAATCCCCAGCCTGGTGTGGAGTGAGGTTTGAATTGCTCTGCTGGCTTTTATGTATAGGAAGAACCATAAATGTGAAATATTTAGAGAAGAATGTGACAAGCAGCTTCATCATCCTGCCTGCTGAAAGGGAGCTGGACTAACAGTTCAATAATACATCCAGTTTTGTAGTTATTAATGCTGTAATTACTCATGGTGGGAACTGTTTTCTTCTCTGTGGGTACAAGGAGAAGGACTGATGGTGTTCAGATGTTTTTGTTAAAAATGTAGTGTGCTAAGCATCATCTTGTACCTTCTTAAATCACCGCACTATCCTGGCAGTGTTTGTACTGGGATTTGTGTAAAAGTGGAGATTTATCAGTGCTCTGTGAGTACTTAATAATAATAATGCTCCTGCCTGTACCTGTTTGGTGTCTTGGTCTGAAAAGTTCCTTGCAGAAGAAGACAAGTCCAAGGCCAATATTTCTTGGAAATGTTCACACACATCCCTTTAGGCTGTGTTTTTATTGCCCCTTGTTAATACACTGAAATGGAAATGTTCTCCTGTCTGTGGCAGACATCCTGCTCAGAGCTGCAGCTGAGTTTTGGGGATGATTAATAAAGGAACAGACTTGACTCATGTTTCACTCAGACTGTACAAGAGGGGAGGGTGTGGAAGGATAAAAATCAGAGTGCTTAATTATCAGTAGTTTCTAAAGGAGCTGTAGATTTGAAAGCCAGGTCTGAAGCGCTGATTTACCATCAGCAACGTGTGTTTGTGCAGGGTCTGTGTGTGAGCCCTGACCCTGCAGGTGCTGGGTGGTACCCAGCCAGGGGGGAGGCTGGAAATGCTGGCAGCTTTTCCATCTCACCCTGTGTGTCACATCTCACGCTCTGGGGGTTTGCAAAGCTGCCAGCCCTGGGGTAACCCTTTGTCCTGCCTGCTCTGGCCCTGCCTGAGCCAGCGCAGCTCAAACTTGCTTTGTGCCAGTTCTAGAGAGCAGCAGAGAACTCCTCAGGTGTTTGTTCCTCTCAGCAAACACGGCCCAGCAATTTCCCTGACGTGGCTGTGGAAATGTGGAGCCCTTTCTGTGCTGCAATTCCGTGTTAAACAGCATTAAAAAGAAGGTATTGCATTAAAATGCAGTTCTTCAGCTCCCTGAGGAGATTGTCACCACTGCAGCCTTGCTCAGTCTCTCATCAGATGATGTCAAATGTTCTGGCTCTGTTGTTTTTGAGAGATTCAGAGAAAACATCCCTGAATTGGCAGGCGAGGGGGATAGGATTGTCCATTTGGGATGTGGAGTTTGTCAGAAGGAAGAGCAATTTCTCTTGAAAATATTCTACCTAGGAATAAACGCTTTTCTTTTTCTGTTTCCTGTGTTGAAATGATTGCTCACCAAACCCCAGTGTGTTCCATGGAAATATCTGGCTGACTTAAGGAACTCAAAGGTGCCTATAAAGATTGTCAAATGTTGTATTTTCACCTGTTTTAACTTTTCCAACCTGAAAGGGGACCCTTAAGGTTTAAGCCAGTTATAATGCAGATGGTTTGAAATGCTTTCGTGGAAATATCAACTATTTTGACTCCTCTCCATACCTTTGGTTTTAATAATTTTTTTCCCCTGGCAGTTCACTAAAAATGAGAAAATCTGTCATTTTTTCAGTTTTTGTCAGGGGTTCTTTTTTATATTCCTGCTGTAAATGATTTAGTGGAGAAAGTCATCTCACTGTAGAGTAGGAAGATTCTCTCATAACTTCACTGAATAAAGGTTAGGGATAGGTGCTGTTAATGGAAAAGAGAAAAGAATTGTGAAATCTCTTCTAATATTTGTGGTTGGTCTCCACAAGGAAAGGTTCAAAGTACATATAATTACCATTTCCAGGTTTTTGAAGTGCTTCTTTCTGCACTTTTCTGCTGTGAGTTGTGTTCTTTCCCCATTTATGTATCAGCATTTGAGCATCCACCAGAAGTTTTTGTGCCTGGTGCTGAGGGTGGGATGGCAATCCTAACAAAGCCCAGGACAAGGGGGTGGCAAAGGAAGTAAAGTGACTTTCTGAGAGGAAATAGCACACAAAAATCACCATTTTTTTGGTTGAGGGCAGTCAGGCCATGTCAGAACGTGTGAGGCTTGTGGGAATAATCAGCGTTTCCCACACGAGCACTGATGTGTTAACAGCAGCTATAATTTAATGTGAAAAATAATTTCCTTGAACAATTTCTTAATTATCTATAGGATGAGATGCTGGTTACAGGTGATAATTTTCATTGAGCAGTAGCTGCAAATATGAAATGACTGAAATACTGATTTGATCTGAAATACAGAAATACTATTTTAACTGTTCACTTTGGGCACCTCATTATGGACCAAGTTCAATGAGTAGGGAGAAATTAGAGTGTGTTTAAGACATTTTGGGCACTGTGTGTTTAATAAGGAAGAATATGCCTAAGGAAAACCTTTGTTCAATTATTAATTTGAATTTAGAATCCAACTAGAAATCCAGCAGAACAGTAAATACTGGATTTGGAACTTTGGTTTACTTAATATTCTTGATAAACCTTTTTCTTTGAATATCATCTAATTTTAAGAAGAAAATTACTTTAAATTTCACTGCCAGCTCTCTTTTGCTGCCTCACTCACAGTCTGGTGTTGCTTTCAAACAGAAAATTGTTTTGACAGTGTCAAATACCGGGGCTGGTGCTGAAGTTAAATCGGATTTTAATTCCTCACTCTGCTGCAAGTGAGCAGATTTGTTTGCTCACCAGCCACTTAGCACATGACCTTGAGCAAGGCTGTGCAAGGGCTGCACTTTTGCAATCGTTGTCTCTAATTAGAGGAATTTTATTCTGCTCTGTGTGCCTTGCAGGGGCTCGAATCAGGGCTCTGGAAAAGCACATTGCTCGGGCCCTGTGTGTGAGGGGACAGCAGGAGCTCGTGGATGAACAGCTCTGGCTGACCTTGGCCCCTCACTTGGCAAGGAGCACAAATAGAAATTCCAGCAGACGAGCTTGTGCCCCATCCCTGAGCCCCCACAGGGCTGGCAGGGCAGGGGGAACCTTCAGGAGCCTCAGGGCTGGTGGAAATGTCTCAGAGAGGTTTGTGGTGTGATCCTTCCTGAGGTCTGTTGGTGTTCCAGAGCTCCTGGGGAAAGTCAGCATCAGCCATCCATAGCAATCTGTGCTGCGTTGGTTCCTTTTCCCACCCTTTTAACTCTTTTCTTTTAGTAGCCAGAGACTTGAACGTATCTGTACAAATTTTAGTCTTGTCATCAGGCCACCTCCACAGGCAATCAAGATAATTTTGAATTATCTTGAGGAATTATCTTGTGTCATCTTGAGGAATTATCTTGAATTATCCTGAAGAAAGGTGTGAGGGTGAGCAAAGGAAACCTTTCCTTTTTCCTTGTTTGTGAAAAAGCCTCCTGACAAAGTCAGAGAGAGGAAACTGGGGCTGACAAGTCAATAGCAGAACACTTTAAGGGCATAATAGAATATGGCACAAAAATGAGCCTTTCCTCCAGGGCTTCCCAACCTAATTATGGAGCAAATATGTAACTGGATCAGAGACTGCTGGTGAGCTTCTGAAATTCTATAGAAAAGGTATTATTTTCTGTTCAAATAATTAATAGCAGATTTGGGGCTCTGTTTTGTTGCCTCTTTTATTGACAGGTTTATTAACTTCCTTGCTACCATAGTCATGGCTTTAATAGACCTTATTTTTTTTTTCCTCTTCAATGTGATTTTTGCTATTGTTGGGGATTTTTGTTTTAATCAGTTTAAGTTAATTATAACTGTAGCACCTCAGTCAGCATTGTGATGGAGGCCAGCACCCTGTTAGTGCTGTGCATTAAAGGAACGATGTGTTATATAATAAATAAACTTGCTTTAGGTCTTCATAGAATTGAAACTTTTGGGTTCAGGCTCAGTCTGTTGCATTTATGTTTTGCTGTGTGTTCAGTGAGCAAACTTTAGACCTGGTTCAGTCATAGACAAACTAAGTAGGTGAAAAATTCCACTGATGTTTGAGATAGGTGCTGGTTCAGAATTCCTGGTGTACAAACCATCCATGAGCTGATTTTGCAGGTAAATCTCAGGAAGCACAATCTAATCTCTGTGTTCCCATTCCCAGTGGAATCCTGTGTAGCTGGGCTGCCAGGGATGAGGTTTGGGGTTTTTGGTGCCTTTAGCAGCAGGAGCAGTGGGTGCCTGACCCATCAGACAGCTCAGTAGTGAAGATATTCCCAGTGGAGCCAGTGTGTTCTGAGGAATTTGCTGTGGCTTCTCCGAAGGAAAGCTTAGCCATTTTTAGGAGGTACAAACAGCTTCAGTACCCTTGAAACAAGAGCAGAGAACAGCAGGAGCTGCCTGCCAGGCCTCCAGGAGGCTGCTGGATTGTTTGCAAATGCAGAGTGCGTTTTGTGGAACGGCAGCAGGGGTCTGGCAGGAGGCAAAGGCATGGATGGCAGAAGCAGTTATCACCCAGGCCAAGCCACGTCTCTAAAGCTTGCCATATCTCTAAATGGCACACAGAGCAGGGCTCAGGATGGACACCCCGAGTCCCCCACCTTCACTCCCAGTAAGCCACATGTGCTTCTCTCACGTGGTTGCACCAATTGCACAATAAAATAAATTTTTCCTTACGTGACGTTCTCCTTTCCACAGGAGTGAAGGTGGATTTTCTTTTCCCCCTGCTATTTTAGCTCCTCTGGAACCTTTGTTCTCTGTAGGGAGAGGGGAAAGGGAGCAGCATCTTAGCAGGAAAAGAGGCTCCTGCCTGCAGCTGAGCAGGCTGTGGTTCGAGAGCTGGAATTGTGTCTGCCTGCTTCCCAACATGTGGAACCTGGGCTGCAGCACTGATACAGGGACTGGTGCTGTACGCAAATACTCTCAAGTTAATCATGATTTCTGGGATCAGTAACCACTGCAGGCAGTAGTAGCTCATTCTTTGCTTCTGAGAAGGATGTACAGTCTTTTGTTACTGGCATTATGTGATTGGAACGTGGCAATTCATCTCCTGACAAACCCAGCAGTGCTTGGAAACATTGCTTGTATGAGTGTTTGTACATGTATTTGTTTTGCATTATTAATACATAAGCTTTTTTCAGCAGCTTTTAGTGAATTACTGAGTCTTGACAGCAATAATCGTATTTACTTGGCAAATCTTTTTTTTTTTTTTTTTTGGTTTTGAATCCTGCAACGTCCTTCAGAGTTTTTGAGCTCTCATCTCTTTCAGCGCTGTTATGTTTGTATCTGCTCTTTAAAAATGCTGAGGTCTGAACTTCATCCTCTAAATGTGGAGAGCACCACCAAAGGGTTGGTTATTTTCTTTGTGAACTCGGAATGGAGTTAGAGCAGTGGGATGATTGATGTGCTCACAGGTGTTCATCTGCACCACTGCTCTGTAACCCAGCTGCTGGCAAGGGGGATGAAATCAGACCCTTGTGCTTCTCCCTGCTCTGGCTCTGCTGGCCCTGTTTCCCTCTCCAAGCCAAAGGAGACCATTTCCAAGTGGTTGATGATAATCTCTTTTTTCCTTGCATTAACCACTGCTGAAACTGTCTGAGCATCCTTGGTCAGGTGGGATAAAATAGATCAGGAGGGCTGGAGCCCATCAAAAACATTTCTGCACTAGATTGAGAGAGGAGCAAATTAGGTGCTTCAAAAAGCAATTCTTGGCAATCAGAGTGGTGGTTTGAGTTATTTAGTAATTGATCAGCCAATAGCTGAGCTCTTGTTTGAGGATACTGAGTTGTCAGTAAGGATCTGTCTGAGGCTCCTTCACACTCTCATCAGGATTCCCATAAAATACACCAATTAATCTGAAGAATGTTAAGTGTGCAGGTATTGACTGCCTGCTTATACATCCACTCAAGAAGGTGTCACCAGTTCAGGTGTCTCCAATTCATTTTTGACCTGTGCAGCATTGCTGGTGTGTCACCGCAGGAAGGGCTGGTGTGACACTCTGGGTGTCTGGGGCATCCCCTCACCTTCCAGCCCCAATCCCTTTTGTACAGTGAGCAAAAGGAAATGTTCCTTTGTGGAGAACAGCTCAGGAGCAACGTGGGCACCTCCTGCTCTGCTCTGGTACGAGCCAGCTCTTCCCCCTCAGTGTGGAGGGGACATAAAGGAGCCAATCTCATCACTTGAGCACCTAAAACTGCCTTCCCCAAAGTTCCTAATTGGAGATCTGATCTTTCATAAGATCTACAAATGTCTTATTCATCAGGAAACCCCAAAGCTCACTTGCTCTTCACAAGGATGTGTCAGGAGCAGCCTCAGCCCCTCCATCGTTTGTCTTTTCCCAAATGTGCTTTGAGCTCCTACAACTGCAGAGTTCTTGAAAAGGAAATTTCCAGAGTAGAATCTGATTTCAGTCAATCTAGGGTCCCACCTTCACCACTTAGATGTGTTGTTCACTGTGGTTTTGGAGTTTTTAGCTCAGGTAAGGTAAAAGATTCACAGGGAATTAATTGGGAATTTTCCTTGGAAAACTGTGATGTTTGGGAAGGGGATGGTTCATACTCTTCTGTGTAGAACAAGGTCACAGTACTTAGGTCATAATGTAGAACATGGTCATAAGCTCATTGTTTATGATGAGTTTTTTGAACTCTCATCATTATCATCAGGCCTCTTTTCAAATCTCATTTTCCAAGTGCTTCCAGAAGTTTTGTCCCTGTATTTTTGGTTTTTCTCAGTTCTGACAGTTGGCAAACACCGCAGAAGATCCAGTAAAGAGACAGCTGCTGACTTAGTGGGTTACACAGTTTGAATGACAAACCAAGATCAACAGATCATTATTTTTCACAGCAAGCAGAGAGAATTGGCTGATTTTAGTGCCAACCTGTGCTGATAGGAACTCTTGTGCTCCAGAATGCAGCACAACAGGAGCAGCTTTCTTGCACTGTTCCAGGCTTTGCTCTGTTTGATTGCAATTACATTTTTGATATTCAGGCCACTTCCAGCTTGCCACTGCAGAAAGGAGGCTGATGACCTCATCTGCTCTCCCTCAAATGAGAATGAGTTGTTCCATGTTGTCAAATAATTATTTTCATTTTCTCCATTTCTACTGATTTCTGGCTTTATTCCCAGCTTATTTAGTTGTTCAGGGCAGGTGAATTAAGTGTAGGCAAGGTTGTCTTTTACTCTCTTGTTATGTCTTATTGTTAACTTCACACCAAATCTTGATATAATGTAGAGCATTCTGCTGCAGTTGCACATCATTTGATGTCTTCAGAAATCCCACTGTGTCCTCAGCCTCTTATGGGAAAAAGTGTTTATTCCTTAAGAATATGTAATTCTGAACAAATCCAGGGGTTGTGGAGAGCAGCTTTGGAGGCTTTTCCCAACATTCCAAGGCTCATGGATGTATCAGATGCTTTCTATTCACCATCTTGTCATACATATGAACACAGTGATGGTGTACTTCAAAATTCTTTGATTATCAGATGGATTAAAGAACCATGTGGAAATGCCAGATAATATTTAACATTTTTGTTTGACTTGAGAGGATTGGGTGGTAACTGGCTGAAGGAAATACTTATTTCTGTTTCATTCATCGTCTGTTATCATCAAATCTGTTGTTGTGAGTGTTTCTCACATCTCTCAGCCTGCTTTCCTCTTTGCTGGCCAGCTGATGCAATGCACACGCTGGCTCGATTTTAAACCCAGTTTTTGACTTAATTCCTGCAGACAGGAGCTGAGGGTTTTGCTGTGAGCAGCTGGTCTGGTGAAAGCTCTTATGGGAAAAAGTGTTTATTCCTTAAGAATATGTAATTCTGAACAAATCCAGGGGTTGTGGAGAGCAGCTTTGGAGGCTTTTCCCAACATTCCAAGGCTCATGGATGTATCAGATGCTTTCTATTCACCATCTTGTCATACATATGAACACAGTGATGGTGTACTTCAAAATTCTTTGATTATCAGATGGATTAAAGAACCATGTGGAAATGCCAGATAATATTTAACATTTTTGTTTGACTTGAGAGGATTGGGTGGTAACTGGCTGAAGGAAATACTTATTTCTGTTTCATTCATCGTCTGTTATCATCAAATCTGTTGTTGTGAGTGTTTCTCACATCTCTCAGCCTGCTTTCCTCTTTGCTGGCCAGCTGATGCAATGCACACGCTGGCTCGATTTTAAACCCAGTTTTTGACTTAATTCCTGCAGACAGGAGCTGAGGGTTTTGCTGTGAGCAGCTGGTCTGGTGAAAGCTCTTGGAAAGCACAGCCACAACGTGCCAGTAACTCACACTCCAGGGGCTGCTGCTGTAAATCTGTGCTCTCCAGGAACTGCTGCGTGCTCTCCTGGAGAGCAGGCACTGCCCTGTAAATCCTGTCACCAGCAAGGGCTCTTGCACCTGCCTGCTCTCCTGTTCTGCCCATAAATCCTCAGCCCTGGGGGTTCTGATAAAGCCAGGCTGTGCCGTGGGGCTCTGTAAATCCAGCACGTTTGTCTGGGACTGCCTGTTACCTCCCCAACACCTTCCCTGGCCTTGGCCTCGGATGTTTCCTCTGTAAATGACCACCAGAACATCAATGTGGCTGTGGCAGGACACTGGAAGGGCCCCAGCAGCTCCCAAATGCTGTGAACACAGGAATTGTCCTGCCCTGGCAGTGGCACCAGAGTCACTCACTGATGGTAGCAGAGAGGGTTGGCACAGGTGTCATTTCAGCACGGGTGCAGGGGGTTTTCAGGCACAGGCAATCAATTGTGTTGGCAGGTGAGGGATTTGGGCCCACACTTTGTGTTGTGCCATCAGATGATGCTTGGCCAAATAAACCTGGATGTGGGGGTGTCAGAGCTCTGACTGGGGACCCGAGCTCCTGAGAATATCCCTCACATCAGTGCCCTGTGCCAGTGGGGGCTGCATCCATGTGAATCCACCTGGTTTTTCCTCAGTCTCATGTTGCTTTTTTTCCTTGTAAGTAAATGACATTTAATTTAAACATCCTTAATACTTGGAATTAACCACTAATTGGGTGAGCTAGTTAGGTGTGTTTAGCACCAATCCCCCTAAAGTGAATGAGCAGCCACTCACCTTCTGTCTGCTGACCTCATGGCATCACTCTCAGAAGAAAATTTCTTCTGATAAATGGCTTTCAGGCAGGAAAATGTGTTTATTGTGGTCTTGATTATGTAAGTGAGCAGCAGCCTGCAGGAGGATGGCCAGCCAAGCTGCTGAATCACTGCAGCCATCTTCAGAATGCTTAATTACACCCCAGGAAAATGATTGAAACAATTAATTCCCTGTTGTAGTTTAGATGACAGCTTATTGAAGATGCCTTGAAGAAGCCATAAATCTGGTGCTGATAATGAGACCTTTGAACCAGAGGGTTGGGTTACATCAATATTGATCAATGGCCAGCTGCATAAACCATAAACATCAAAAGCCTTGGAAGTGGGAGGTGAAACTTCTGAGCAGCTCCTGAACTGTGTGGGCTCACATCAAATCATCCCAAAGTCTGAGGCAGGAGCCACAGCCCAGCATGGCAGGGGCATCATTCCCTTTGTGGATCAAATATTGTCCTCCTGCTGCTGCTTCAAATATTGTCTTCCTCCTCCTTCCTCCCTGGGATCAGCCTTTCCCAGCACAGCTCAGAGCCTCCTCACTTGCCTTGCAGCTCTGCTTTGTGCTGTTGGAGCAGCTCTGAGCAGAGCTCTTTGCTGAAAGGAGCAACCAGAGTGTTACTGAGGGCTCAGATACGCTGACTTCAGGCAGAGACAGAGTGTGAGAAGGGCTCTTTTCCTGGTGCTTGTGAGAGGAGAACTTGTCTGCTTGTACCTGTTTGTGGGACTCCCCAGGGAATTTTCCTGATAGATCTGAGGCTGTGGACCCATGGCATTAGTGCCAAATCATCCTGGTGAGCTTTGTGCACCTTCCCAGATTTCAGTGGGCAATAACCAGCAGTGCTGTTATATCTGTTATATCCACAGGCTGTGAGGGCTGGAAATGGCTTCCTGCCAGTAATCAGTTCCACAACTGCATGCTCTTTTGAGATTACAGAGTTCTTTAATAAGAAATAGTTGTATGATAATGCAGTGTTTCCAAAGAGAAGTTGTTTTGTGGTGTCTGAAATAATGTGACAAGTGGCCCAGGGACCCTTCAGTGGAAGGGGTTGGGAAGGGAGCTGGAACAGCATGAGCTTCAAGGTCCCTCCCAAACCATACCATTTATGATTCTCTGAAATACTCTAAAGGTGGTGAAGGAACCAGGCTGTGGCTTTTGGAAGAAGTCTTATTTGTTGTTGTGGATTTCAAGATCAGGAGAGCCCTAATGCAAAAGGAAGAGATGATTTCAAATGGTGTAGTGGGAAGGAGGTGTTTTCCAGTCTTTTGATTATGGTGCTGATCTGAATAGAAACACCCAAATCTATTTTGACATGATGATTGGAAACAAAGCTAACTCAGTTTCCACAAGTGACAATCATACCTGAGGCAAATTTATTTCCCTCTGTCATAAAACTGTACCACCCACTGAAATTAAGCCTTTTCCTTTGGTGTGTCAGGCAGGAGCATTCTTGGGCTGAATTTCAAGCGGTCTCTGTCCCTTTCAGCATTCAGGCTGAATTTTGGGGGTATTAAGATGCACCAGGAGTTTGGCAGTGACTCCTCATTATAAATCTGTGCTCAGGAGCCCCGGCGTGCACAGCGAGGGTCGCTGCTTGCTGAGCATATTTGTTTTCTATTTTCTAACCTGCTCAGATTCAAATGTAGCTCTGTCCTCCTTGCTGTTTAACCTGGTTTCTAACAGTGGGAACAATCAAGCTGAGGGTGCCTGTTGTAACAGAGAATGCAAAGCGTGGCTGGAATTTGCTACAGGAAAACCCCACTCGGTGCTTGGTCTTTAAACGCAAAACTTTTAAGAAGTTTTCAAAAGTTTGCTTTGATCTCAGGTTACAGAATCCCAGGTTGGAAAAGCCCCCCCCAGACCAGGGAGTCCAAGCTCGAGCCCCACCTTGTCCCCAGCCCAGAGCACTGAGTGCCACATCCTTGGGCACTCCAAACCTCCCTTTCCAGTGCCTGAGCACCCTTTCCATGGAGAAATTCCTCCTGATGTCCAACCTGAGCCTCCCTGACACAGGCTGAGGCCATTCCCTCTTCTCCTGTCCCTTGTTCTCTGGCACATCTGAGATTTCCCCCCACATCCCAGAATGGTTTGGGTCAGAAGGGACATTAAAGATCAGCTCCTTCCAACCCCTGGCCATGAACAGGGACACCTTCCATGCCTTTGAACCCACTGATTTTATTCACTATTCAGTGAGAGCTGGAGCGTTTTAGGCCCTGCTCAGCTCATGTTTAAGCTCGATAGCCAGGCTGAGCCCTGACAGCAGAGGGAACTGTGGTGGCCATCAGTGGCTCAGCTGTGTGTGAAGAAGGATTTGCTGGGTGTCAGTGTGCTGGGGGAGAAATCAGCCTGCTTACAGTGCCTGTTCCTGCATGTCAGCCTAATGGAATCAGGAGACATGGCAGGAAAATAATTGCATTCTCTTTACTAATGAAAGAGCCCTTCAAGTCACCGATGGTTTTACTGCCCTAATTACTTTGCAATGGCAATATTCAGTGCCTTTGATTTGAGTTTTGTAATAACAGTTACTTGGACTTATTAGTTCCTGTGTGAACCAGGCAGTCTTTTATGCAATTACATTTGAAATGTGTTTAAGTACATGAGGAAAAGTAGAGAAAAAAGAGGGAGGGGAAGTAATTAGTGAGCAGGATGGTGTGCTGGGGGGAGATCCCAAAGGAGCCCAGGGCTGGGGTTTCAGCTCCTGCTTGTTCCTCTCGTGCTTTCAGTCCCACGGTGGCTTCAGCACCTTGGGGTCTTCTGAAAATACATCCATTTACTTAAAGATGATGTAGAAATAAGCTCCTACTGGGTGAATAGAGGAAAATTAAAGAGCAACAAGAAGTCACAGCATTTTTAAACTTTGCTTTTTCAAACCCTTCTCTTGGTTTCTGAAGCATGATCCTTGAACTGCTGTTCCTGTTCCATCACTGAATTCTCAGAAGTCAGTGCTAAGCCCGAGGTGTATGTTCAGCTTAACAACCTGTGTAGTGTGTCTCACTAGGCTGTACCTTTCTGCCTTGGCCAGCTTGTAATTACATATTCCCTCTGAGCTTGTTTTCCCATCCATCAGCAAGGCTTTTATTCCTCTGGATTTTGTTAAACTCTGTACAGAACCCGGGAACAACTGCGGGCTGTGCATTTCCAATTGTTTCTCCTCCTTTCTCTGAGTCTCCAGCCCTTTGAGATATCCATGGGGTGGTACTGTGCCAGGAGTGAACTGCTGGGTTCAAAACCAAAGGCAGGCATTCCAGAACATTTTTATTTTTAGCTCCTCCTTTTCTTACTCTTGGATGCTGTTCCTGCCCTCCTTCAGCACGATTGCTTGCCAAGCCTTGCGAGGCAGCTTCAAACTGACATCCAACCACAGCTTGAAATGTGCCTTGAAATCTGTTTTAATTAGATATGAGCCATAATAATTTAATTACAGATCTACCCACTAAATTGTCTGTTTTGAATTGGAGCAGCCACTTTGTGTACAGAAACAGGAATGTTTGGAATCGACACTTCGCTGACTCCTATCAAGGGCATTCGAGCTTGGAATAAAGTCCCAGAGTTTTTGGCTGTTTAACCTCCAGCCACTAATTATCCACAGCTCTTGGAAAATCTGCCAGATTTCTCTCGATTCAAGTCAGCTCTGGCTGCTCCTGGGGGATGAGATGTCTGGGACATCTTGCTCTGAGGATGCTCCCAAGTGCAGGATCGCTGCTGAGGAATAATGGCTGGAGCTGGGGAAGTGTCTCATTGCTTTCTGGACCTTTCCAATGAGTATTTCCCATTAATTTGACTTAAATACTTGTTTAAGAGGGAATTCCACCCTGTCCATGAGGATTCCCTGGTGGGAATGGTGGCTGGGTGGTGTTCAGCTCCTGCTCTTGAGCTGAGTTATTGCTGGCACGTTGGCCATCCACAGAAAGAATGACAGAGGAATTATTGCGTGCATATTAATTACACAGAGTGGGTTAGGACACTTGGAAACACCAGTGCTGTGTGCTGGCATGAGCAAGGAAAGCAGCCCCCAGTGAGTTCAGAACCAGGAGGGAGCAGCCAGGTCAGGTCATGGGAGCTTCTTGTGGGATTCTGCTGCAAAACCCCACTCAGAACCCTGAGACTGATTGAATCAATCACTCAGTCAGTCTCTCTGTCTATTATAGACACAAAATGGGCTTGTTCAGTGAGAGAGCAGTGCAATGCCTTGGGGAAAATACCTGCAAGCTGGCCAAAGTGACTGTGAATGTCCCTAAAATAAAGCAGTACAGTCAGACAGGAAACATTAATTTCATTTCTTCTGATTTACATAAAATAAGACTTGAGGTGAGTTCTTAAAAGGCTTTGTATGTTTAAACTAGCGTCTGATGCAACTATAGAAAATATTATTGTTGATAGCACAAATTTTCTTTACTTATTCTGGTTCCTGCCTCTCATCTTGTCAGCTTTATGGTGTGGGTTCCTCTCACCTTAAAGGTAAAATAGTAAAGATAATCTGAAGATTTTGATTTTTTTTAAATCTTTATATTTACAGATGAGTGGGCTTTAGTTTGGTGATTTTTACTTCTGTCTAAATCCTTGAGATGTTTTGTGGCTAGTTTTTCCAAAACTGTTGGACGGTTACTGTGATGAAATCCCGTTGATGGAATTTAAGGGTTAGCAGTTAGAGGGAAAAATATAAAATCTAAAAAACAATATCTCTGCCAGATACAAGCTCCAAAAGGAGATCACAGAATCCCAGAATGGTTTGGGTTGGGAGGGACCCTTAATCCCATCCAGTGCCACCCCTGCCATGGCAGGGACACCTTCACTGTCCCCAGTGTCCAGCCTGGCCTTGGGCACTGCCAGGGACCCAGGGCAGCCCCAGCTGCTCTGGGCAGGATGTTTTGGGATGTTTTGTGTTGTTTCAGATGGTGGCTGGAAAGAAATAATTTGGCTTTTTTAATCACTTTTTTTTTTTGAACAATTCTTATTAAATGCTCCTTGCTGGCCAGCACCATGGCTGGGAATCAGGATGATTTCCTGATGCATTTGCCCATCAGCTGTTGCAGGATTGGCCCAAAGTGTTCATCTCTGCTGCCTCTGAAGGAGAAGGCTGGGGGATCACATCTGTCAGGTGCTCCTCTGTTTCCTTGGCTACCACATCATTGAAATGCCATCTCTTTTATTGGCATTAATGAAAATCTGCTGGGATACACAACTTTGCATCATCTGGAATCATGAGCTGTGTTCAACATTAGCGGGGGGGATGTAGCATTTTGGGTGCCAACCTCTCCAACAAGATGAAATTTAAAAATAACATTCTTATAATAAATAAAAATAATAAATATATTTTTGTTAAAGACAAAGATATTAATATCTATTTCTATTTATTCTTGAGTGACAGGTTTTGCTTTTTGAATCTTTCCTTCCATGACACTAATGTGGCACCAAGGAGTTTTTACCCTGAGAACTCAAGTGTGAGTTTCTTAGCAAACACCTATAATTAGGTCAGAATTTTATAAAAGGCTTTCTATTTGCATAGAATAGCATTAATTTTGCATTCTTCTATCAGATGAAACATGGAGAAGGAACAAATCATTTATTCATGCAAAACCAACCCACATGAATCATTTATTTACCTCTTCTGGTAATTTCACAAGCTCACTTTTTATGCATCAAGCTGCAAATTAATCAACATTTTCTAGGAGTTGATTTTGTCCAGGAAAAAAAAAAAAGTAATAATGACATAAATACTTCTTATGTACAGGAAATCAGCCAGTGAATTTGGGCAACAAGTCTGTGCAAGTTGTTTTGGGTTTGGGCTGATCTTTTCTAACAGAGGTTTCTGTAGCATTCTCCACTGTTAATGTCAGAATCGTTCCCTTGCTCTGCTGTCCCAGCTCCTGGGCCCTGGTTCGAGGGCAGTGCAAGCAGTCTGACGTTCTGTATGATGGATAATTGGATTGGTAACAAAAGCACTTTAAAGTTTATTGGCTCTTCACAAGGCCCAGTTTCAAGGGTAATTAAACATCTCATTATATCTGGTAATGTTAATTGCAGTTTTAATTTTATTTGTACACTGACATTTGCTTTGGCTAAAAATAGTGTTTGTAATTGGGACTGAAAGGGGGAACTGGAGAGAGATTTATGAGTTTTTTTATTGGGAAGGGGAAGCGGGGAGATACCTGTGGCAGAACAAAGCTGCCTGTTCTGATCAGTCTAAAATGTTGATTATTCAAAAAAGGGCATTTTAAACTGATCCAAGGCGCACTGGGGTTAGTTAGATTGCAATGTGGTTAACACCTTGTTTGTGTACCTTTAAAAACACCATGTTTAAATATCATATTTACATCCATCAATGTGCCCAAATCTGACATCAGCAGGTTCTTCTTCCTCTGCTAAGGTGTTGTTTGTGTCATTGAAGCCTTAGGGTTTTAGGTTTTACAAGTTTGTCTGAAATCTTGCAGCTCCTACAAGTGACACAGGGATTTCTGTTCCCATCCCATGCTTCCATAGCAGGAGAAAACCAAGCTGAATTACCAGGGCTTGCTAGACTTGAATTGAGAAAGGGAAAAATGTTAATATGTGTTTAAAAGCCGCAAGGACAACATGAAACAGAGGAAAGTGCAAGTCTGGAAATAATTTATTTGCTCTCTGAATAATTAAAAAGTTATTGTGAGGTACGTGATAATGCATGTAAGGCCTCAGCTTGTTGACTATGCTAATTTATTCAGTGTATTAGAGCTGCCAATTAATGTTCTCCTAACAATGTGCCAATTAAACATTCTTGCATTTAATTAGTGATTCCTCTCAGTCAGTTTGCCTCGAGATAAACATTACAGAGCACTTTTCCCATGTGGTGACCCTGGCCAGGTTCATTTGTGGGCAGTGTTGGGCTGTGGCTGCCCCTGGGTCCCTGGCAGTGCCAAGGCCAGGCTGGACACTGGGACAGTGGGAGGGGTCCCTGCCATGGCAGGGGTGGCACTGGGTGGCATTTGGGGTCCCTTCCCACCCAAACCAGCCTGGGGTTCTGTGGCTGCTTTTGACAGGCGGATCCTGATAAACCCCAGAGCAAACTGCAAATGGCCCCAGACATCACCCTGTGTGTTCATTTGCATATATGTAAATGGCCTGCCTGCCGTCAGTGCTGCCACAGCTGCTGTGGCTGTGCCAGAGAGCCTTGGTGAGGCTGCTCTTGCATTTTGGGGAGTTATCCCAGCCTCTGACACAGCCAGGCACAGGATATTGCTGGGTGGCACAGCCATTCCTTCCCAGACGTGTTTTGGAGCTCAGCATTCGCCTTTGCTGCTGTCTGGGGGCAAATTAGAGCCTCTGAGAGGTGGGAAGTTCTCATCTGTGGAGGCACTAACAAAGAGAGCTGCAGCGGGTTCCTTAACGAGGCACCTGTAGCAGGAACAACAAGGTGATTTTAATGATGCCTTTTCTGCCTTCACTTGCAAAATGATTCATCAATCGCCAGAAATACTCCTCAAGAGGTGCCTGTTGGGTGAAGGATGCATCAGCATCTCTCCCAGCAGCAAGCAGCACAGTTTGTGCCTCCTGTTGTCGTCATCTGTGACCTGTGGTGGGTGCAGGGGTGTGGGGAGCGGCCCAGCCCCGCACACCTCACACCTGGGTCACTGGGACATCTCCCGAAAATCCCTTTGCTAGGGCTTTTCTGCTGAGAAACCTCAGAAAGGGAATGGAAACAATCATTATCTGATTGCTTGGGATGTGGTCTGGAGGTTGCTGACCAACAGGTGCATCTTGGATTGGTACCATGTGAGTTGTTTTTAATTAATGGCCAATCACAGTCCAGCTGTGTTGGGCACTCTGAGTCTGTCACAGGTTTTTATTATTCATTCTTGTCTGGCCTTCTGATGTCTCCTTTCTCTTTCTGTAGTATAGTTTTAGTACATAATTTTTATATAATTTCTATATAATTTAAATATATAATTTATATTATATATCTAATATAATATTATATAATATATAATAGATTTTATATTATGTATATTATATAATATATAATGTATTATAGATTATATATAATATAATATATCAGCCTTCTAAGGAATCTGGAGTCAGATTCATCTCTCACCTCTTCCTGGGGACCCTCCCAACACCACAACAATTGGTGACCCCACACCTGCTCTTTGATGGCTCCATCTCAGCACCTCTCCAGGCCCCCATGAGAAATGACTTTTCTCCTCTTGCTGCTTTGCAGCTTTGCTTCTTTTGAAGCAGCGTTGAATGTAACACACTGTTCACTGGGTAGACTTCAAATCAGGTTGTTCCTTTGTGGGAAATGGAGCTGTGTGGCTCTGGGGTGGTGTCCCCTCTTGTGAAGTGATGGAGTGAGAGGTGGTTTCATGAGAGCACAGGAATTATCTTAATTGACATAAATCATTTGAGGGACTGTCAACAGGATATTGCTCCTAATCTGCTTTTTCTGTTTTGTGTAGGGATTTCTATTTCTTTCTAGGGATTAATGCAAATCACAGATAATTACAGATTTTGGAGGTGGAGGCGACTCCTTTTGAGACATTAAGCAGTGTCAGATTTACTCCTTCACATAATCCTTGGGCTCCCTTCTATGGAGCTGTGCGAGACAGACTCAGGGAACTCGTTCAAAAGGAGTTTCAAAGTTCTTGCTCAGTTTCTACCACTGAGTGTATTCCCATTGTAACTGGGAGTGTGGCTCTCAATGGTGAGAGCCCCTAATCTCCTTAAATAACCCAATCCTTAATGTGATTGTGCGAAAGAAATCCAGGAAAGCGAGCAGCAATTAAAGCTGAAATACATAAAATCAGCTTTGTCCTCAGAAGTCAATTAAAACATCACCAGGACAAAGGGAAATGCCTGGCTGGAAGATTTATTATCCCAGCAAATCCTGTATTAAACACAAGCAGTTGATCTGCTATCAAACACGGCCAAGGTGGCAGGTGAGATGATGGAAGCACAGATGAGTTAAATGAGTTTTAGCCTTTAAACTCCCAGGGATGGAGCTCACCCAGGAGCCCTCCAGGGTCTGGGCTCAGGACACCTCGCTGAGGAGCCTCTGCTGAAATTGGGGCACCTCAGATGTTCAGTAATTCACAGAGGATAAACTGCACCCTGCCGTAGCTCCTGGCTATGTCTGTCTCCAGCACTCCTATTTATAGATGCAACTTTGAAGCTGATGTGGACTTAAAAAAGAAAAAATTAAAACCCAGCTTTTTTCACTGATTCTGAAAACTGCATTAATATTAAACAGCAATTAAAAATCTTTATGTGGAGGCAGAGGAACACCATGAAGACATTTAAAGAACAAAAAGCGTCATCCAGAAGAGGAGAGTGCTCAGTCAAGGAGTGGGATCTGCTGGCTTGGGGCCACGGCAGGCAGCACATTGTACTGCAGAAATTCAGCTGCAAACCCAAAAGGTGCAGCTTGGGCCTTGTGGTTCAGGGTAACACCACTGCTTTTTAACCTGCTTATTTTTCCTAATGTGGAGCAAGCTGTCCCTAACACCGTCCTTCAACTTTTTTTAAACTATGGAAGGAGGGAGCTCCTCCTGCAAGAGATGGTCCCTTTTCCTGTGATGGAAATTTAGAATATATTCAGTAAATAGATAGAATAGCATTTAAAGGCTGTGATTTCCCAGCTAACTTATGGAAAAAACAGTGGAAAGAGGTGTAACTCAAAGGGCTGATTGTTTTAATTGCCCTGCAGCAGTGATGCCTTGAGCTGGAGCCAGGGAATTCTGTGAGTGTGAGAACTGCAGGAGTCACAGTGAGCTTCTTGGAGCAGCAAAATCTGCTTTTATTTCCAAGTGGCAAACACACATCTGAGTGTGTTACTTCCTGGGGGTCTTATTTTATGTCCAAAAGCATCATCTGTGTGCAGTTAGCACATTTACTGCCCTTGATAGTGCCCTGAAAAAGAGAGTGGGGTTAGGTGGGATATTGGGAATTGTTCCCTGGGAGGGTGAGCAGCCCTGGCACAGCTGGGGCTGCCCCTGGACCCCTGGCAGTGCCCAAGGCCAGGTTGGAGCACCTGGGGCAGTGGGAGGTGTCCCTGCCATGGCAGGGGTGGCACTGGGTGGCATTTAAGGTCCTTCCAACCCAAACCTTTCTGACTCTGTGAATGCACAATTGCTTTGCATTGTTAAATAGAGAACATAGTTCTGTTCAGGGAGGATTTTGGAGGAAATGAAGGAATTATGCTGCTCTAGTACCAATTCATTGAGCCACAATTGGTGGCTTTTAGTGTGAGGTTAAACTGTAGGCAAGAAAAACTAAGTTCTCTCTAAAACTCGAGTTAAGACTAATTTCTCACTCTGAACTGGAACAACGTACTAAATACTATATAAATATAACTAAATGAAAGATTTTATAGAGCATCAAATATTTATAGCCCATCAGCTGCCTTTAAAGTGCATTTCCTTTCTCTTCCTGGGCATTTTAGTCAGCTTTTCATTGCCTGTGACTGGTTTATTATGGGCTCTGATTTCTGAGCTGGCATTACAGATGCCCTTAAGTTTAGGCAAATGCATTTGTGGTGGTTGCTGTGTGATGACTGTTTTACTCTGTAAATAGACTATAAATTATGTATGGAGAATTTATGAATTAATCTATAGTATATATCTTGCACTCATAAATATTGTAGAGTACCTTGTAGCCTCTTTAGAGCTCTCTGGTGGAGATCTTTAAGTGCAGGGTTTTCCTGCTGTTCTCTTGGATCAGAAATAAGTAGTTTTGATTTTCTGCAGGACTATTTTCGTTCATCTTTCCCTTCTGCACCTTGCCAAGTGCACAGCAGAATTGTCCAGTGTGTATAATGGAAGCAAGGGAGATGCCTTGCTTCACCTTTCTGTTTTGAAAGGGAAATAAATCATGAGGTTCAGACCTCTGGAGCTGTTTTTCCATTCACCTGGCTCCACTGAATAATAACACGTTTTCCCCAGGCAGCTAATTACGGGGTGAGATTAATATGGCAGCAGATTGTAACCACAACTGAAGAGCTCAGTAACTAACTATTAACACTCCCTTCATGTCTGTGGAGTAAAACCTCCTGCTCACTGGAAATCAGCCTTTCCTGCAGTGCTGTGCATGGAGGAGTGTCCAGTTTGAGACACTGAAACCCCCCGGCCATTCGGTGCCTCTGTGTCGCTTCATTTTCTCTGCAGTTATGGGGCTAAGAGAGCAGGGGCTGGGGCCTTTGGGGTGGGATCAATGAGCTCCAGAATTAATTTCCATACAGGGGGCTGTGATCTTTGGGGTGGGATCAGTGAGCTCCAGAATAAATTTCCATACCAGGGGGCTGTGACCTTTGGGGTGGGATCAGTGAGCTCCAGGATGAATTTCTACACAGGGCTCTGTGATCTTTGGGGTGGGACCAGTGAGCTCCAGAATTAATTTCCATACAGGGGGCTGGGACCTTTGGGGTGGGATCAGTGAGCTCCAGAATTAATTTCCATACCAGGGGGCTGTGACATTTGGGGTGGGATCAGTGAGCTCCAGAATGAGTTTCCACCCAGGGAACAGCCTGGGTAGGCGACTGCTGTGCTTGGTTTGTGGCTCTGCAGGTGCAGGCAGTGCCTGGGCTGGAAGCCAGCACAGGAGGATGCTTTCCCTGGGAGTCCCAGCTTTGTGTGAGGTGGGGCTGTCCCAGAGCTTGGCTTTGCCTCAGGAAGTGTCCAAGGAGGGCTCCAGGACTGGGGTGTGAGGCTCTGCAGGAACATTCTGCTGTGCTGATGACAACAGGAGGGATGGGTGATGGACAGGAGATGATAACAGGAGGGATGGGTGTGATGGTGTTCACAGGGGTCCAAGGATGAGGGAAGAGATGAGGATCTGACTCTGTTTTAGAAGGCTTGATTTATTATCCTATGATATATATTACATTAAAAACTATACTAAAGGAATAGAAGAAAAGGTTTCATCAGAAGGCTGGCTAAGAATAGAATCAGAAAGAATGATAACAAAACTTCTGTCTCAGACAGAAGTTTCGCCATTAATTACAAACAACCACATGAGCCCAATCCCAGGTGCACCTGTTGCATCCCACAGCAGCAGATAACCATTGTTTGCATTTTGTTCCTGAGGCCTCACAGCTTCTCAGGAGGAAAAATTCTAAAGAAAAGATTTTTCGTGAAAAGATGCCTGCGACAGGTTGGTGACGGACAGGTGATGGTAACAGGAGGGATGGGTGGTGCTCCCTGATGGATGCCTGGAGCTCCCTGGATGTGTTTCTCTCATTCCATCTCCTTCTCCACCCTGTGCTTTGCTGTCTCTCTTCTCTGCTGCTCCAGCTCTGTGGGGCTCTGCTGATGCTTCCCACTGTGGAATTTGCCATCGGCCTGGCTGTGCTGTGTTAGAAGGGTTCCATTTATCCCCTGCTCTGTGCAGAGCTGTGCCAGGAACCTTGGGAGGCTGCTGAGGAGCAGGATGGGCACCCCAACACCCATCAGGCGCTTCCCTGGGGTCACCACAAGGACAGGGAGGGCAGGAGCCTTGTTTGGGTACAGAAAACCCCAATTTTGGTTGTCACTGTGCTCCTCCCCTCACCCCAGCCCTCATGCACAGAATCCCTCCAGGGATGCACGTCAGAGCCAGTCTATTGATCCAGCTGGGTTATAAATTCAGGAGGATCCCTGCAGAGATTTATCACACCCTTGACTTACTCACCAAGACAGCTGAAAATGGAGCAAGGCAAGTATTAGCAGTACCATAGATTATTCTTTTAGAATTGTAGTTCTAGGTGATTTATGTAGGAACAATGGGCATTGGAACAATAATTAGGTTCCAGATGGATTTGGCTTGTCATAGTACCAGGAAAAGGGGAAAATTTGATTTATCTGTAGTGCTTGATGAGCACAGAAGAAGGTGCAAAGTGGAATTCTGGCTCCAGATTTCCTCAGGAAATGAGGGATTGGGAGGTAATTGGAGCAGGGCAGGTGCCAGCAGAGGAAACCCCAAACTCAGAAAACAGCTCTGAGCTCTCTCTGCTCCTCTGCTGCCTTTGCACTGGTCCCAGGAGCCAGGGGGGTTTTGTTTGGTGCAGTTGTGCAGCACGGAGCCTCAGAGAGAAAGGTCTGTGCTTCCCAGTCCGTGTAGCTCAGACAGGATTCCTTGGATGCCCAGAACAGGGGGTTTCTCTGGCCATTGATAATCTTAGGAATGTGGGGCCTTGCTAAATCCAACTCCCCGTTCTGTAGCAATGCCTTGACCAGAGTGATTGTTCTTCACTCTGTTTATCAATTCCAGCTGTAAAACTGATCCTGAAGTAGTGACTTTCTTGGTGCATAATAGAGGAAAATGCTTTTTGAAATGCAGGAGTTTTATTTTTAATGGCCATTAAACAAGAAAAGAGAGTGCAAAATGCAATTTTTGTGCTTCGGGGATGGATTTTCAGGTCCGAAAAGGAGATGGGGTTTGCAGGAGCTGAGCCGTTGTCAGGAGCTCCTGGCTGTGCAGTGAAGGGTGTGGGATTCACCAAGGACCCAGGTAAACTTCCACAGAAACCCACATTTGTCTGTTTTGCTTTCAGCTTACCAAACAACCCCTCTGTTATTTGCACAAAGCAGTCATTTTGCTCCCAGCTGCCTGTTTACCAAGGAATAACAAACACTCCTGGGTGGATTTATCTCAGCACAGAATTCTGCAGGTGCCCTTGTTTTCATGTCTTTGGGATCTTCTGAGATCATTACCTAATTTCTAGAGTCTTTCTCTTTGCAGACATCTATTTTCAGGATGCATAATGGCTTGCATCACCAGCAGTGGAAAGCAGGAAGAAATCAGTGGTTGTTTTTCCAGACCCAGGAGGGGCTGGGGGCATCCTAGACAGATTTTCCTTGGGAGGTATTAAATCTGATGGATGTGGTGAGGTGAGGGTCTGTTTGCAGCTTTGTGCCTACAAGATTTGGGGAAAAGATGGCTGGATGAATGCATAGCCTCAAGCTAAAACATGGTTTTCTGTTATTTCCTTCAGTCAAGCTTTAAAGTACATTTCCATGCTCCAAGATAAAAATCCATTTCATCTTTAAAAAAAAAAAACTTCAAGTAAATACTCTAAAAATTGTGCATCTCCTTAGAGACTGGTGGAGAGTAAAAATCAGGAATTCAGTTGGATTTGGGACTCCAATTCTCACTGATTTTAATTGAATTATTGCTATGAGTCAAAACAGAGCCATCAGCTCTGTGCTGATTTTAGAGAGAGGCTAAAGAGGCAGAGTAGAAGGCAGGGATTAGCTGGGGAGAACATGAATCTGGATTTCTATCTCACACCTAGGAATTTTCAGGAGTTCTTTCACTATTAGAAAAGCCTGTGGGACGGAAAGGGTCCATAGATACTGCAAGAGGGTTTATCCACTGGAATTAGTGCACAAAGCTTGGACACCAGCCAGGATGGGGCATTTGGAGCTCCTTGTTCTCCTGAATGTCACAATAGGACACAAAATGAGCAACGTGCACAGCTGAGATGTCCAAGGTAAGAAGAGGGCAGCTCATTTCCAAACTCCACTATTTATAGACTTTCAAAAGTGGCCATGGATTGGAGGATGAAATTGCCACCTCTCCAGCCACACTGGCCAAACCAACAGCCCATCATTTCTCTCCTCCTCCAGAAAGGAATGCAGAACAATCATTTACGTGATAAGTGTGTGAGAAACTCCATTACAAAAATGTAAATATCAGAAAGCTTAGAAGATCTGAGAACAGCCCTGCCCTGTGCTGGCCTTGGGGACCGCCATGGCTGGGTACCAGAGCCACCTCAAGGGCACCTCACCTGTGCTCAGTGGAGCTTTCAGCTCTGCCTTTCCTGTTCCTTTCTGTTTCCTTGGCACCTTCAGAAGCCAATCTTAGAGGATTTTCTCCTTTCCCTGAGCTTGCTCTCATTCCCCTCTCACTCCATCATCTCCCTGCAGCTGGAGAGGGCTGGAATTGAACCACAGGTGCACGTTGGGGGAATACAATTGGGAAAATAGCAGCTAGGATGTTCTCAGGCTCTTTTCTGACCCCAGACTGAAGCAAAAGCAGCAATAAAACACAATTAAATCATGTATTGATTTGTGTATTGGAGGAGAGTTTTCTCTTGAGCTACAAGTGTGATTTCAGGTTCATTTCTCTTGTAATTCAGCGCAGGCTAAAGGACACCGATGTTTTACAAACCGTGGCATTCTGGCTTTAGTGCAATCAGACTTTAAAATGTTATTTCATTAAACGGCGCTTTGACTTTTAATAATAATAATGTCATGAATAATTTAAAAAGAGAGTCTTTCTCATTTGCAGGGAATATGAAGGAGAAGTTATTCATCTCCCAGGCTCTTGAGAAAATGCAGGGGATTACTGTGGGGATGGCACATTGCAGGCAGCTCAGGAGGCTGAGCTTTTCTCTGTTTTTATAGAAAAGTGTCAGTGCAGAGGGGCTCAGGATTCCCCAGAGTCCCCAGGAGTGTCCTGGGAGGATGGGAGAGGGATTCCCTTTCTCTGGGTGCCAGGGCTGAGATAAATGGATGTGTCACGTCGCATATGTTTACTATATGTCTTTTGTTGTATTGATTTGTAGCGCTGTACTAACATTTTAATGGTATGGTAAATGTAGTTTTGTAGTTCAAATGTCACTTTTGTGGTTAAAATAGGAACTATGTATGTGGGATTTTTGTTTTAAAGAAAAGAATGAAGTACTCACACCAGATAGCAGCCACAGGACACCTGAATCTTTCAGAGAGAGAGAATTTATTGCTCCATTATCAGAAGGAATGAACTTCTTCCCGCCTTGCTCAGCCATGAAGGCGCTGTCAGGATTCAGAGGAAGGAGCTGACACTGCCCTGACAGAATCCTGTGCTTGAATGGAATTTATGCACCATGGATGAGCTGTATGAATATGCTGCAGGCTGGTGCTTTTAAGGGTTAATCCTCTGTTAACGTGGGGCCTTTTTCTGCTTATTTTGCCCAGAAAAGGCACCCGAAATGTCCGTAACTCTTTGTTTTTGTTGTCTCATATTGTCCTAATCCTAATTGTCCAAATTTTTACTCTAATTGTGGAACAAAGCCAGAGTGTTTCCTTCTCTTTTGGAACCTCATGCTTTGGACAAACCCAGCCTATTCCATCCTTGGCACAATGAATTCCCAGATGATCGAGTTTTCCACAATAACGTTTCCCAGCTCTGCTTGGCAGCACGAAAATCCAAGGATCAGTAGTGAGTGTGTGTTTTTCAGGCTGCATTCAGACTTTTTTTTGCTTTGAAGGACATGAGTGTAATGAGGCTTGATGTGTTCCCCCTGTGAGGGAAGGGTTGGGTTTATAGCCTGTAAAATGAAGGCTCTTTCAGGTGTGCCTTTAATCCACATCCCCCTGCTCCAGGGAGTGAATTCTACCAGGGTTTTACCAGCACTCTTGGTGCTGTTTAGCATATTATTTTCTGTAGCTCAGAAAGGGAAATCTGAAGGTGGCAGACAGAGAGGTTGAAGCATATGGTATCCAAATAAAATACAATTTAAGGTGGTGTGAAACAGAGAGGACAGACATCTGTCCTGGGATTCTGGTACTTCTCTGTGCTGGAAATTCTATAAGACTTCATTCTTTTGGAGGAATATAAAATACAAATTGATGACACAGGAATTCCTTTATCTATTTTTATGTGTAATTTATGCATTTGAATGACTGATTTAGTATAAAAATATGGATTGGTAGGATATTGCCATATCTTGCTGGTGATCTGCACTAGTACAAAAAAAGGTGCATTGATGGAATGGAAACACTGGAACTGAAAAGGTTTTAGTCAGTTTATAATCACCCATTAAATTTTGTCTATATTTGTTTCCAATCATTCTTAATGAACTTTGAGAAGCTCTCCACTGTAGCCCTGTGGAAAGAATGAGAAGGGAATCCATAGATTCTTTCCTTACTCAGTTCTGTCAGGATATTTTTGCTGTAGGTGCTACTGATTTGGCCTTCATCCCCTGATGTTTTGTAACTAATAAATAACTAAATAATTATTAGTTAATAGTTATTTAATAGTTAAATTGAGTGGAGCCATGGGAGAAGTCCCAGGCAGATGCCATCAGCTGGCCTGAGCTGCTGCACAGACAACAAGTGATGGGAAATTATTCCCATCTCTTTGTGATGGGGAATTAATTATTCCAGGTGCCCCCAGGGAGCACCAATGAGGGGAAGAGTGGCTGCTCATGCAGATAACACTGAAATGATGAAAATATTAAAATGCATGTGATAAAATCTGGGTGCCTTCTCTGGGAGATAACAGCAGCCAGAACAATGCTGGGCCTGCTCAGCTCCTCCAGAACCTGTTTTTATTACCCATTACCCATTTTTTATTACCCATTACCCATTTTTTATTACCATTACCCATTTTTATTGTCACAAAGGAAGGGCAATAGTAGGACTTGGATTCCACTTGTGTTTATTTGGAAATGGCACATTGTTCCATCCTTTTCTTCTAATATTTTCTGTCTGCTCATTCAAGAGCTCTTCTTCTCTGATCTGGAGTAAACTTCTATTTCTCAGCTTCATTAACTGTATTTCACATAAAATCTTAGGAGAAATAACTCTCTTGCTTTATATTTCAGATTCTTCCATGATTTCTTTACACTTGAAATTGGCTGTAACTTGTTATAATCTAAAATATTTGCAGATTGCTCCATGTGAAGATGCTATTCCAATTACTGTGTGCCCAGCCTGTTTCAGCTGCTCTTTTGTGAGGATGATGCTGAATTAAATTCCAGGCTGGGCAGGGCTTGGAGCATCCTGGGATAGAGGAAGGTGTCTCTGCCCACGGCAGGGCTGGAACAAGATGAGTTTTAGGGTCCTCCCAACCCACCCCAGTCTGGGATGCTGTTTGATGATTTCCTGCTGCTTTGGGCTGTGTTTCCCTTCCTGCAGCACAGGAGCCCAGCTCAGTTTTTCTGCTCCCTCAGCACCCACTCTGCTCTTTCCAGAATAACTAATTTTGCTTCATTCCGTTGGTTTAACCCATGGCAAAACAGTCTGATCTCGGAATAAATCTCAATTAGCTGGAAGCCTTATAGTCTTTGATCAAGTTCTCAATCTCTTTTAATTTGCAGGAATATATTTTATGCAAATTTCTTTTGTTTGTCTCCTTTTTGATTAAATATACCTTTTTTCCCTTCTTTTGGCTGCTCTGCTCTATGCTGGAGGAAGATTAAGCTTCCAGTCCTCGTCCTGACATTTGACCTTTACTTATCTCTTGCTAATTCTGTCAGCTTTAACAAAATTGTCTTATTTCCCCCCATGCTGATAGACAGTGGAGGTCCTTAAAATTATTTAAAAAAAGGGAAGGGGGTGAAGAGGAAAAACCAATGACCTTTAATTAACTTTCTCTAAATTTTCCATTGAAATGATTCGTGTGTGCCACATGATTTCACTGGCTAGAGATGTGGGAACTGGCTGTGTTAAATGTATTTCTGCATCATCAAACAAAGAAACTCAAACAGATAAAACAGAGTAGAGGTGTGAGGTGGGTCTCACAATGTTATAATGAAAATATGGGTGGTATTTCCTGGTTCATTTTCTGTGGGTGTAAATACATTGAGTATTATAAAATACATTAATAACTCATTGTGATGGTGTTCACAGGGGTTCTTGGATTGGGGAAGAGACCAGGATCTGACTCCATGGTTCAGATTTATTTATTGATTTATTATTTTAAGATATATATTACATTAAAACTACGCTGAAAGAACAGAAGAAAAGGTTTCATCAGAAGGCTGGCTAAGAATAGAATAGCAAAGAATGATAACCAAGGTTTGTGGCTCAGCTCTCTGTCCAAGCCAGCTGACTGTGATTGGCCATTAATGAGAAACAACCACATGAGCCCAATCCCAGATGCACCTGTTGCATCCCACAGCAGCAGATAACCATTGTTTGCATTTTGTTCCTGAGGCCTCCCAGCTTCTCAGGAGGAAAAATCCTAAGGAAAGGATTTTCCATAAGAGATGTCTGCGACAACTCTTATTATAAATATGCAAGGTTATTAAAAGATAAAAATGCTGCTGTTCCAGCCAGCAGAGGAATGGTTTGATGGCAGAGCAACCAAGAGCTAAAAGAAGGAAAGGATGCATTTACCAGTGGAATTGGTTGCTGTGCTGAGATGGGAAGGGAGCAGCAGGGAATTCAGAGCAGGGCCTGTCCAGGGGCTGGTGTGCAGCTCTGCCTGCCAATATTGTGCACCATTAACTTGAACAAAGAAAGAGCTTCTGGAAAAACATTGGGTTTGTTAATTAAGCGCTTTGCACCCTAGGAGTGGGGAGTCATTAGCTGCTCTGCTCCCCCAAGGACACCGAGCTGGTTGGGAGCTCAGGGATGCTGGGCATCAAGGGCTGTTTATTCTCCAGGGTTAGATTCATCTGCTTCTTTCAAGTAAAAATAAAAAGATTAAACAATCACGGCCAAGCTCTGCAGTCCAACAGAAAAACGGCGGCGCTGCGTTGCCCGTGGTAATGAGGAGGATTGAATTTGCACAGAGCCTTCCCTGGGCTTTCATCGTGAGCGTGGCCAGATGTTCCCAGAGCTGGGAGCTCCAATATGAGCGTGGAGCTGGAGGAGCTGCCGTGTGCTGTGCTGGGGAGGCTGTGCCTGGTCTGGTGATCGGCTTGGAGCCGTCTCTGGAGCTCGCTGGGGGCAGGAGCCGAGAGCAGAGCCCAGCCTGGCACACGCTGAGCTGCCTCCCTTCACCCTCCACCAGGCCCAGGCACCAGCTGCTCGTTTCCATCTGCCTCTCTCCTTTGTTCCGTGCTTGCTGTGCACGGGGAGTGACTTTGCTATCGACCACATCGGCTCGGGTGAAATTTTTGCTTTAAATTCCAGCTAAAAGTCTGAGATGACTTCACTGGTTTTCAATGGGGTTCTTGTCAATTATGCTGAATTATTTATAGAAGTGTTCAGGCTAGCAAGAATTCCCTGTGGGAATTTGGAGTGTTTTCAGCAGATTTCCAAGCTGCTGTTTTATTAAGGATCCACTGGACAAACAAAGGGCTGCTGCTCCTTCATTAGGAAGCCATTTGTTTAATGAAGCTTTTGCCTCCATACCCATGGCCTGCTTTGCTGAGGCCAAACTCCACGAGTCAGTGAGTGAACACCAGGTTCTGTGTCTTCTGTTTCCTTTAGGCCTTTAATCACTGCAAGGCACCTGATTTGAGCATAATTCTCCCTTAATCTCATTTGATCTGGAAACGGATGTCTCAGAGTCCTGATCCTGTAAGGTCACAAGCTAAAGAGGTGGTGTTAAATCTGTTATAAAAAATACCCAACTTGTGCCACATCTCCCATGGCAGCACATCCCAGGGGTGTCCCTGGCACTGAGAGCTGGATCAGCACTCACTGGTGTCCACTCACTTCCTGGGAATTGTAGAAGAAAAACACAGAATTGTTCAGGCTGGCAGAGCCCTCCCAGTGCCACTGCTGCTGTGGAATGCAACAGGTGCATCTGGGATTGGTCTCATGTGGTTGTTTCTAATTAATGGCCAATCACAGTCTGGCTGTCTCAGACTGGTCAGTCACAAGATTTTATTATAATTTCACAGAATCACAGAAGTTCAAGACTGGAAGAGACCTATAAGATCATCAAGTCCAGTCGATGTTCTAATTGTTCAACTAGATCATGGCAGCAAGTGCCACATCCAGTCTTTTTTTGAATTCTTCAAGGGATGATGACTCCACCACCTCACTCTTTTTCTTTCCTTTCAAGCCTTCTGATGAATTCCTTTCTTCTAGTCTTTTAGTGTAGTTTTAGTATATAATTTTCTTTTAATATAAGATATATCATAAAATAACAAATCAGCCTTCTGAAACACGGAGTCAGGATTCTCATCCCTATGGACACCCCCACACTCCCCTTCTGTCAGGAGCTGTGCAGAGCCCCAAGGTCCCCCCTGAGCTCCTTTTCTCCAGGCTGAGCCCCTTCCCAGCTCCCCCAGCCCCTCCTGACAGGACCCAGCACTGTTATTTCAGAGCCATTTTCCACGTGTGCTCCTGAACTCACACATTGCTGCCCAGCTCCGTGAGGAATAATAATAATAATATGATAAGGATGTGCAAATGGAGTGGTGAAAGCAAACAGATGAAGTCAATGACAGCACGGTGGTACAAGGTTGTGTCTCTGAGGTGTGAGTTAATGGGGACAGATCTGAAATACAGAAGGGTTTGGAGGCTGGAGCAGAGGGGAAGCCTCAGTCCTCGTTCAGAACGGGGGCTGGAAGGAGCTGCAATGTGGAGATGTTTCATTCTGGGTGCCACAGCCTCTCCAAACCAAACCAAAGCAGAGCTTTTACCCAGGGCTGCAGGATCAAACCCCTGAGCTGGGGCCGCTCTGACAGGGCAGGGCTCTGCTCAGCCTGAAGGATAATTCCTGTGCGTCCCATTAGAGCTGCTTTTCAGGGACCTGTGGGCTTCATTTATCTCACACTGGGGTTTTGAACTCCTATTACTCTTCATGCAACTCCTATAAATTACTAATGATATTTTCTTTAGCACGAGAATGTCAATGAACTAATTATTCAAAAGAATAATATTTAGGAGTAAGTTTTTTTGGTTTTTTTTTTTTTTTTTCAGAAAATATGGGCTGTAAGAAATACCATGTCTCAGTTTGGCTGCATTGATGAATAGTCAGAATTTATTATTAATTTGGATGGTAAATGTTGCAGGAATCTGCTACAGGAATGAACCTGTACATTGAAATATTAAAAATGTAATATTGTGTGGTTTTGAACATATAGATTAAGCCCTCAGTTGTAAAGGGCTGTTTTTCTTATGCAGCTGATCTTCTGCTGGGGTAGATTTGGATGATTTCTGCAATATTATTCCTGAATTTAAAATGTCTGGAAAAATTGAGGCCAGCAAAAGATGAGATTTGCACTGTTTTTCTGTGGGGATTATTGCTTCACTGGACTATGGAAATAATATCCATAAATCCTTTGGTTTCATGAAGAGCAATGTACAGAATAACTGTGCTGCAGATGGGGGAGAAGGAGGAGGTGAAATACTTAAATCCTGGTAGATTTTGCTGTTGTATTTATCGTTTTAAAAATAATTTATTAAAAAAAACCCCTCATTTTTTAAAGATTTATCACCATTCCTTTTAAAATGGGGCTTGGAAAGGTTCTAGCCCCAAGACAACAAAATTTAAATATTTAACAATATTTAAATGGCATTTAAATTATTACAACTAATTAATCTTAATTAAAATAAGATCTTAAATTACAGAATTCATGGATAATCCTACTCCCATAATACTTGGATCATCTCTTTAGAACTCCCATAGGTTCCAGAACTCTGTCCCACAAATCAGCAAATCTTCGGCCAAGTCTTGCTACTCTGTTATGAAATCTGTAATTTTTTTATTTTCACTTACCTTAAACCTATAAAGACTCATTAAATGCACAATAACCTTTAGAGGCAGCGAGTGAGTCTCTCAGGCATCCAGAAACTGCACAGTTACTCAGCTGGAAGGTAAATTTCCCAGATGATCCCAATCCATGCTAGTCACTTTTATTCCAAATTACTGCTAAAAACAAATCTCTTTATAGCATGGTTGCGCCCAATGAGGGGAAGAGCTGAAAAGTCAGAGGATGTAAAGAGTGGAGGAGAACAGTGGAACTCTGCTAATTAGTGCCTGGAGGGAGAGCAGTTCCCTTGGCCTGGCTCTCACTCAGCCAAGAATATCCAAAAAATATCCCAAATATTGAGCCCTGCACCCAGGGCAGCTACAGAGCACAGCCAGGTGTCATTTTGCCAGAGTTTTATAGAAAAACAGGGTCGTACAAAGATTGTCCCACCTAAATTCAGGCTGTGCAATAAATGTCTTATGACAACACTGGAAAGGTTTGGTGTTTAAATGCTCAGGTAGTGGGAGCTTTAAGGTCATCACTGTGAAAAGGACATTTCCTTTCCAAATAAAGAAAAAGCCAAATTAGGCCATTGCGCACACACCAAAAGCCATATTGCCTTGGTGGTGCTGAACACTGTGTGCTTTATCTTACCCACAAGATACAATATATTAAATATATTTAATTGGTGGAAAACAAAAAAATGATGCTGGTGAAGGTGCCTCTGTGTTTGTGCTTTCTGCCCCTCTGTGCTTCATCCCAGCATCACTAAATTCCTAAATCACCAAATTATCTGCTTATTTACCCCAAATAGGAGAGGTCTGTGCCATTTCCTTACCTGGTTTTATTTGGAGCTAATTAATAATTTGAATAGTTTGAAGTCTGGAGACAGTTTCGAAGAACTCAGTTTTCAGGATTCCGCTTCATCCGTTCCTATTGTCCTAAAAACATTCTCCCACACAGCAGCCCCCAAGATTCAATATGCATTTGAGCCAAGCAAGTGCCATTTCCCATTCATATTCAATAGAAAGTTTAATGTAGATGTTGAAATACGATTCAGGGCGGATTGAAGGTGTGGCAGCGTGCCTGCAGACAGAGCAGGGTTTTGTTGTGCTGCCCCAAAAGCAGCTCAGGGAAACAGCTGGGAGTTGCACCCTGGTTTTGCTTTCTCTGCATTCAAAGAAATGCCCCCAGACCACGGTGGTTCCTGTTTTGGGAAGGGAATGATTTCCCTGTGTGTGTGTTCATTACCCTTGCCTGGGGCTCTGCAGCCCCGGGGCACTGAAACCAGCTCTGCTTATCCCTGGAATGTTCCAGGCCAGGCCTGGAGCAGCCTGGGATAGTGGGAGGTGTCACTATAGGACATGAAATAACACAATGTGGACATGCAGCTCTATCGAGGCAAAAAAGAGAGTTTTTCATTTCCGACTCCAGCATTTATAGATTTCCAAAAGTGACAGCGGACTGGAGGGTGACGGTGCCACCTCTCCAATGACACTGGACACACCAACAGTCCATCAAACTTCTCCTCCTCTGTAAAAGAATGCAAAACAGTAAGTTATTTATGTAAAGTGTGTGAGAAAGTTCACTACAAGAATATCAACACCAGAAGGCTTAGAAAAATCTTAAAAATCAGGGTGACGGGGAGGTGTCCCTGCCACGGCAGGAGTGGGATTCAAGGTCCCTCCATCCCACCCCTGCCAGGGTTTATTGCAGGGCTGTCCCTGGGGTGTGCTGGGAGCAGAGCTCAGAGTGGGGCTGGGGCTGTCCCCCTGTGCCCAGCAGAGCCTCCCCTCCATGCAGGGCCAGCTCTGGGCTCTGTGTGTGCAGCTCTGGGGTTCTGTTTGGCACAAACGCCTGGCACCTGGGCACTGCGTTGCTGCTGCGCCCAGGGGCACCTGGAGCTGTGCACAGCACCCGTGCCCTGTCTGCTCCTGCTTTCTCCGTGGCACACACACAGCTTTTATCTCTCCTTCTGTGGAGCAGGAATGACAACCTGCTGCCAGCTGGGCTGACCCCAGTGCCACGGGAAAGGAGAGAAAGGGTGAAAATCCTCCCCCAGAGCTTTTACAGCAAGGGCTGTTTGCTTTCCTCCCCAGCTCTCCCCTCCTGCATGGGGCACGCAGAAACTGCATTTTGCTAATTAATGCCTCACTTCTTTTGTACTTTTTATCTAATTGGTACAGAAGATGGAGGTGGTTCACCATGAAAGAGCATCAAGTGTTTTGTTGAGCTGCTCCTGACAGTGACTGTTCTGTGCAGTGATGGTGCTAATGACAGAGCCTTGTTCACTGACACTCTTCCCAGGAGAGGATGCCAGGGGATGGATAATTGGACATACTGGAACCACCTAGAAACTTTTATATCATTTTATATTGAAAAGATAATGACCATTTCTGTCTTGAAGTGACCTAAAACCTGTAGAAAGGCAATATGCCAAAGCACGTGGAAGCTGGGTCCTGTCTGTGTCCTGACAGACATTTGTCAGAGGATTCCATATCAATTTGGGATAAATTTAAATGTACTCCTAGCTGCATACTAATTCTGGGTATTAGTGCCTGTCACAGCCTGGCTTGCATGCAGAATGAGAGCCTGTGTTTTATATCTTATATCTGAACAGCAGCATTGCATTTCATCAAAAATGGAATTAGAACAATCAAAGATTTTAACAAGTTGGGATCTGGAGAGGCTCAAGAGAGATGCCAGCAAGCCCCACTCTGTGGGCACATGGGCATGGGACAGTGAGGACAATATCCTGGCTGTCACTGGGTTGTACTGAACAGTCAGTTCTCCCTTTCTCCCAGCTGTGTTCAGGTGGGACATGGAATAACAGAGTGTTTTGGGTTGGGAGGTTCCTCACAGCCCATCCAGCCCCTGGCAGGGACAGGGACAGCCCGGGCTGCTCCTTCTCTCTGTTGGGGCTGTAGCTTCTGCTCAGGAGTTGTTTCCCTCTGGTACATTTTCAACCCATTTCTTGTACCATTAGTATTTTTAGCAGCCCAAAGCAGAATGATTTTTCTGCTGTCGGTGGGAAATGAAGAAGGTGCTGCAGGAGAGGAGGTGCTGAGGAAGGAGGAGCAGAGGAGATCCCAGTGGATCTGCCCCAGCACACTGCGTGCAGCGCTTTGCTTTGCTTTGCTTTGCTTTGCTTTGCTTTGCTTTGCTTTGCCTGCAGATTTTTGGACAGGTGCGAGTGTAATCTCCAGGGGCAGGGGGCTGGGTGTTCCTCAAGCTCCACAGAACCCAAAAACCCCGCTGAGATCCCACAGAATGTCATTCCGGGCAGTGTCAGTGCCCTGCATTCCCCCAGCCCCCCGGGAATGCTCTGTCTGTGTGTCCAGAGTGACATTTCCTCAGCCAGCCCTGGTGTGGAGGTGTGGCACACCCAGTACCAGTTCCAACAGCCATTTTTCTACTTTTTTTATTTTTTTTTTTTTACTTATATATTTAGGAGGATGTAAATAGTTTCCATTTATGTGTAGCTAAATGTCTTGTAGTGGTATAATGAATCTTTCTCACTCCAGCCAGGGGTTTACTGCTCCTTGTCCCCAGGAGCTGTTAATTACTGATGGGATTTTCACTCCAGTGAGATCCTGTCCATGTATCCCAGTTCCAGCGCTGGCTCATTTTTATTCCCTATTTTTCTGTGTAATTGTAATGGATTTTTTTGTTTTCATAAAAAGTCATTTCATACCTGGGGCTCTGAAGCTTGATGGTATTTACACATGCTAGCTGTTTTTTAAATGGCAACTCCAAATACAGAGTTTAATTCTTTTTGTTAGGTTGGAGATCAAGGAAAGGTTCATCCCAGGGGTGCTGGGGAATGGGCACAGGAATGGGCACAGCTCCAGGAGCCTTTGGAAAACCCTCCCAGGGATGCCCAGGTGGGATTTGGGGTGTCTGGGCAGGACCAGGGGCTGCCCTGCATGATCCTTGTGCATCCTTTCCTGATGATTTTCTATTATCCAAACTTCCTCAGTTTTTCTCTTGACTTCTGTCATAGTGTAAATGGCACTAGAGAAAGAAATATATGCAAAGTCAAAGCAGAATTATTGTAGTGAGAGCACTTTTCCACCTGCCTCACATGACAGGAATATGTATATATGATTTATTGATGTTTTCCATGGAAGGACACCATTTTCCTGGGTAGAATTACAAGTGAAGCAGCAAGAATCTCATCAGTCACCCAGCCATGTTTCTGTGACATGTACAGCTTGCAAGTCAAACACTGAAATCTTTATTTGAGCAAGATTGCCCTTTGTCACAGTGCAAATTGTGTTTGAGTAAGGAGTTAATTGCAGCATTGCTGGTTCTAACGAGGAGCCATGTTAGGGTAGGAGCTGTCACAGGGGGACTGGAACAGCAGGAATTGAGATTTTGGTGGGTGTTTGGTTAATTCATAGCAAACACTTTGGGATTCTGCACATCCAGGTGTGCAGCCCCCTCCACCAGGAGTTCACCACGGTGAATTCTGAATTAATAGAACCTGAGCAATGGGGAGGCTTAGGAGCATCCAAAGTACAAAGGAGATTTATCACTTCTGGGCATTAAACACAAAAGACTGGAGCTGATCATGTTCCTGGCCTGGAGTCCCCAGCACTCACACAGCTTCTCCAAAATGCTGTCATCTTTTCAAGGTCTGTCAACCTGGAAATTGGCCCTGGCTTTTCCTGAGACGCAGCTTTTCCCTAGCAGCAGTTGGGCTCCTGTCTGTCATCCCCACTGAGGTTTTTTGGGAGTTTCTGTCCCATCATTCCAACAAATCCTCACGGGCAGGACGGGGATGGCTGCTGGCCCTGCTGCTGCCCCAGCCATCAGTCACTCACCCCCTCAAATGAAATAAGAATTCTGTCTAGCTCACAGGAGCTGGAGTAAATCGGGGACATGCAAGTGCTGATTGAGAGGCTGGAGGTTTTCCAGGCTTCATCTGCGGGATCAACTGGGGAGGATTTATTCGCCCTTTCATTCCTTGACAGCTTTGCTTTCACTCGTGGCAGAGGTTCCAACAATCACACAGACTGTTGGGAAAGTATTAAGATTAATGATTTTAGGTGTAAACTGTTTCTCCCCGCTCAGAAGGTCAAGGGATGGGAGAGTGGAGCAGCTCTTGGCTTTGGGATGGGATCTGGAAGGTGCTGTCCCTTCACAGGAGGGATGGAGATGCTTTCCAGAGGGACTCAGGGGCTGAAGCAGCTGCTGCTGGGACAATTGTAAATATTGGGCTTCAGGAACTTCACAAGGCCAAGGAACATGCAGCAGAAGGAACCTTTGGCTCAAAAGTACTGGAGAATATTTGGGCTCTTTAGATGAAAAAACCTGAAATATTATTAACCCTTTAATTCCATTTACCCAGCGCCTTCTGCCACCCAGCACCGATGGTTTCTATGCTGACTTCCCTATTAGAGATAAGAAAACTTGATATTAAATACTACAGTATCTTGTTTTGCATATGATCTGAATTATTAAATGGCTTTTAAATTATTTGCTGCGGGCAGAATAGTGGCAGTATCTATTTTATCTTTTATCTGTGCTCATCATTTGAGCTCATGCTATTAGGCTCGTGTTTGCTGACCGGATAAATGTGAGGGACTGGAAGCTGCTCTGCTTTCAGTGTGTCAGGGGGAGAGAAATGCTCCTTGCCTGTATTGACCCAGGCGCTGTTCTTTGTGCTGGGGTAACTGCAGTGTTTGTGCTGCTGTGGATCTTTAATGGAAACACGAGCCACCCTTCTTACCTCAGCACAGCTGTGTGTGGAGTTTCTTTGCTCAGAGAATGGATTTTTATTGCGACTACATTTTATAAGTAGGCTATAGGCATGGATGGGTTATAGGGGATGTTTGGGTTTTGTTTTTACTTGGTAGCTTTTTGTTTCTGCTTGGTGGGCAAAGGGCAGCAGAGATTTTGACAGATCAGAAATTTGGCAGGGGTTGATACAGAAGATGGATCTGACAGATTAGAAATTTTCACCCCAGGAAAAATAAATAAAATTTGGTTAAAAATGTATAAATGGGAGAAATAAACGGGAAAGGCCTAGAAAGAAAGAGCATGCCCTTGTACTTGGTTTGTGACATCTCTTTTGGTCCATTTTTTGCTGCCTTTTTCCTGATCTCTGTCTCTCAAGGCAGTCTCCTAAATAAACTCAGAGCAGTTGGAGAAGGCTGTGAAATGAGCTGGTGCCCATAGCAGCAGTGCAGCCCTTATTGACTTTGGGGAGATAAGGATCAGGGCCCCTGTGTAAGTTCAATTCATACAATTACACGGAGGAGAATGAATCACTGGGGAAAGCAAACTAACTGAGAACTCTTTCAAGATGGGATTTTCAAATTGGGCCAAAAGGAAATTAGGTGTCCAGATTCCATTAAAATAGAGCTGAGAGCTGGAGCACAACTCTCCCAGTCCCTTCTGATAAACAGCTCAGGAAAAGTTCATCGTGGCTGATAACCTTGGAGGTTTGGAGCTCCACTATCAGCGTCAGCCCTGACATGAAAGAACGTGGAAGGCTCAGAATCCACTTCTCTGGCATCGGTCCTGAGGGATCGTGGCAGCAGAACTTCCCCTGGGGGAGCAGAGGGAGCACTTCAGTAACTGCTGACAGCATCATTCCCCACAAAACCTGCCTGAAGCTGCTGCTCAGGGACTTGCAAACGGCCTTAAACAGCTCCTGCCGTTGCAGGATCTCCTTGGGAGAGCTGTTAGTGGGGCACTTGAACATCTGCACCTTCCTTTCACTGCTCTCCAACCTGATGTTCGTGCTTCTCCTGGGCAGAGGAGGAGTAGGGGCAGGAGCACCCAGGGCTCTGCAGGCTGTGCTCTCAGACTAAACCTGAACCTGAGGCTCCTCCTGTGATCTCTATCCTCTTCTGTGTATTTTCATCAGCAGAATCTGCTTTGCTCTGCAGTTTGTTTAGATCGTGGCATGTGGAATGCAGCACTGGGGTTCAGCTCTGCTTCCTGTGAGAACTGGCAGAGGTTTTGCCAACAGCCACTCCTGGTGGGTTGTGAGATGGTTCCCCCTGCCCCATCCCACATTCCTGCGCTTTTCCTGCTGGTTCCTGTGAAAACTGGCAGAGGTTTTGCCATCCTGGTGCCCTGGGGTTTTGTGAGATGGTTCCCCCTGCCCCATCCCACACTCCTGTGCTTTTCCCATTGGGAACACCCTACTGATGCTCTGTAGGATGGGGACATGGACACAGGTGTGCCCAGGGACTCACCCTGTGCCCATGCAGGGCACAGCCGTGGTAGAGACTGGCCAGAACAGCCCTCGCTTGTTTGTGCCAATGATTTCAGGAATTCCATTGCAGTGGTTTGTCCTCAGCCTGATTTTCAAGGTTGCCAGCACAAAGCAAAAGGAGTTGCCTGATTTGAACTCAAATTCTTTATTGCTGCTGTCCCAGATTGTCAGGAGCAATGGGGCAGGTTTATGCCCTTCTTTTTGGATCCCAGATTTGCTGAAATATTTCCAGTTTCACCCCTTCATAGAATCAGTCCCAAACCTCTGCTCTTTTCATGGCCAGGTTTTAGTGACCCAGGGCATAGTCCTGAGCAGGGCTGGGGGTTGTGTGAAAGTGTTGGTGAGTTTGTGCCCCTCATTCCAAGCCCATGTCCTGGGTCAGTCTTGGGTTGTGGGTGAAAACACCCTCTCAATCCAATGAAATGTTATTTAGGTGAGGAGATGAAAAGTGGGTTTAGCTAAAATCCTGCATCCCACACTTGAGTGGGTTATTTATTCTTCAGGGGACTGAAATATTTCACTATTGGGCAACCAAGGGGAAGTAACAGTGCGGAAGTTTAGTTGGGTATGAAATATCTGCTCTTGCACAGCCTCTCTGAACCAGAAGCCAAATGAAAGCGAACAGTGGCTTTCCCCTCCTGTTTTCCAAGTGGCCACTCTCAATCCCTGATTCTGAGCAAACTGGGGGAGGATTTTGTCTTCAGTGAAGAGCAGATGAAATACATTTTGAAGGCAATTAGAGGATTTTTATTTTTGCTCACAATAAACTGCAAGCACAATGAAATTGCCAGCACAAGGTTGAAGGTTATTTACTATGATTATATGCCACATGTGATTAATCTCTTCCCCACTTTTTATTCTTTTGTTAGCAAGATTTTAAACATCCAGGGGATCTCTGCAGAAATCTGCAGGGTCAGATTAAAAGGCTGGCAGTACTTAGCACAGGTGGCTGTGTGTGCAGAATGCACTGCCTTAACAAGGTGATTTTTGCTGCTCTCTGGTGACCTGCAGCTCCCTCCAGGACTCAGCAGCAGCAGCTTCCCTGCAATCCTGCAGATCAGCACATCCCAACAAGTGTGTGCCTCTTATCAGGCCATCTTCCCCTGCAGTCTTCCCACAGCACTGCTCTAAAAAGATGATAAACGACAGAAAAGAGAGGGAACACAGGGCCTGCTATTCCCCAGTGGAAATGAACGTGTTAAACACTGCTTTTCTTGCTGGCTGCTGTTGGAGGTTGCTGAGCCCACTGGGGAGTGTGGCTCTGTCCTCCCCCATGGCCCTGTGTCCCTGTCACCTCCACTTGCCCACATCTGCCAGGACAGACAGGGGAGAACAGATCAGGTCACACACCCAGAGCAGCTGGTGGAGTCTGTGTCCACCAGCACAGAGTGGTCAAGCCAAGCTTGCTCAGAGGGCAAACAGAGCCCCAGAGTGTGTGGAGCTAAGGATGGGAGGAGGAGGCAGAGGGAGGAAGAGCAGGATGGCTGTTTGGGGGGCAGCCCCATGCACAGGTCAGCTTGTGGTGCCTGAGGAACCAACACCTTGCAGCCAAAGTGCTGTGTCCTCTACCTGAACCTGTCCCTGTGTTCTCACCTGAACCTGTCCCTGTGTTCTCTCCCTGTGCTCCTTACCTGAACCTCTCCCTGTGTTCCTTACCTGAACCTGTCCCTGTGTTCCTTTCCTGAACCTGTCCCTGTGTTCCTTTCCTGAACCTGTCCCTGTGTTCTCACCTGAACCTGTCCCTGTGTTCTCACCTGAACCTGTCCCTGTGTTCTCTCCCTGTGTTCTCTACCTGAACCTCTCCTTGTGTTCCTTTCCTGAACCTCTCCCTGTGTTCTCTCCCTGTGCTCCTTACCTGAACCTGTCCCTGTGTTCTCTCCCTGTGTTCTTTACCTGAACCTCTCCCTGTGTTCTCTACCTGAACCTCTCCTTGTGTTCTCACCTGAACCTGTCCCTGTGTTCTGAACCTCTCCCTGTGTTCTGTACCTGAACCTCTCCCTGTGTTCCTTACCTGAACCTCTCCCTGTGTTCTCTCGCTGTGTTCTCTCCCTGTGTTCTGTACCTGAACCTGTCCCTGTGTTCTCACCTGAACCTGTCCCTGTGCTCTCTCCCTGTGTTCTCTCCCTGTGTTCTCTCCCTGTGTTCTCTCCCTGTGCTCCCTCTCTGTGTTCTCTGTCTGTGTGGGAGGTTCAGGTAGAGCTGTGTGGCCCTGGGAAAATGCTGCAGGAACCTGAGGAGATGATGCAAAAGGAGCTTTGCTTTGCACCTCCTGACACCTGCTCAATTAATTATTCTCCAAAGACAATTTTATGATGTCATGCAAGCTGGAAGCAAGCATTCTGTGGCCAGCCTTGTCCTCAGTGTCCTTTTCTCTGGCTGAAGCAGAGTGAATCTGTGCTGCAGAAGAGATCTTGGTTTAATTCATTGTGCCTGCAGCTTTAAGGTTAGAACAGAATATAGACTAGATGATAATTATTGCTCTGAAGCTTGTCTGGAGAAGGCAGCATGAGGGAACGCCCCATTTACATTAAAAACAAATCCAGGAGAAGGTGATGAAGAAATGCTTTCACCATGTTTCTTCTCCATGATCAAAAGACACTTGCCTAACCCCAACATCTAATTGTCACATGATTAAAAATTTATGAGATCTCCTGAACATAGAAAAGCTTGTGTGTAGCAGCACAAATACTTGATTGAAATGCATAATTAATGCTTTCACTCAGCCTCACGTGGAAGCACAGACCAAGGGGGCAGGGTGTCCAAAGGATGGATGGATAAGTTTTTGTACCAAAAAACTGCAGCTGATTAGTGAAACAATGCTGGTAACTTTTCACTTTTAGACAAGGAAAAAGAAGTTTGAAGCTTATCTGTAAGTTTTAAGGGGACTTGGATATATTTGAGAAGCCAATGAGGTAAAAAACTTCACACAGCCCCAGGCACATCCGTGATTTGAACAATTAACTTTTACTTACCAAGAACTATTTTGGTGTGTAAATATAAGTAAAAATTGCACATTGAAAGTGGTGATAAAGTGTAGAAAATGCTGTGCTTGTTGCTGAGGGGTGTTGTGTGATGTGACCTCGTGCTCCCCAGAGCCCACCCTGCTCTTGACTCACGTGCAGAACTTCCAGGGATTCAGAAAAGACAACGCACAACGTTTCCATAGGTTCAACTGTAAATGATGCCTTTATATTGTACCCAGTGCACACAGATCACTGCTGCTCTCCTTTACCACAGCAATTCAGGAAAATACCCAGAATACGGATTCATTTTAAGCCTGTAAAAAATACAGTTCAGTATCGGACCAAATGCAACTGGCTTGGTAGTTTTAATCTTAATTTCTGCTTTTGGAGGAGCATTAATCCAAATAAGTTTCTTTTCAAGTATATTCCAAGATTCAACTGGTTTATTTCAGTTTGGTAGCACTGAGTTTTTTTTGTCCTAACTGATGGTAATGACAGCTAAATGTCAGCTTCATTTCTATTTTAGCTCAAAATATAAACAGAAAAGTATACAAAAAGGAAAATGTCCTGTTCACACTCTGTGAGTCCTTCTTGCTGTGTACCCTATGCCAAACAGTTTTGATTCTGCATGTGACTCTCAGTCCAAAAGCCATGCTGAGACATTTTTCTCAATAAATTATTTTCCACGTTTTCCCTCTAGTGCAGAGAAAACACTGCTATTAACATAAATGCATTAAAAAACCTGAACCTGGAACTTCATTTCATCAAGAAAAAAACCCCCATGATATTTTTTATATAACATTTTGGATATATTTTATGTCAAAACATGATCACCAGTCAAACTAGTGATGTCTAAACCCAATACATTATTGTGATTTCTAAATTAAAAACATCAGAACAAAACTAAATTTATTATAGTTCTGCTTTCATTAAACACTGTGTGTTGGTGATTTAAACACAACAAAACTCTAGTAATTCTTCAAAAGTGTCTACTAAATAGAATAAAAAGAATAAGAACAACTAACATTTAGTCTGTTACATTAAAAAATTGGATGTACTTATCCCTATTGCCTGTTAGCTTTACCTAAGCCTTCAACTACAACAAAAATAATAATAAAAAAAAGAAAACTCATTGCTGCAAGTCAAAAACATTCAAATCCGTTGATACAACATTACAGTACAGTCAACTAACATCATTCAGGGTCTCCTTTTCTCGGGGTGGAGTCCTCAGCCCAGGGTCACAGACCTCGTTCACTGCAGGTCCAAAACTGGGGGCGAGCTCGGTGCGATCCTGCCCGCGATGGCTCCGGGCAGTGCGGGCTCACCCAGCCCTCCTTCTCTTATTCAGCACTGGAGTTAGGACAGTGTTAACTTTAGCACAATAACTAAAAAAAAACAAAACAAAACAAAAAAAAAATAAAAACGAAAAAAAAACCTGGAAAAAAGGAATAAAATAAACAGAGGAGCGGAAGCTAGGTGAAGCTGCCATTTGTGTCAACCCATTGCGATACGCTATACTAAAAAATCCTGAAATATCCACCTGTCCTCACCGCTCTGCCACGGGCTAGCAAAGTCAAAAATACAAAAGTCTTCAACTCGTCGTTTTTGCAGAATAAAGCAAAAAAGTCTTTGTGCTCCTTACTACCAGAAGCAAAATATCCTCTGAGTTACCACATGTAATAGCTTCTGGATGTGTCGACTTGGGTCGGCTTGGTCTCTGCAGAGCCGTCCTTGTCTTTTTCACTGTCACCTTCCCAGAGATTAATAAGTGGAGGGTAGAGCTCGTTCAGGGGGATTGAAGAGGTCTTTTGCATATATTTTTTCAATGAGTGGTGGTAGTTTTTCCTCTTAAACCTTTTTGCAATATAAACAGAGACGGAGGCGAGGCTGATGACGGCAAACATGGATCCCATCACCGCTGCCAGGGCCGTGCTGGTTTCCTGGTCGGAAATATCCAGCGCAAAAGCCGCGTTTTTGGTCGTGACGTTGACACAGGACCTCTGTGTTTGCTGGTGGATGTTGGACACCGTCAGACACACCTCATAATCTGTAGAGGGCTGCAGATGTGTGAGGTTGTATTCGTGGACATCCACGGGGACTCGGGCGGTGTAGGTGATGTGAGGGTTGTCAATCTTCATTGTGGCTGATGACCATTTTAAGTTGGATGTCATGACGTTGGAGTTGACTTTCCACGAAACCAGGATGGAGTGGGACTCAGCTTGTTTAACGTAGATTTTCAGCACCTGGGTGCCATCCAGGAGCGTTCCGTTCACCCGGATGGTAGCGACCCTCGTGTCAGCCCCCTCTATGTTCTGAGCGACACAGGTGTATCTCCCAGAGTCCTCTACCTGGATGTTGGAGATTTCCAAGGTGCCCTCGCTGCTCAGCTTGTATTTGTCAGAGAGGCTTTCCACGGTGACCTTATTGCCCAGAGGAGTGACCCAGTAGATTTCAGGCTCAGGTTCTGCCATGGCCCGGCAATCCAGAAACACCGTCATGCCGATGTCCAGGTTCAGGTGGTTGGGAAAGGTCTCGTGAGAGATCATTGGAAGACATTGCTCGTTTGAATCCTGTATCAGCACCTCCTTCACCTGCTGGCCCCGGTACTCCGGGGGCATGGCACAGAACATGGAGAGAGGCTCCATGAAGCGGATGTTGGTTTTGTTGGAGTTGATCCAGTGGATGACGCAGTCGCACCTGAGCGGGTTGCTGTGGATGCTGATCTCCCGCAGGTTGGGGAGGGACTCCACTGTCTTTTGGTAGACTGCATTCAAGGCATTGTTGTTGAGCATCAGGCTCTCCAGGGCGGGGACGTTGCGGAACGCCAGGCGATGGATGTAAGACAGCTTTGGGTTGTTGGTGGCCTCCAGCTTGGTGAGCTCAGGCAGGTTGTCCAGCGCGTACCTGTCGACGGACACGAGTTCTCCCATGTTGTTGATCCCAAGCTCTTTCAATCTGAGCATGTTTTTAAAATCCCCTTCTTGAATTTTATGAATTGGATTTTTGTTGAGATCCAAGAATTTTAAATTGGGAACTTTCTCAAGCGCAAGCTGAGGAACTTTTACCAATTTGTTGTCGTAAAAAGAAAGACTTTCAAGACTATCCAAGCCTACCAAGGCGTTGCCAGGAATGTCTGTGAGGTACATACCTGCCAAAACTAGACTCCTTAAGTTTGAGAGTGGTTTGAAATTCATATCAAGTATTCCAATCACTGGGTTTTCTCCAATCATGAGAATTTCTAAGTTGGGAGTAGAATCAAACCAACGGCTGTCAATAACCTTTAATTTGTTGGAGTTGAGGTGCAATCTCAGAAGATTTTTCAGGCCAGAGAAGGCGTTTGCAGAAATGCTGCTGATCTGGTTGTGGTTTATGTAGAGCTCCTGCAGATTGCAGAGGTCTTGCAGGCAGTAGTCAGTCATCTCCGTGATCTGGTTCTCCTCCAGGTGCAAAGTCGTGAGCTGAGTGAGGTTGGAGAGCCCCACATCTCTGATACTCGTGAAGTTATTCTGTGAAAAATCCAGTTCTGTTAAATTAAAGAGCTGCTGGAGCTCGTCTGTGGTCTTTGCAATGTTGTTGCTCTGTAACAGGAGGACTTGAGTGTCACTGGAGAGGTTGCTGGGAATTTTTGTCAACCGGAGGTCGTTGCAGTCGACTGTGGTGGCTTCCCTGTAGGTTGACTGAGGTGTAAACCAGGGCCTGATTTCACAGACACAAAGCTGTGGACATTCACTGCTCTGTATGGAAGACTCAGTTAATGAATTCGTTAACAATTCTAGCACCAACTGGCACACAGTTAAAACAACTCTAGCCTTTGCCATGCTGGCCAGCAAGGGGGTTCAGCTCCCCAGCCCCCTAAAATCCCCACGGAGGAAGAGGGTGATCCCCTGTCAGGCAGGAAACGTAAAGCTTGACGTTTGAGGTGAAAGGCTTGGACATCCAGAAAGGTGAAAGATGATTTTCTGAGTTTAGTGAAGTTAAGAAATGCTCTGAAGACTCTCAGCCGCTCCTCAGTGTTTTAGAATCTTGGGTAAATCAGTTCCTGAAGATGGTCCTGAAAGCAGATTAGGGTATATGTTATGCTCAACTCATATACAGATCATCTATTATTTAGTTTCTTCAACCTTTGAAAGAAAATATCTGAAAACAATCACTATTTTAACAGTAATCTCTTACAAAAATCCCAATCTTGTGTAGGTAAATTATCTAGGGTTTGGAACTCTCTCCTTGGGGTTTACATGAGAAATCTCTCTGAGTGAATTATCTAAAAATAAAACTTTGGGATGGATACCTTTCAGATTTACCCTGCAGGAGATGTTTGAATGGCTTGGGAATGCTGAGGGTGGAGGATGTGCTGGTGAGCACAGTGGGGTCTCAGACAAGCATCAACACCCAACCCCTGTCCCCAAGGCTGGGACTTCAGCTGGGTGGAATTAAGGCTCAGGAAAATGCTGGTTTAGAAGTTTGAAGCTAAATGCTCATGAACTTTGCCAAAATTTATCCCAGTTAATCAAATCAGTTCCAGATAACAGCTTAGATTTAATCCAGCTCAGCACCAAACAATAACAGTAAATTTGATTAAATGAATGTACTGCCCTTATTTCAGCTGTTTGCACTGCATTGTGATGGTATGAACTGTTCACCACAATTCCAAAATGCTGTGTAAGCCCCACTTTTGTATCTGCTTAGCCTGAAGCTGTTCATGCAAGAGTGCCTTTAAATTAACCCGGCTGTGTCCAGGCACCTCAGAACATCTGCTGCACCGTGAGGCTCTGAACACATATTCCAGGAAAATCTCCTGGTAAAATCTTTCTCCTTCTCCCTTCATTGGAAAATCACGCTGGTGAGTGCAGTTGAGACATCTCAAACAAAGGGTTTGGGTTTTTCTGTGACTAAAATAATCAGGTTGTGCTATGTGGACTCCCCATCCCTGGAAGTGTCCAAGGCCGGGTTGGATGGGATTTGGAGCCACCTGGGACATTGGAAGGTGGCAGGGGTGGCACTGGATGGGCTTTGAGGTCCCTCCCAACCCAAACCACTCTGTGACTCTGTGATATCTGAGAGAACTCGGTGATGAAATTGCATTTTCTTCAATTAGACCGTAGCAAAGCTTCAACCAAGTCACAGCCCACAAAAGATGGTATTATGTAAAATACTAAAACTAAATACAACTTCTAAAATAGGTTTAAAATACTCCTCTGGATAGTGGGGACAGGAATCCCATTTCTACAATGCTTGCTTCTAAATCTGATCATATTAAATAATGAAATTACTGTGATTTATTTTAGATTGCAATGTAGTGCTGTGGGTAGAACACACCCAACAGCAGTTTTATTGTTTATTTCTATATTGTTATTCTGTGGTTGTGCTTTGGAGGAAGGGGAAGAGGAGTGGGACCCAGAACACATTTGACCCTGTTGAATCAGATTTTCTGTCTGGTAGCTGAGAATTGAATGAGAGCTGAGCAGACTCTGCTGGAGGGGCAAAACCAACTGTGGGACCAAAACTCCTTCCCACATAACTCCCCACTGATGGAAGAATTGACTAAGAATGTTTTAAAAGATAAATCCTAATGGCGCTGTGATGGTAGGGAATGTGTTAGTGTGGATGTACGAGGAGATGGGGTAGCTGAGCTGTGCTGACTCTGATGGATGCTTCCCTCCACAGCCACACACTTGTAGCTCACCCAAGCCAGGGAGATTGATGGAATCTGAAGTTTAATTGATTTAATTGCAGATTTCCATAAGGCAGCGTTCTGCAGTGAATAATGCAGGCAGGGCTTTGCCCAGTGACAATCCCAGGTGCAGGAGGTGCCCTGAGCTGCTGTGCCCATCGCGGGCTGTCCCCTCACACAGGGACATGTCCCTGATCCAGCTCTGGAGCAAAGAGGGAGCACTGCTCCCAAAATCCCTGCCTGTGGGATTTCTCCTGCAGGGGATGAAGAAAAGGGAGTTGGAGCCTCACAAAGCTGAGGGCCCCAATAATGTTTTACTACTGCTTTAGCCCTGATGTAGCTGCATGAATCATGTAATGCTTTAAAAACCAAACTGCCTGAAAAACACTTCAAAGGTTCCTTTAAAATATGTAGGAGTGTGTCTAGATGTTGCAAAAAAAAAAATCAAATTTGATCTTTTCTTTGTTGAATATTTATATCCTCTTACTTGCACGTTACAGTTATTGTTCATCCTTGCTAAGAAGGCATTTGTGGGTTTATTGACCAGAGTTCTGGGTTTATGATCACTGTAAATATAGGATTTTACAAGTTCCCAGTGGCTTGTTCTCTTCTGCAGCTATTTTCTACTGCAAACGGATTTAATTTTCTTTGACTGCAAATTTAGAAACAACCCACACATTGCTTTCCTCAGTCTCTCCCAGCCCGGGGCAGCTTGGACGAAGCTGGAAATGCAATTCCAGGGTAGCCAAAGGGTGAACTGTGAGCAGCAGGAGGGACAAGCCGAGTCATGGCCTTTGGTTTTAGCTACTTGTGCTGTGTAAAGCCCCATGCACAGCCCTGCCCACAGCTGCAGAGGCAGCAGAGCAGCCACCAAACCCCATCCCTCTGCTCCCCAGGATTCCCAGCCTTTCCAGCCCTGATCCCAGACAGCTCTGCAGTGTCTGGTGTCACTGAGGGTGTGAAGGAAAGCTTTTAGCATTCCCTGCCTTCCCTCTCATTTGTTTGATTCATATTTTCTGCTGTGCCAACCCACAACAGCAGTTGTAACAGCTGGTAACTTGATATCAGCAGAAATAATGGCTAATTTTATGTGAGAGATATGGAGGGAATTATTTTACTCCGAGCTAATTAAATGCATTTTCCGTGGCACTGCTCAGTACCCAGTGCAGAACAAAAGCCACATTTCTGTCACCAGCAAACCCAGAGCAGCTGCTGGGCCATGGGCTTGTTCCCATTCCCCGAGGGCAGAAACAGGAGCATCATTCCTGCCTCCTATCCTGGAGCTGCCATGGGGAGGGGTTTAATTCTTCCCTTCCCACCAAAGTACTGAAAAATGGTTAAAAGTGAGAATTTGGCCCATGAGGGTGGGTGTTTGGTTATGGAGTAGAAGGTCCTTCATCTCAGCTCTCCGTGGGAAGAGGTGTGCCCTGCCAACCACAGCTTTACTGGTGGCTCCTAAAGAGTGAGGTTGGGTGGGTGATTTGAATAAAAAATACATTTAAACCTCCAGTGCAGGAAGAGGAAAACATGAAGGGACAGGCACGAAGTAAACTGTTCATTAAAAGTGTTCACACTTAACCTGCCAACTAAAAAGAACAGATATTGCACATTTTTGCTTGGTAATAGGAAAACAAAGTGTTGTCACTTCCCTGACAAGTGTATTAATGGTCACTATTAAAATTCGCTGAAAAGAGCAACAATCTTGTTTGCACATGGATATCTGGGTGCAGTTTGGAACAGCGATGCTGCCACAGCAAATCCTCCCCGTGCACAGCTACGTGGCTCAATTCTAGCAGAATTTCTTTCATTATTGCAGTAGCATCAGCCCAGATTTTGGCAGGCACTGAGCCACCTGCACCGAGTGTGCCCAGGTAAAAGTTGGAAGGATCAGACACATGAGAAAATTACCTCAGGCTAAGACAAGCAATTTATTCTGCAGCTGCTGGGAGCCAGGAGCACGAGCTGATCCCCCATCCCTCCCCTTTGCCAGGCTGAGCCTCAGTGCCTGAGCTGTGTGCTGGAAAATTGTCTGTGGTGCCAAGGGCTGGTGCAGCTCCTGCATCCCCAGCTGTGGCCGTGCTCACAGGGGGCTCAGGCTGAGGGGAGAGACGGATCTGACTCCACGTTTCAGAAGGCTGATTTGTTATTTTATTACATATATTACATTAAAATTATACTAAAAGAATAGAAGGAAGGGTTCTCCTCAGAAGGCTGGCTAAGCTAAGAACAGAAAGGAATGAATAACAAAGGTTGGTGGCTTGGACAGAGAGTCTGAGCCAGCTGACTGTGACTGGCCATTAATTACAAACAACTTCTGTCACAGACATATTTTATGAAAAATCCTTTTGTTAGGATCTTTTCTCCTCAGAAATGAAATGTGAACATTGATTATCTGCTGCTGTGGAATGCAACAGGTGCATCTGGGATTGGTCTCATGTGGTTGTTTGTAATTAATGGCCAATCACAGTCAGCTGGCTCGGACTCTGGTCAGTCACAAGATTTTATTGTAATTCCATTCCTTTCTATTCCTTGCAAGCCTTCTGATGAAATTATTTCTTCTATTCTTTTAGTATAGTTTTAATATATAATTTTCTTTTAATATAATATGCATCATAAAATAATAAATCAGCCTTCTGAAACATGGAGTCAGGATTCTCATCCCTTCCCTCATCCTGGGACCCCTGCAAACACCACCACAAAGGCTTTTGTGTATACTGGAGGTAAAACCTGCTCTGCTCTGCCCTTCAGCAGCTGTGCATCCCCTTTTTTCCACGGATAAAACAGGGATTTGTGGACAAAACAGGGATTTGTGCCGTGCTCAGCTGAGCCAGAGCCTCTGACCAGGCTTTAGGAGGGAGAGGCACTGAAACAGGAGCAGCCCCTAAATCCCAGCAGCAAGCTCAGCACTAAGCCCAGCCTAAAATCAGGTTACTAAAGTCACTCCAGCCAAGAGCATCAGTGACCTTGTGCATCCTAGAAAAGGAGAAGTTGGAGTTTAATTTCCAGCCATGGAACGGGCTCCTTTCCCAGGAGTTAAATTTACAAGTGCAATCCTGTGTATTTAGAAAAATATTGAGGAATAACGCTTGGTAATAAGCCTTTTATACTGAGGTTTTTAAAGCCTCCAGTGGCATCAGGAAATAAGATATTTACAGGTCTGAATTGTGGAAAATACAGAAAAATCAAGCTGAAAATGACAGTTGAAGGAGCTTGAAAAAATCTGAACGTGGGAGCTGGGTATTAAAGGGAAATACAGAAACAAGGGCCCATAGGACATGTAATAATGGTATAAAGCCTCAAAACACATCTTGAGGGATTTATAATATTAAAGTTTTGAGGGTTTTTTCCCTTGCAAATAATGCCTACTTTTTCTTCTCA